>NC_134715.1:94017272-94320303 GCF_049634645.1 Pelodiscus sinensis | reverse complement strand
GTCTGGGGTAGCTGAAGCAAAATGCAGGACAATGTAGCATTTTAAAGACTAACAAGATGGTTTATTGGATGATGAGCTTTCGTGGGCCAGACCCACTTCCTCAGATCTGAGGAAGTGGGTCTGGCCCACGAAAGCTCATCATCCAATAAACCATCTTGTTAGTCTTTAAAGTGCTAAATTGTCCTGCATTTTGCTTCAAGCATAGAGTGCAGCCAAAGAAGAATGGAAAGGAAATTAAAGAAGAGACTTACTCAGTGCTTCAGACTTCTCAGATTTCCAAGTCATTCTGAAATGATGATATAATCTTGCACCCAGAGGTTTTGCTATATCCACAGATCTAACTTTGAACTTTGTTTTTGCTCACTTGTAAGTTGTTTCCTCCATCTTTAGATCTGACCCTGTCATACTAACACTGCACAATTGTTTCTGGGGACCATTTACAACTCTTCAAGCTGGACAAGCTAGTCTTGTCATCCAGAATTCCTAATTACCTTCTTTAGGAGTTGCCAAATGACAGCTTCACTAATTAGTACACGGCAGAGGTTGCAAAAAAAGTTTTCACTTTCAATAACTCTGTTTTCATTCATCAGATTTTCCAAACAACAAAATCTCCTTTGTCTAAAATTTTCTGTGCTTGGTCTCTGACCAAAGGGAGACTTTTGGAGGAAGCTTGAGAAAAATCCTTTTAGTTGTTTTTGTTGCATAAAAGTAGTATTCTGTTCACATTATATAAATGAAAGTCAGATGGTTAGACAAGCAGAATGCTCAGACAAGGTGCCTCATTTATGTCTTTCAGGAGGATGTCTATACTAGAGTCTGAAAAGTTAGTTAGGAATTAGAACTTTCATGTATTGATAATTTTCCTATCTTGTACATACATGTGCAAAATGAATTTAGTCTGTGGATTTACACTTCTGTAGAGATGCACTCTCAGTGTGTGCAGTTTAAAAAAATTATATCCTTTTCTGGTTCTAATTACTAACTTCTTAACTAGGCCTGTGAACTCTTACTCTGTTCTGAGAACATTAAACTGGAGAGCAGGAATAACTTATCAGGCCTCCAACAGTTGAGCCAATGCATTTTGGGAGAGCCATGTAATGAGCTCTCCAGTAAATCTTCCATTAAGCACCAACACCAAATGTGCAGACCAATCAGTTGGCTACTCCAGCCACCCAACTACTGTGTCTTGTGCCCTCTTTCTACTTTTATTCATCTTATTTTTGCCCTCTTCCAATTCCAGTCCAGTAGTTCTCTCCAATCAAGATTGTTTTCAACTTGCCAGCAGCCTTCAAATCTGTAACATGTAATGATGGTACATGGGGCTTCATCCAAAATGCTGTAAAAATTGGAGACTGTGTGTGCATCGAGTTTGCAAATGTATGGTTTAGAGTGACACATGCAAAAGTGTGTACATCCTCATAAAAAAAATATAGCTCATATAGGTTATTCAATTAACAAATGCCTGATACCTTTTCAGCTAATTCTTTTATTGAGCCTATTAAGATTCTCACTGGCACCAATGCTTTTGCCACTCTCTTATATCAATAGGTCTGCCACCAACAATTAGGTCATGCAGCTATTAATCTTATCCCCTTTTTTTTTAGCAAACCGTAAATCAAAAAAGGCAAACTGCTAACATCAGTCTTTCCAGTGCTTTTTTTCATCTCATGCTGAATTATTTGGTTGGTGTTCTGAATAAATATTGCTTACATTGCTATCACTAGTATAGCAATTTATTATTTACGTTCTTGATGACTTTATAATCACTATTTTTTATTAATCCCCTTCTGCCTATATTTCATCCATTTCAGGGATGATCAAAGTGCATCCCAATCTGACAAATTTACATCATAATTCCTAATCTCTAGTGTCCATGTGTGACCTCCACTTGGAATCAAGATGGAACATAACAATCTGGAACAATATTCATCATGGGCTGCACCTTCATCATGGGCTGAGGATGGCATCAGACTGCTTCATTTCAGTCCCATAGGCTCCCAGCAAAACTCCATTGCAGCCCCTAGTTGCATTTGTGGTCCTCTATTGGATAGATAACTTCCCACGGATGAGATCTGAGACATCTACAGAGGTTTTTGGTATCAAAATCCTCTGAATTCTATTTCTGAAAAAACATATCTGGCAAATCACCTGAGCTATGCAGTGCCTAGTATACAACACATCAAAGTAAATCATGCATTCCTTGTTCCTTCCTTTTAGTCCCTCTCTCAAATCCATGCATCATTTGATGTTAAAATTTTTCTATCTCCTCTAACCCTAAGATGACAGGTCCTTTTTCCCCCCCCCCCCCCCCACTGATCTTGTCCCTCACCGAATAGTATCTTGCTTTTTACTGAGGCCTTCACTTTTACCACCAGAGGAAAGAGTTTGGCTTTCCCTGACCTGGTTTCTCAGTCTCACTCCTTGCCCCTTGCTTTCCTCCGCTGCTTACTGTTTTTGTGGCAAGGAAATCTTTGTCCAGACCAACAGAGTGGAAGGCCTATTTTTATTTACCTTGGAGGTGGATTTAAGAAGCATGATCTACATTACTATTTTAAGGATCACTAAGGCCACACTCCTACCAACATGCAGTACTTTAATTAAAGAACTGGCTCTGCATCTCATCCCAGTTTAAAACGAATTCAGCTTCCACTTCAAACCCAAGTTAGCTACTGCTTCTTCCACCCTAAGGACTGCACCTACTGTTTGTTCCACGGTTTCCTGGTGATTTAATCTTGGCTTAGGCAGCCTCATGCATGATGTCAGGCACTGCAATTTTAATAGCCTTCCCCGCCCCCCCCCCCCCCCCCCCCACACACACAACAGAACCTTGTTTTGGATTGCTCTGTTTGTGTATCTCCCTATATTTAACAACAATGCTCATTATTGCAAAGCATATTACAGCCAGTAGAATATGGAATAGATTTAATTTCATCACACCACTGAGCTTGGAATAAAATTTCATTTTGTTGTATTACTCTATAAGGACTGCACATGTTCTGAAGCCTATCTGTGTTTTATACCAGTCCATACTTCCTCTGAAGACAGCCTGAAGCTCTATAGCAGGAGCTCTCAAACTTCACAAACTACCGTGTCCCTTCTAAAGAGTCTTTTGTCTTGCATACCTCAACTTTCACATCCCTTAAAAGCTACTTACAAGATCAGACATAATATCACAGGATAATATTACTGAAAAATTGTGTGTTTTCTCATTTTGACCATATAATTATTTAAAAAAACCTAGAATATAAATATCAGACATAATATCACAGCACAATATTACTGAAAAATTGTGTGTTCTCATTTTGACCATATAATTATTTAAAAAACCTAGAATATAAATACTATGTCTATATTTCAGTGTATAGCATATAAAGCAGTATAAACAAGTCATTGTCTGCATTAATTTTAGTTTTGTACAGATTTTTTACATGTTTTTAGGCAGCCTCTTATAAAACAAGGCCAATATCTAGATGAGCTGATGTACTCCTGGAAGACCTCTGTGTACCCCCAGAGGTGTATCCCCTAGTTGAGGACCACTGCTCTATGGAATACCAGAGTTGTACCTCAAAAAAATTGACTCCAAATGGCTTGTCTTGTTAAAAGAGGCTGGATTCAGTGGGATCTGCTTCAAACATATGTCTTCCCAACTAATAAGGTCAGAATTATTGTTGTTTGTTTTACAGTAATAGCAGCTGGGAATCCCAGTCCAGGGTCAGAGCTTCATAGTGCTATGGGCTATTCAAACCCTGTGCCACAGCATTTATAATCAAAACGTCAGAAGTAGTTTGCAGGCAGTGACACAGAGGTAGGTTTGAAGAAAGATTAGGTAGTGACAGAGTGTTTCCCTCTGTGCATAGGGAGCAGTATGAAAAAAGGTATGGAACTCTCAGATTTCCTAAATAATGTAACTTCAAGAGATGGTGTGAGAGGAAACACTCTTTACTTTATGATGCATATGTTAGGGGACAGTTATGACAGCATTTATTAATACTATTCACAGGGCTGGTATACAACAGAGGAGACACAGGAAGTGAAAACAGACTATAAAAATGTTCTTAAAATTGCATAATCTATTATTCATGCTTTTGGAACACTTTGCAATAGCAACCCATAGATCACTTTCAATGTTCAAAATACTATAGAAACATTAAGAAAGATAAGCCAAATGAACATTCTTAGACTTCCTAGCCTGACTTTAGTCTCAGGGACCCACATACCTATTTATCAGAGGTGACAGAACTGGGAGAAACTAATGGACCTCTTTGTTCTCAGCTATTTATCTCCTTTGGTTTGATCTCTTTCTCTATCATTCACTAGAGGAGGGAGATGAAGATCAGCTCTCAGCAGAACTTCCCGCAGGTTCAATTAAACATCCTTTATAATATAATCTGACAACCAGTGAGTATGGTGGGGAGAAGATGACAAGACAGTAAGTGCTGGGCATCATAGTCTGCCTTTTGCTGATATCCCATGTGAAAAGAACTCCCTCTCGCCCTTTGTCTATCCAAGCCTCTTTAAAGGGAGTTTTAGCTGTGTTGCTGCATCCTAGTTAATACCGACCTCCCCCAAGTCACACATGGCTCATTAGACTCATAGACCTTAAGGCCACAAAACCTCCCCCACCACCTCTTCCAATAGACCCCTGCTTTCTGGCTGAGTTACTGACATTCTCAAATCATGATTTAATCACAGTTACAGAGCATCCACCATTTACACTAGTTTAAACCTACAAGTAACATGCACCACACTGCAAAGGAAAGCAAAAAAAATAAAAACGGGGACCCTAGGAATGTTAAAATGTGTTTGTTTTTGTAAACATGTAATTGCTGACATTTTCAGTTTAGATGCGGGCAGGGTGGGTGTGGTGCTTGTAGGGGGAAGGCGGCTCCATAGGAGCCAGCTTTCAAGCCAGCTCCCTGTGAGCACTGGTTCCTGCCTGCCAGCTCCCCCAGGCTGCTGCCTCTGTGCAGAGCCCTCCCCGTCTAGTGTCCCATCATCTGCCACTGAAGATAGTTGCTGCTAGCAGTTGCAGATTGCTACAATGGCACATAGCCAGTTTCATTATACCTTCCCCTCTATAAACTGATAACGCTAAGTTTTCAAGCCAGTTAGGGGTTTTGCCCCTGTTGGTCCCCTTAGAAGGCTTCCAGAACTTCATTCCTGATGGTTAGTATATTTAGTCTAATTTCAAGACTAAACTTGATGGCCAGTTTATATCCATCTGTTCTTGAGTCACCACTGGTGCTCAACTTAACTCCCTGAAATTTATCCATCTGATGTATTTAATGAGAACAATCCTATCTCCCTTAAGCCATCTTTTGGTTAGGCTAAACAAGCCACACTCCCTGAGTCTCTTCTCAGAAGGTATATTTACCATTCCTTGGGCCACCCTAATAGCCCTTCTTAGGGAAGTTATATTCAATTAATCAGCTAATTGAGTAATCACTGGACTCTCCATCAACTACTCTATAAGGGGGAGGGCACTCGCTGTTCCTCTGCCTTTGAAATGTACAGGTACATCTAGACTGTGGGAGGGTTTCAGGATACCTCTGGTATCCCGAAAAAACTCCACCGCATCCAGGTAATGTGTTTGCTCTTCCGCTTGCTGCTTTTTTTTTTTTTTTTTTTTGCGCTGAAGAGCAGACACACTCTTTCAGAAGCCCTGTTTTCCTCATTCCACGAGAAAGAAGGGATCTTCTGAAATAGGGTTTTTTTCTGAAATTTGGTGCAGTGTAGATGGGCCAAATTTCGGAAGAGCCTCTTCCGAAATAAAAGCAGAAAAAGGAACACAAAATGCAGAGCATATGTTGCGTATCTTTTCCCGCAAAAACGTTATAGTCCAGACATAACTGTAGTAAGCTGTATTTCAAAGGCATAGGTGCAGCGGGGAACCCGGAGCAAGCAGGGGCTGAAGCAGAGTTCCCTGCTGCACGTCTTCCTCCCCTGTCCACCACACTGCAGACACAGTTCTGGGGGAAACCGGCTTTTAAGCCAGTTCCCTGCATCACCTCCCCCCCAGCCTAGGCTTATTGGGTAGTCAACCATTTGACTACTCTTTTACATCCCTACCCCTTCTCTGTACTTGTTCTTCTTTGAATTCATCTATTTCTATCAAGGAATTTATGCACATAACTGCCACTTTACATGCCGAAATATCTTAGGAATCTATGTCTACTCTGCACTGTAGTTTGAAATAAGATAGGCAATTTGAGCGATGCAATTTGCATATCTTATTTCAAAATAGCTTATTTCATAATTTGGTGCAGTCTACACAGCACCAAATTTCGAAATAATCCGCTATTCCAAAACATTCCTTACTTCTTCTAGAAGAGTTGACTTATCAGAAAAGCAGCTAAAAGGGTCTGTTCAAAAAGCACACTATTCTCTAGTGGATCAGGAGGCCAGTGTATAGCACAATAGTCTATACAGCTCCTCATATCACCACTGCTACCTTCGCAGTCACAAGAAAGTGAACCAGATTCATAACATCTCCCACTTGTATTACACTTTCATCTTCCCAATATTTTTTTGACTTGATACAATTTTCTGCAACATGATTTTAGCTAATGTCAGTTTTGTGGTTTGTGACACCCTCCTTTTACAAATTGATGACAAATGAACACTTACTGAGAACCTCAAGTAATTCAAATATTTATTTTGCTTTTACTGTGATCATTAGTGCATTAAAAACAAATTTAAATACATGTTTTTAATCAAAGCACTCGCTATTTCTTTAAGGTACTAGCATTCCTGTTTTGATGATGTAAAAGAGTTGCCATTGTTCCCTAGAGGAATAAAAAATGAAATGTTCTTTTCTGTTTGTTTCTCATAATAATTAAACTCAAACGTGTCACTTATTTTGAAGAAACAAATAAGTCTGTCAATCATTTTTTTCCAAATGATTTTTCCAATATGTCTGAAGGCCAGTGTTAAGCATAAGCAATTTGTACATGTTTCATTTTAAGTTATGACATATCAAAGCACCAAAGAAATCTGCTGTCTTAATGAGGTAGGACAGCTGTGGCCAACCGGAGGCTCTCGAGCCATATATGGCTCTTCCCCCTCCCCCGTGGCTCAAAAGCTGCTCCTGTGCCTCCAAAAACGGCCCTCTCCTCCTTGCTCCCTGTGCTGACCTGGGCAGGGGAGCTGTCTGGTGCAGCCATGAAAGCTGCAGAAATAAAGATAGCGGCAGGCGGCGGGAGCCTGCTGTGGCCAAAAAGCCTCAAAATGCATTTAAATGCGGTTTCTTAAAGGGACAGAGCCTTTTTTTAGTTTGTTTTGGGGGGGGTTCCCTCTCGACAACTTTGCCCCAGCTCTTTGCACTGGACCTACTGCTATCTTGGCTCTTTGCCCAGAATGGGTTGGCCACCTCTGAGGTAGGATTTCTTTTGAATGGGAGATTAAATAAAATGTTATAAAATTCTTTGTAAAATGGAGATTCTGACCATTTGTGGTCCAGATTTTAGGAAACCCTGCCCAATTTGTTAGTGTACCTGTTAACAGATAAAATTGAGTAAGTGCATGGATAAGAGTCAGACACTATATTCCCATAACTGACCTGAACATGCAACGTATAGGCAGTTTTGCAGGCAAGTGTGGGTTTTGCATACTCAAGTGAAGTAGAAAGTGATCTTTCAAGTTGTGCACCACTTAATTTTATCCCCTAAATTACTAACATTCATAATATAGAGAAACAAGATTTGGCTTACCATTTCTTAATTGTTTTGTTTAGTGCCAATTCAGGGATCTGATTCATATAATTTTAGTCACATAGTATTCTGTTCACATGTAGTGAAGACACTACAATTAAAGACAAGCAAAGTAATTACAATGATTAACCATGACTATTGTTATTAAAAGAAAGAAAATTAAAAACAAATACCACAAAAACACTGGTTACTTCAGTTATAATCTCTTCTGTTTGCCTCTCTGTGGAAAACTCTGAACAGAGATTACAGTTTAAGAGTGAATCTACCGAGCTGAGAGAATACTTCCCTAGGAAAGAAAAGCCCAAGGTTTAGATTTTCAAAATCACTGAGAGTCCTATTTTATAGATAACCAAAGGTGGTTATAGACTGTGGGCAAGGCACTTCGTTTAAGGTAGATGACTCCTGTTTAGTATATCCTGGATAACGAACAACTTATCAATGGGCAAAGGCAAGTGATCCCAATAAAAATATTTAAATTCGGTTACTTACCAGAAGCTGCTCAAGGAGCTGTTTTAAGACCAGCAATTAATTAATGTAAGTCTCAAATTCCAAATTAAATTCCACTATTTCTTTCTGTTTACCAAGGGATTAGCTTATGTCTCCTCTCCAGGTCTAAACCATCTGGTGTTTAGCAAGAGAAACTGCTAATATCTTTAATTATATTATTTTAATATCTCCATAGAGTATTGTTTTCCACCTGAAGGGCAGGGAAGGGGGAGAAAAGGGATAAGAGGCTTCTGGCATAGCTTTTGTGTCCTTTATTATCCAGGTTCTACACAACCCTTTTCTTTCAAATCTTAGATTCCTTAAGGGAAGGCATCTGGCTCTTTGAGAAGACACTTCTGTTACCTGTTTGCAGTTTCTTTTAAGCAAACAGTTGAAGGAGGAATAGCTCAGTGGTTTGAACGTTGTCCTGCTAAATCCAGGGTTATGAGTTCAATCCTTGAGGGGACCTTTTAGGAATCTGGGGCAAATTTGTCAGGGATGGTACTTGGTCCTGCCCCGAGGGTAGGAGACAGACTGAGGCTTGATGATCTCTCAAGGTCTCTTCCAGTTCTATATTTAAAAAAAAAATTGTGATCAGTAGCTTTACTTACATTTCACAATAGAAAACTCCCACCAAACGCTCCACACAAAAACAAACATTAAAATAATATTTAGATAGCTCTAACTTAACATAAAATAGAAAATTATAATAAATTACAGTAATTTTTGCACTACTGTTGAGGTTTACCCACATTACCTCCACTATTAATACGCAGCCTAGAGATAGCAAGAAATGAGTTTTGAATGCACTGATGTTTTTGAGGCTGTCTGTTGATAAATAGGTGAGCATCATGACAAGCATAAGTGCAATCAAAACATATTTCTCAGAACAAAATGTCTGTGACAAGGTTATTGTTAAAAGTATTATTTGTGTTTAAAGGAGGAAAAAATATAAAAGAGCCAATTATATTTGATTTTTCCACATGATTTCTCAGACTCATATCCCAATTAATAGTCTTTGAGTTAATAGAAAAAATGGCAACCATGGGATTTCTTGGAGAGAGACACAGTGAACCAAAGGAAAAAAATTAATTGTGTCCATTTCCAGGGCCAAA
The DNA here is from genome assembly GCF_049634645.1 of Pelodiscus sinensis. Taxonomy (NCBI): domain Eukaryota; kingdom Metazoa; phylum Chordata; order Testudines; family Trionychidae; genus Pelodiscus; species Pelodiscus sinensis. Next base: position 94,310,993 of record NC_134715.1, on the reverse strand, counting down.
CTCAGAGCTCATAAAGACTGAGAGCTAGTCCTGGTATTTAGCTATTAATTTTAGTTCCTGTTCCAACTTTTACAAGACAGGGTATTTACTGCCATTTTCTCTTTTAGTAGTTGAAGCAAGGAATTACAGTACCTAAAATAAACAGTATCTGACACATGGTGGAAAACCTAGCTTGTTAAACTGGCTTGGTTTGCAGGCTTCTACTGTGTCATTTCTTCACAAATTTGATGAATGAAGCTAATTAGTAACTGGCACAACTTCCTAGTATGTAACAGTTCTTATTAAACTTTATCTCAGGGAACTGCAAGTTAACCTAAAAGTCACACGACTTCTGCATTCATAAGAGCTGTTAGTATAAATGTCTGCAAACATTTTGGTGTTGAAGTGTCTGAAATAATTACACCACATACACTGTGAATCCGTCATGACTGAGGAGCAAACCCAACTTGTTTCAGTTTTGTTCCTTCTGTTGTGATTAGATGTCTGTAATGTGAGCATAGTGAGACACCATGGGGAAAGGGAAGAAAAACATTTTCCATCTGGATCTAAATAATAATTGTTTAATCTTCCTTTAATAGTAGTTTTGGCTGCAGGCATAACAAAGCTAACAGCAATACTGCTGAGGGTGATCTTGGCACTGTATTACAGTTTGTTAATTATGCAAACCCCAGCTAGATACAATTGGTTGCTGAGGGTTTTATATGTGTTTGTCACCCTGGCAGCAGTAAACATTTAAATCACCTCCAATTTAATGATCCTGTAATTTGTTGTTTTGCTATTAAAAGTTAATGAGTTATTATGTGGGAGATTTAGTTCATAAAATTGGCATAGTAAGCCATCTCTGGGTATATAATGTAGGACAAATATTCTTGACACATTTCCCTTTTAAAATAATCATTTTATATAGCTGTCAATCACACAGCACTGTAGCATAAATATTGTAAAATGTATTGTTTGATTCATTGCAGCAAAATCCTGTCACTCTTCACAGGGGTGGTCAATGACAATATTTGTGTGTGTACTTAATATGTGTAGGCATCAAACATGAAAAAAAATTTCAAACTATATTTAGTTTTGTAGTTGTGTAATATGGTGTTGCACTAGATAATATTTATACAGGCTGATCATCAGATGGCATAGAGCTATATATGCTTATAGCATCTTATTATACAGTATTATATCCTAGTATGGTAAAAGAATAATAGGTTCGACTGGGGGTATTTTTGTTTCTCATTTTATTGCTGAAATTGAAAGACACCACTGTCTAACATTAGGCAAGATACAAGCAAGCAAAGTGCAAGCTGCCAGTCAACTAACTACTTGTTGTTGTCCTACCTTGGTATTTCTTTTGAAGAGATGCTATATGTGGTAACTATGACAGTGGATCATGAACAGGGATGTCTCTGGAGAAATATTGTACAGGGATTCAGATGAGGCCACGAAACTAATTTCTGCATGTGACTTAAACAGTATTTAAACACCCTTCTTTTTATATTAATATGCATTGCATTGTCTGGTCCTCAAAAAATTGTCAGTTATGTCATCCTTCAGAAAATAGAAGAAATGTTGTCTTCTGTAACTATGATATTGTTATCTGATAACTGTGAAGTATAGTCTCAGCTTAGCTTGGAGTGATTAGAAAACATGGCCTTTGTGATCTTAAAAAATGAATTAAAGTGAACGTTTGGACCCAGGTACTGATACCTCACCACAGCTAGCTTCCTACTGACACCCTTGGCAAGAATTTGGCTATTGCAATAAGATCTCAAGGTCTCACACTGCTCTCCGCTGAAATGACATACCTAGAAAAAGAATGCCAGTTTTATGGATTTCTCATTCTCTCAGATTTTGACCAGTTCACTCTTTGCACCTGTCCAATCTCTCCCCATGCCATTCTTATTTTGATTTAAAAAAGAAAAGTGAACACAGCAGGAACCCTGAGGAATACACCCCCATCAATATAGTTATTATTTATCTGTATAACATAAAAGTGTACTTGTTTTCTAACAGAGAAGAAAAGAATGTGAAGAGAAGACACACGCAATGCAGATTAAATGTATTCTCTGGGACTGCAGGACTCATTTTCCACCACTAATTGGCAATGTTGCTAAATATAAATCAGGAGCACTCGCATTCCCACACTTTAAAATGATGCCACCTGATAATAATCCAGTAATGCCAAGTTTTTTTTCCTGTGTCCCTGGACCCCAAAGAAATCCAGAATTCCACAGAAGATTCTCTTTTTCGACAGTTAACTGTCCTTCCTCTTTAAAACTTTTTGTGCTGTAGTGAGCAGAAGAATAGAGGAGATTGCATGCACTGCAGCTGGCTGCTATTCCTCCACCTCCTCTTTGAGAACACCTTGGGGAAACATTCTAATGGAAATGGGGGTACCTCTATGGACTTATCCTCAAATAGCTACTCTTGGACCCCTGTTCTTAAGTGATGGAATATTCATTCACACACAGTCTCTTCCCACAGCGTATCATTCACTTTTGTTGTTGCCCTATAGCTGTCAGCTTCAGGTTATTTTACATAGAGATTATCAGCAAAGCTAGCCCCGGTGTCCTAGGCTTTCCTTCTCACCCGACTGCTGCCACTTGCATGGTATGCTGCATTTCTTTTTGGACAGGATGGATATTCTTTTTTCAGACTAACTTTAAGCTTCTCCGCTATTCAGCCAATGCAAGGAATGAGGAAATGCTTCTCCAAAGTTTGAATTCATGCAGAGTGGCACAAGCTTGTGGTTCTTAGGTGTTCATTTAACAATGGTCACTATCCCCATTTGGTTTATACATGTTGGTGGGCAAATACTATTCCTTCTCTCCTGTGGCGGCTGTTGTTTCAAGTGATATCAAGTCATAAAAGGCTATTAGCCAGGGGATAAAATGGTGTCCTTGGCCTCTGTTTGTCAGAGGCTGGAGAGAGATGGCAGGAGACAAATCGCTTGATCATTGTCTTCGGTCCACCCTCTCTGGGGCACCTGGTGCTGGCCACTGTCGGTAGACAGGATACTGGGCTAGAAGGACCTTTGGTCTGACCCAGTACAGCCGTTCTTATGATCTTATGTTCATATAACTAGGTATTGATGGTGCCATCAACACTGAGTAAAAACTGGTAGCAATAAATTTGTGCCCCCTCTACTCTATTAGCGTTCTGCTTAAAAATAATTAAAACGCTTTTACATAAAATCTGTGTATGCTTCAGCTTTATTAAAAGGACATAGAAAAGAGTCATCCATAGCCATATCAGTATTCTATTTGTGCTTTGCTCCATTGGGCAGAATGATGATCTAGTGAAGCATGACTCTGGGTAAAGTCCATTGCAATGACAGCTTTAGAAAAGATACAGAATAAAGATAGTACAGTCTTAAAGGACTTGAAGTAAATAAAAAAATTAAGTCCAGTGGAGACAACAGTACAGCCTGTGTCACAGAAGAGCAAAGTGCACATATTCTATTAAGACAGACTCCCTAGGAATAACTTTAATTTAGGTTACATTTGCCCTTAATAAATCTGCTGCAGCAATCTGCATAAAAGGCTGTATGAAAGTTATTGGTTTTGGTTCAAAAGTTGAAGACCTAGTTTGCTAGAGTAATGATTTTGGTGTGGTCACATCAAGCACTATAAAAATATTTTTAAAATAACCATGAAAAACCCAAATTTGAGTGATGTTGGAACCCAGTGCCTCAGGTCACAATGCTACACACTCAGATTTATGGCAACTATGAAAAGTGACAATGTGTGTTCAAATTGAAGTCTCATGGCCTTTGATTCTCTTACAGCCTTAAATATAAAAAAATGCAGCAGACACTTTGACCTTTTAGTATTGCTAATGCAAGACCCAATTTTACCAACTTTGCTTAGACAAAACTTATTGAACTTATGATGCTCATATACAGGAAAAAATACGGCCTTCCTCATTTCATTTAATAATCCTCATAGAAAGTAACACCAATCTATACAGTAGAGTTCTACAAAGGGTGAAATTACAGGGCTTAATTACCTATGTTGGATTTGAGTAGTGCTTAAGTTTTGTACTGGCCCTGTGCACAAGGCTAAATTTCACTCTGACAGAGAAAGTTATTTTTTCCCTGAAGAAGGGTTATTACTTCCTGCTTAACTGTGCAACTGTACAGAAAACATACATTTTAAAGAGTAAATTAGGAGAGTAAACTTTTGAACTTTGCCACATGTCTAGCCCATTGTGGGAAGAGATGTGGTTCTTTCTAGAGAAAAGTGTTAATTAGAAATTATCACAAACTAGAGACATTTATATAATCCAAACATTGCCCTTATTTCAGCAGAAGTATGATTATTTAACCCTTTGACTGAGCATAACTGACTACTTTACCAGCTTTCTACAGGCAGTCCCCGGGTTACGTACAAGATAGGGACTGTAGGTTTGTTCTTAAGTTGAATTTGTATGTAAGTCGGAACTGGTACATATTGTAGGGGAAACTCTAGCCAAACATTTTTTTTAGTTTTGGATAGCATAGGGAAAGGTTAACTCCCCTCTAATGTTTGTTTTGCTGTCTGTTCCCCTGTTCAGAAGATTTCACATCTATTTCTGTCCCTGTGACAAACTCAGGACTAAAGGAGTAACTCATCAAATACCAAACAGCTCTGCACCATGCTTTGAGCTAATAGCTTTATTTCCACACACCACCCAGGGTTCTAGGAGGAGGGTCCTTTTTTTGCTAACACAATGAGGCCAGCACTTTGTTTGTTTTGGTGGAGTCTTTGTTTGCCCAGGGAGCCCAGCATGTATAGGGGGAGGAGGGGCGGAGAGGCTGCTTTTGTCTGCTGTTCAGCAGCCTGTTGCTCAGGGGAGGGGGCAGCCTGTTGCTGGCAGGGGGGGAGGGGGGAGGCGTGCAGAATGCGAGGCCACGGGGGGGGGGGCAGCGGGCGTGGGGAGGCACTTTTCCTCTGCCCGGCAGCTCTGCGGGATCCCTGTCCCTGTGGCCAGCTGCTGCAGGCAGAGGCCAGTTGGAGCCGGCCGAAGAGGAGGAGAAGGTGGATTCTAGGACCCAGGTGAGCGAGCCCCGGGGACGCTGCTGCGCTCCGGGAGCCCGGCATGTATAGAGGGGAGGAGGGGCAGAGAGGCTGCTTTTGTCTGTTCGGCAGCCTGTTGCTCAGGGGAGGGGGCAGCCTGTTGCTGGCATGGGGAGGCACTTTTCCTCTGCCCGGCAGCTCTCTGGGACCCCAGTCGGAGCCGGCCCGAGGAGGAGGAGGATCCTAGGACCCAGGTGAGCGAGCCCCGGGAATGCTGCTGCGCATGTGCGGGGTTGCCTCACCCCGTTCGTATCTAGGGATCCGACGTAAGTCGGATCCACGTAAGTCGGGGACTGCCTGTATCAAACCAAGGCTAGTGATTGTGTGGTACCTGCCCTTAGTGGGAGAAAGTCTGGTCTGTGCCTACCATGAGTCAGCTCCCCAACTCCTCCAGCCACAGGCAGCATAAGCACTCACATCTAGGCCTCACTATTCTTTTAGAGCAGGCCTGGGAAAAATATGGCCCGTGGGCCGAATCTGGCCTGCCAAGCCACAGGCTTCCCTGGTTGCCCTGCAGCCGTGCCCGCATGCCATTCAGAAACACAACTGCGGCCACATTCTCTTTGAGTCCAAAGGGGAGGGGGGGAAGATTCAGATGCTGCTCCTACCCCCAGCACAATCCCATTGGCCGGTTTCTGAACAGAAACTGGCCAATGGGAGCTGGCTGTTTGAACAACAGGCAGCCAGAAAGCACAACCCTCCTACTCACTCAAGCACATGGCCAAATAGGCAAGCATTTTAAGCTCTAAGCCTTTAGCTAGGCAGGCAGGCAGGTTTGGCTGCTGGCTGGTAAGTCTCTTGGCCAGAACCTACCTCTAGTACCCTCCCTTTCCCAACCCTCTGCCTCCCACTCCTGCCCCCTGCTCCACATGTACCAATACCTCCTCCCAGATCTGGCACCCCAATCTCTTGCCTGACACCACAATCCTCTCCTACCCTAGGTCACATCCCAAAACCCTGCACCCCAGTTCCCTGCCCTAGATCACAACTGTCTCCTTCACCCAAACTCCCTCCCGGACTCCATTATCCATTCTGCACCCCAATCCCTTACCACGAGCTCCCTTCTGCACCCAACGTCTATACCAGACCCTGCACCTCCTCCATTAATACCATGGAAGAGCGCAGCCCTCAACCACTTTCCAAAATGTTGGAGTGCCCCCTCCCATCAAATATGATTGCCCACCCCGTTTTACAGGCTAGCTATTGGCACACTCCAAACCTTGAGCCCTCTGGAATGCCCACCCCCTGATCCACTGGTGTGTCAGATCCAGTTTCCAAAGTAGTAAGTACACCCCAGCTTATCAGTTCCACATCAGATTACCACTTCACTTAACACCCTGTACCTCAATATGTTTACTATGAAATCAAGTATACATTTATTTAACAAAGCATAGAGATTCAAACTGTAGCAAGTAGCATATTGGAAATAAATGGTAACATATAAAATAAAATCATAACATGCTTTTTGGACTTTAGGCTTAATTAACAAAGATACAGGTCATGCAGAGTATTAGTCACCCAAAATCCTTACAGCACTTTACAACCAAGCTGACTATGATCCTCCTTTCATGAAAAGCAGGATGTTAGCTTGCCGTTTCAGTGAAGCACTCACTGTGTTACTTCATACTCCAAGATATACCAAAAAAATCCTGTCTATTTTTATAACAGGACTCTCCTCCCCTTTGTCTGTCTTATAGATTTTCTCTCTTGAAGATTTTGCATTCTCTTCTTTTGCCTGTGGTTCAGTATGCAAATACAACACACAAATAGCTGAGGAAGGAGATAGGTGTCTTATCTCTTGCCAGAAAGGAACATTTCAGAGATAGATCACCAGGAGGTGATCTATCTCAACTCTAAGACCTTAAGAACATACATTTTATATAGACACATACATTCTTAAATATTGTCCATATAGAGACCTCACATGCCACTTTTAGAGAAATATTATGCAGATATCCCATCTAGGGATCCCTGGAAAATGTGTTTACTCCCTATGCCATCTGCCAGTTGGTATCCACAGGACCCTGGATCACAACTATACACATATGAATTTCTAAGATAGTATCTTTATAAGGATTCCTTAAGAGAGCCATATCAAAATCAGTTAAAGACACTGACACTATTTCCCTCCCATTCATTTACTCCCTTTTTTTAACCTCTTTGTATTTACCACAAAATCTTTATCTACATAAACTAACCACTAAAAGAAGAAAAATCACACATTGTATACAGGATAAAATCCTGGCTTCATTGAAGTAAATGACAGAATTCCGACTGACTTCAATCTGCCTGAATTTCACCCTGTTGTTTGGATTTAACAAGATGTGTCAAATAAGTAACTCCACTGACGATTTGTTTTAAGTATGGCAGTTAATCAGTCCTTAATGCAGCACTATTCAGAAAACATAAAAGAAACAAACATACTGATTCTCTTTAACCAGAGAAGTGACAGCAGCTTTACTTCAGTTAATTTCTAACTCCCTAAAACTGACCCCTTATGTACTTGTCAGAACAAAGAAAATCCCTTCTTGTGATTGATCTTATTTTGAATAAAAAAGCCAATGATATTCTTAACTAATTTATCACTACTGGGACCACTTGTGACCACAGTTAGCTCTTAATGTTCTTAATCCATGCAATCATGTTTTACTGCTATAACACTCATAGAATACAACTGCTATGCCACCTCTTCCATGTCCAGCCTGTCAATTACTAATTTTATTAATTACAGAGCATTTATGAGCCACGTAATTTTGTCCACTACAATATAAACCTATAACTACACTATGCATGCTTACAGAAGAAAAAGAAAATAACCTACTGGCCCTCATCTGCTTGATTAAATCCTGACAAGCTAAAAGCATCTTTTGATATATTCTTAATAATCACAGAAAACACCTGCCCCATCTCAATTTCAAGCACTTCCTTTCTGGACATGTGGACACACTTCTCTAAGGGTCATGTGTTAAAGGACACAATCCATTAATAATATACTGCTTCCTGATAACACATAAGAGTTAGCTAAAGTTCAAAGTAAAAACAGACTGTATAGCTGAGTACAAGCCTGCTAGGACAAGACATCCATTTATCCAAAACAAAACCTCTTTCATGTAAGAATTTAGAGAGCACTTTAGGCTAACACAGAAAACGTTTCAGAACATTTGGCCGATAAATCGTGAATTTAATATAAAAAGAACAACATATTTACTGACAAGCCATAGTCTCCAAAATTAATTTCAACTAGCTGCATATTTGAAAATCTCTATTTGGAGGCTGCAGAAAATAGCCGTATCTTCTATATGGTTATCCTCCAGTGCTCATTTAATAGAACGCTAGTAAGGGGCTACCTTCAAGAATATATTATCCAAGTAAGTTGTTATAAACCATCCTAACCCCTGAAATATAATTTAACTCCGAGGTACCTCCAGTCTCAGCACTGAGATTTTAAACAAGTCTTCTCTTAATACAAAAAAAGGGGGCACCTGATTATTTAAATTAGTTTTGACCAATTTCTCTTCTGTTTTCATTTGTTCGTTCACCAGGTGGCTATTTGGATAAATATGTTCAGCATTTTCTGTTAATGAGAGTCTCAAGGCAGTGAAGCAACTTTGTGTTTCTAAAGCCATAAACTGTTGCTGTAAACCACATAGCCACATCATATATATAGTAGCCCAGTGTATGAGACTCTATAATGCCGAAATGCTGGCTGTTCCCTCTGAGGAGCGCTGTTGCCTAAAATGCCAGCTGTTCCCTCTGGGGGGCACTGTTGCTGAAATGCTGGCTGTTCCCTCTGGGCGGCCCGTGCTGCATGGGGAGCGCAGGGCCCAAATGGCCGCTTGTGCCGCTTGCTCCTCCACGGTGGTCCGGCTGAGTGGAGCAGAAGTCAGCCGAGTGCCAAGGTGGGAGGCAAAGGAGGTCGGGGCGGTCACATGCGGTATGACAGCAGCTCCAGGCCCAGCCCCCTGGCCATGAACGTCGCCGCCCCGCCCCCCTTCGCCTCCCACCGTGGCGCTCGGCTGACTTCTGCGCTGCTCAGCCAGGCCGTTGCGAGCAACTGTTTGGGCTCCACACCCCCCATGCAGCACAGGGAGCGCATAGCCTAAACGGCCATTTGGGCTCCGCGGTCCCCCGAGTGAGAGGCAGGAGGGGGAGGAGAAGTGAAAGAGAGAGAGAGGCAGGAGGCGGAGGAGAGCTGAGGGCGGGGGGGGGGGGGGAAGGCAGTAGGAGGAGGAGGAGGAGAGAGACTGGAGGCTCAGGAGAGAAGACTGACATGGAGGAGAGACCTGAAAAACCCTTCTTATGACGGGCTAATTGGCTAGTTTTAATAATAAAAGCTGAAGATGCCATGTGACTTTTCAAGAACATGAAAACAAATATTCAACTGCAGAATATGAGAGGAAGGCATAGAAATCAAGAAGGCCATAATCCAGTTCTGCACTCATTGTGGGCATTAAGGATGACTAATCTCCTGTAAGTGGGAAGAAAGTTACATTAAAAATACTCACCTGTAATGAGGATTTTACAACTGACTCAACCCTAATGCTTGAAAACTTTAGATATGTATGCTTTTAGATAACACCAGATCATAGTTTCTAAGAGATACTACGAACCACGCTCTGCAGTGCACAGCAGCTGCTTCATGCCACACTGCTGATGGTGGATGCAGCTGGAATATCCAGCCTTGGCGTGACTGCTGTAGTGGCACTGAATTGGCTGTAAAAGGAAGACAATACTACTGCTCAGAGCTCAGATGTTCAAAGTGAAGAGCTGGCGCACTCAAAGAGCAATGTGGCTAGTAACCGATTATGCTGAGAAACCTGATGTTCTTTTCTATTTTATCCAAACAGAGGAGGTTTCATGGTCACTGCCACTTGGTTTTTCATGGCAGCCTATGTTCTGTGTCATATCATATGTAAATATATTTATTTCCCCAATAAAATATATTTGAGCATTTTTCATTTGCAGAATTTCAGTGTTAGTATGACCCACACACCTAGGCTATGTTTACACTGGCGCGATCTTGCGCCAGAGATATGCAAATGCCGCTAAGCGTGGAATATCGCCGAGCCTCATTTGCATATCTAATGAGCCGCCATTTTTGCAGAAGAGGCTCTTGCGCCGGAAGGAGCTGTCTACACTGCCCCTTCTTGCACAAGAAAAACCCTCTTGCGCAATGCCTTTATTCCTGAAAATAATCAGCGTAGCGACATTGCGCAAGGGGTTTTTCTTGTGCACGAAGGGGCAGTGTAGACAGCTCCTTCTGGCGCAAGAGCCTCTTCCGCAAAAACGGCGGCTCATTAGATATGTAAATGAGGCTTGGCGATATTCCACGCTTAGCCTCATTTGCATATCTCTGGTGCAAGATCACACCAGTGTAGACATAGCCTAGTGTGGTTCACTATCCCACGCAGTGGCACCTAGACCACAGTAACAGATAAGAACAAGAGAGCTCTACGGTATGAGCTCAGAGCCAGCTAGCTTTTAGCTCAAAGGGTAGAGGCTCCTATACTAAGCTCCAGAGGTCCCATGTTCAAATCTGCCTGCTGGTATTTACATTAGCATTTACTATTAAGAAATATACTAAGTCTACTTCATATCATTCAAATATCCAAGCCCTTACAACCAAACAGCAGTTCAAAACACTAATCCTAAAGAGAATTTGTCATCTACCATGTTTAGGCTTGGAACTATTTGATTTTTATCGTAAATGTCTGTAACCATTGATTTCATTGCATACGGTCAAACTGATGAAAAGGATATTTACTTTGTATGTTTTGACATGTCCACAGATTGTGTTTAAATGGTTATAAAGCTTTAACTTTAGAATCTGAATGTCTGTTTAATTAAATAATTATTGTCTGACATGCCCATAACTTCCCAGAACTATGAAAATTTAAATAAATAAAAGTTGGGAAAAATGATTAAAAATAAATAATGATAAGCCCTAGGAAGTATAAAAATAAAAATCCAATTCAGCAAAGCCTTAACAATAATTAATTGTCTTCCTAGTAATTTCAATGTAATACAACTGTTCTTCGTGTTGAGTCTTATGAAAGTATCTAGTCTTAGCAGCACTGGAAAGGGAAACTAAATCCATACTTCATTACAAATACACAGGGCCTGCTGGGAGAAAAATATGGAACCATCCGAATACCTGGAGAAGTTGAATCATCAGAATTTGAGATGATCCTCGATGCTGCTGTGGAAGCAAAACTAGAGACAAGAATTCTGGAAGAGTGGTATTGCAGAGATGAAAATGCAGTGCCACCAGCATATTACCTCAGACAAAAATCTGAAATGCTGAAGAACAATCATAATACGGTAAATTACCTTCATGTCCTTAATAAAAAAAACTGACATAGGTTGGCAGTAGTGGATTTAATGCACCAGCATCATTTGAAAACAATTTAAAGGTTACAATAGAATGAACCTCCACAGTCTATGATCTCTTTGCATACTGCAAAAGTTGGCTCTGTGATGGTCCAGTCTAGTGAACCATAAAGGAAGAGTGGGATACCATTGGCCACAACTGTCACTTCTGTAGGGCAGTGATAATGGGCTGCAAGCATGGTTACAGCAAATGAGTCTTCTGCAGCAATTGAGGAATGGCTGCACAGGTGATTGTATCCATCCATCTTATTGGAAATGGGAAGATTCTCTCTCTGCCAGCCTTTGTACTGGGTTCTCATTAAAAGTTCAGGATAGGACTTAACATGGCAAATATGAATTTCTCCCCATGGCCCCAAGTCTTCAAAACAAGTAAGCACAGGCTAAAAGCTAAGCAAATTATCAAAATAAAGCACAAAGACTACCCTGACTGGGGATTCATATTACTATAACGTTGACTTAAGAGAAGTTTCTTGGTAAAATATTTTTGAACAGTCTCATCTATTCTCATCTCCCATATCCACACATACATTTGACCATCACTATGCATGGTGCAGAGCAAGAGCCTCTTTATAACTAAGGATAAAATTTGGCCTTCCAAAAGGAGAAAAAAAAACCCTTCAATGGAGAGCTATATCCCAGAGCAAAATGTAACTTTCTTTTCAGTGTAAAAAACCGTATGCACTAAAATAAAATTAAACTACTACACAGCATGCATTTACTGTGTACACAATGCAATCCCTCCTCTGTTGCTTAAAAATGCTTGAGCAGTAAGGACTTAAGAGTTGAAGAAAGAACAGTACAGCAGAGTCTAAAGTGTTTGCCACCCAGGGAAAAAAGTTACTTAACATCCACTGCCAAACCCCAAATAATCTCTTAACTATACCTAGAAGGATTTTTTTTTTGTATTTTTGTTAACATTTTAAAGTTTTCTCCAAGCTACGGCACCACAAAGATAATGAGAAAATGTTCATAAGTCAACACTCAAGCAATGTTACTCCCAGTAACCAAAACAGAAGCAACAGACAGACTATAAAATGATCTGCTGCTGTGCCTGAGGCAGCCCAAGGCTTTGTGGACTAGACTGCAAAAGTGACAGTCTAGCACTAAATCAAAAACAATAATAAATTATTTTGTATTTAAATAGGGCTAACTGTAATCCTGACTTGAGTAGAGGGACAGTGCTTAGCTATGCTGTCCCAGGAGCCAAGCAGGGACAAAACTGTGACTCAGAGAGCTACAATTTAGTCCCTGCTTGCTTCATAGCAGAAAGTAAAATGTGCCTGGTACAGTTTACTGCCCCCTCTGTGCTAACTGACATGCAGGGGCTTACAAAGAAAGCCAAGGCTCCATCCTACTCAGCTGCCACTGTGCTGCTCTCTCTCCAGGTTACATTCACCCACAGGAACTTTCCTCTCAGCATCTCAATGCGCTTGACAAAGATGAATGAATTTAGCCTTACAACACGCTTTGGCAAGTCAGATTACGATCCCCATTCTGCAAGAGCTGAAGTACTATCAGATAAAATCCAAGGTTTTCAAAAGTGGCACCTAATTTGGGGTCCTTAATTTGAGACGCCTTGTGCCTAATTTTCAGATTTGAGATCCTAGAATGAAAGTTGGTCTAAAAGTATTTAATAGTAGTAGTAGTATTTCCTAGTATTTCAGGCCTAACCCAAAACCCTGCTTTCTCTTTATATTTTATTGAATATTCTCAATTACCCCTGAATACTGTTATTTGTATTTTTAGTGCTGTCCACTATGTCAGTTCAGGAAATTTTATATTCAGACTAGAGAAATTTATAATATAAAATTATGATTTGTTTAATATAACAGTCAAGAATGAATATATGGGAGGGTTTTTTAATGTATGCATTATTTTATTTACATATTCTCCTTTCTTATGTATACCATTGCCTTAATCCTTTGCTTTCTGAAGTTGTAGAAACTGATGTTACAGCTACTGTTTAACTATGAATATTTTTTAAAAAGATGGAATCATCTTCAAATTCTATGAATGAGAACAAATGGAAGGACATATCAGATGAGATTAAGAAGATTTTTAAGACTGCTGTGAAGTTGCTGCATGAGAAAGGAAAAATGAAACACAGCCAAGCAAAGAGATATCTTTCTTCTGGTAAAGTTTAGAATACGTATACAAACTATTATGTCTATGCATTCATAATGTAGCCTAGCAATATTTCCACAACCACCAAACTATATTTTGACTGTAATTTCTCATACATAATTTAAAAGAGAAGATACATAAATATATACATATTTGAGCTGGCCCTGTATTATAGCTAATACTAAATAGAACACCTGATACTTTTGCATATTTTGCTCAATCATCTAGAGGAAACCAAGATTTTTTTTCTGTTTTAAAGGTTAACAATTTTCCTTTATTCTTTTTTTTTTTTTCCCCCTCCTTCCAGCTGTTGAAGATGAGCTTGATTTTGCCTTGGGAAAACAAACACCCGCTTTCCTGAAGAAGTGTGTCTGTTACATTCGGAAAATTGCCAATATTGAGCGTTTTGTTAAAATCCCAGAGATGGGAAGATACATGGATGTAATTCATATGGGTGGAAAGGTTCTGCGGGATCCAGAAGCTCATGAGAAACTGATCAAACTACGGGATGAATTTATTCCTACGATTGTTGCAGCATCTAATCTGAGAGTGTATACTTCTGTTACTCATTGTGACATGAAACTTGGTTACTCACAAGAAGTGGAGAACCACTACATTGAAGGTCTTGGTAAACAGTTCTACGAAGACATGGTTGATATAATTCAGGCCACAGTACAACAGAATTTTGACACCGAGACAGACTTGCTTTATGATGAAGTCCTTCAACACTCATCATTATGTAAAACATATTCCTCTTTCTACGAGTACAGGTGTGAGGCACTAAACATAGTTCATAAATACATTCTGAACAGCAAAACAGGACATATTAACCCTCTTATCATATATGGAGGACCATGCACTGGAAAAACCCTTTTATTAGCTGAAGTGGCAAAGAAGGTAAAAATAAAAACCAATATCCATTATAATACGCTAATCTTAACAGAGAAAGTAAATGTAGACCATGTTAATTCCCATTTTCCTTACTGTGGTATCAACAGATCTAAGATTAATCTTTGATACAGGCAATAAATCCAGTCTTCTACATATTACTGAATATTTATTCATGAAAGAGGCAGCGTATCTCCTAGTAGCCACATATGTTTTCAGCAAAAACATAATTGTTAGCAGAGCTTTTTAAGGAAATGTGAGTATTTCATCTGATTCCTAGACCACCGGTAAGAATACATTTATTTGTAATATAAAGAACTTTAGAAATACACCACCGTAACATCACTAGTCTCCCCCTCCTTGTTCCCTGGCGTCATAAGGATGTGACACCATTTAATGACCATATGATCTCAGTCTTACAGGGAAAACACGTTTCCAAGACATGTTAATTTGTTGCATATCTCCTTAAAGAATTGCTCCAGAAGTTCCATAATTTGTGTTTATTTCAAAATTTAGTTCACTTATGCCTCTCCAATCATATATTATCATGGGGAAGTGTGAGGAGCACATTTCATACTGCTGTAAGCATGTCTCCACTGAAAATCTTAGCTACACTGCTGTATTCCAAAGTGTTCTGGCAGTATTGCTTGAGCTAAAGACGACATATGATCTAATATTTCATTTATGACATATAATATTTACACATTCTAAATTCTTGCTCTTAAGAACATTTCCCCTCAGACAGGAATGCCTCAAAAATAAATGTATGTTTTCAAAAAAAAAAAAAAAAAAAAAAACCTGTTTATAAAACCATAAGTAAAACAATTGTGCTTTTTTATTGTGCTTCATTTGGCTCTGTTAATTTAGACATTAACTCAATTATGCTTCTACATTATAGGCTTATACTTGGCTGCAGGAAGAGATGGGACCAGAATCTGACCCTGTGGTAGTTATAAGATTTTTGGGATCCACAGAAATGAGTACAGATCTTAAGAATCTGCTTCAAAGCATTTGTGAACAATTAGCAATTAATTACCGTTGCCTAGTACAAAGTTACCCTAAAAAAATCCATGATCTTCGGGACTTGTTTATAAATCTGTTGAATGAGTCTTCATTTCACAGACCATTGGTTATAATATTTGATGCCCTAGAACAGCTGTCAGATATTGATGATGCTAGGAAACTGTGGTGGCTCCCTGTTCATCTTCCCCGTTCAGTACGAATAATCATGTCAACACTGCCCAGCAAACATGGGATCCTGCAAAAACTGAGGTGCCTTATTCATGAAGAGGACAACTACATTGAGTTGATTACAAGAGACAGAAAGATGTGCAGCCAAGTACTGAAACATCAGCTGCTGCATGTTAAAAGGAAAGTAACATCAGGTCAACAAATTTATGTCAATGAAGCTTTCTCAAAGTGCACACTGCCTATGTTTGTGAACTTAACCTTCAGAGAAGTTAGGAACTGGAGATCTCATAAAGATGTTGATGAGTCTTCCCTTTGTGTCACTGTTCATGAAAGCATAGAGCAGTTATTTTGGTCATTAGAAAACAAGTGTGGAGTAAAGCTGTTGTCAAGAGCACTGGGCTACATCACAATGGCCAAATCTGGCCTGAGTGAAATGGAATTGGAAGATATTTTAGCTCTTGACAACAGTGTGATGTATGAGTTAAACCAGTGTGTCAGGCAATGTAACCCACTGAGGGTACCATACGTATACATTTCTAGACTTAAGGAGGGCTTAAAGGGATACTTGATAGAGCGGCAAGTGAAAAATGTAATACTTCTAGTGTGGGCAAACAGGCACCTGCAGCTTATTGCCCAGAAACTGTATCTCCACAGTGAGGAAGATGTACACGAGATGCATACTATCATGGCAGAGTACTTCCTTGGTGTTTGGTCAGGTGGAAGAAGGAAATCTTTTTATAGCGAAGATCAGTATTTGAATGGGTGCTTTGACAGTGAGAACAGAAGCATGAATGATGGGGAGAAGCACTGTATGGATCTCACTTCTTTTGACAGGCAAGCACCTGATCAGCCGTGGGTATTCCAGTGTAATCCATTAGAGCCTGACATCTTTTTTGTCAATCACAGAAAAATGACAGAACTTTTGCATCACTTGACGAGGTGTGGAAGAACAGATGATCTTCTGTACGGTGTCATTATGAACTTCAGCTGGCTGTACACAATGATTAAAATAGGACAGTTTGACAAAGCACTTTTTGACATAGAATTGGCTTATACCTATTCACAAGAAAAGGAACTGAAATTTCTGGCAGGCACACTGCGTAGCATAAAGTTCAAAGTAACAAAATATCCAGGTTCACTCTCTGCTGAATTGCAACAGAGGCTCCTTCCAGTTGTCAGCTCATTGCCTAAATTAAGGCATCTTCTCTTAGAATGTGACAAAGATGGACCCAAATACTGCTCTATTGTTCCCTTGCACTCCTCCATGGATGTGACATACAGCCCTGAGCGGCTACCCTTGTCATCCAGTTGCATGCATGTCACTGAGATCCTGCCTACTTTTAATCCAAATACAGTCATTGCTGCTCTTGAAAATGGCTCCATCAGTACTTGGGATGTAGAGACACGCCAGCTATTAAGACAAATTACAACAGCTCAATCGGTTATCTTAGGGATCAAACTTACTAGTGATGAAAAATATCTTGTAGTAGCTACAACAAAGAACACACTTTTGATTTACGATAACCTAAATTCCTGCCTTTTGTCTGAAGTAGAAATTAAGGGATCAAAACATTGTGGAATTGGGGGAGGCTCAAATTTTATAAATGGATTTACACTGTCCATTAATCATGCACTTGCTTGGCTGGAAGCCAGCAAAGATGTTACTGTAATAGATCTACTCTATGGGTGGCCTCTTTATCACTTCCACTGCTGGTATGAAGTGACTTGTGTACAGTGTTCTCCAGATGGAGTCTACGCATTCTGCGGACAGTATCTGAACACCACCACTATATTTCATTTAGGAAGTGGAGAGAAACTGTCCACAGTGACCTCTGAATTTTCAGGTGGATTTGTGAAATTTCTTCTTGTTCTGGACACTGCTCAAGAAATGGTGATGGTGGACAATGAGGGTGGCCTTTCAGTTTGGAACACTGAGGAAATTACAAATCCCCAACTGACAGATGATTTTGATTGCAGGAGAGAAGACAGTGAAGTTGTCAGCATTGAACTTTCTGAAGACCAAAGTGCAATTTTAATTTGTAAGGCACTCGGTATAGAACTTCTCGACACTGGCATGTGGAAAGTGGCTGAAAAGTTCAGAGCAAAACACAATGAGCGCTTTATATCTGCTGTTTTATCCAAAAATGGTGACTGTATAATTGCTTCTATGGAAAATACCTCAGCCATTTTTGTTTGGAGGAGAGATACAGGACAGTGTATGGCAAGCTTACAGGAAATCTCAGGAACCATAGTCAGGCTAATTAAATCCAATCACCATAACATGCTGCTATCCTTATCCACCAGTGGTGTCCTTTCTATTTGGGACATAGATATCATAACTGCTATGTCCAACATTGACAAATCTGGCAAACCCATCCATAGACTGGTGTTGCCAACCAGAGGTGAAATAATTTATACACTAGATGGTTCAGAATCTGTACATAAGTGGAACTTCAGCACTGGTTTCATTGAAGCTGTGTTCAAGCATGAAGGTATTGTTGAAAACTGTGTGCTGACCTCTTCTGGAGAAATAATGATTACATCAGATGACAAATGTAGCCAATATGTATGGCACACCATTACTGGTGAAAATATCTTCCGCATTAATGGACAAAGGATATCTCAGCTGATGATTACACACAATGATCAATTTGTCGTCTCGCTCTGTGAACAAAATGCCTCCAGAGTTTGGCGACTGGCCACAGGACATAGAGTTTGCAATATTTTAGTTGCCTTACAGAATGCATTTATAACCACTGCTAATACATTTGTAGTAGGAATGACAAAGAATAAAGTGTTAGCAGTAAGTCTATGGACAGGAAGTATAACCAAGAAATTTTGCTGTGATGATGGTACAACCATTGTTGATATTAAACTGATTCCAGACTGCCCAGATATTGTAGTGTTTATAACATCCACTGAAACAGTGAACATCTGGAGTCTTACAGAGGAAGTTATCTGCAGGCGCGTACAACTGCCTACTAATTTCTTAAAAGACTTAGAAGACTTTGAAATATCCCCAAATGGGAAGCTAGGAATTCTATCCCGTGGTGATGAGAACATCAACGTGCTTGATTTACACAGTGGCAAGCTTCGTGTGGTTCACGCCCCTGGCGTTATCTGGAGGCAGAGGTTGTCCCGTGATGGCCGCTATCTTGTGTACATCTGTTTTCGTAATGAAGATGATGATGACAATGGTGCCATCTCAAGTTTAATTGTAATGAGACTGGCTGATGGTAAAAACATTGGTGCTTGTTCCCTTTATAAAACTCCAACCTTTCTTTCTCTCTCACAGAGGCATTTAAATATTATTGTTGGCTTTGATGATGGAAGTATAGGCACTTACACTGTAGTGGATCGGGTAGATGCAGCACTGAAAATTAAAATTGCTACTTCAAATAGCCGTCAGATTTTCAGTAATGCAACACAAGTGATTAGGCCCAAGTGTCACAATTATAGCTTCAAGGTGAATGCAGACTGCATTTGGAGAGAATCTACTGAGGTGTTTGCAAGAGACAGCCCCATCACAGTGACAGATCCTGAGACAAGTGAAACAACCACACCCAAAAAACACAATTATTGCTATGAGAAAGTGTGCTCTGCTATAGATTGCAGAGGACACAATTTTACTGCTGATAACTGATTATCAACATGCACTAGTGTTGTTAAATCCCTAGTGTGTGCGCACAGGCTAGTCTTTTGATGCAAAAGTATGTACCAGTGCATTTCTTGAAAGGCTAAGAAGAGCAGAGGGCAGGAATGCGGTTTTTCCTCAACAAATATTCTTACATTTATGTGAACAAAAACAAGCAAAAAATGTGTAACAAAACATTTATCCAATGGGCTGCAGGGTTTTTAAAATTTTGAAATACGAGGTTTAGTCCAAGGTTAGATCCAGGGCCTTGACAGACAATTTCTAGCAATACTATTACAATTGTTATACCATTGCAGCAATCAGAAAATCTTATTGGGCTTGACAGAGTTTTAGCTAGAGATGAAACTCCAGTTATTGTTGGAGAAGAGGCAAACCACTCTTTTGTAATCCAGATAGCCTCACTATGGACAAAGTTAGGTCAGCTGTTATCCTGAGTTTATACCTACTTGCAAAAATGTGTTTTTCTGCTGGATGGTGCAATGACAAGATGTCACCTGCCAACCTGGAACACTTGATGCATTCCATCACTTAATGAAATAGCTACTTTTTTAAAAAAAATGTTATTAACCTTTGGATTGAAAAGGGTAGAAACCAATCAGCAAACATCTACTTGTGAGGTAAAATCAATCTAAATGAAAGTACTGAAAGTTGCAAACATTGCATGCAAGGATTTTTTCTATAGTCTGATAAAAATGATAAACTAGTTATTATCTAGGTCATAAAAGAAGAAGTGTAACCCTGAAATTGTATTGTTTTTCTGTCTCTTGCACAGTGCATATTAATACTGGATAAAACAAATACTTTTTCAAAGAGAAAGGGCATTAACAGATAAACACTCAATCACCCTATTCACTTCTATCTTTGTTAAAAGGTTACTTATTTTCTTTATTGTATAAAAGTTTGGAATATCGCTTAAGTTCCTACAGTGATCTTAACAGAAAGCTGTCAGACATGCCATGTATTATTCTTGACAGTGTTTGCCTTACTACCATTCCTATCCTTTCCTGTGTTCTACACAGACCAGATGACCAAATACTCTGGGACTAACAGAATATGCCTGCATATGTGCTGAAATATTCCATAAAATCTAAAGCTATCCAAAGGTTCTTTATTGTTCCAATTTATAATGGATTTCTTACTTCAACATATTGTACACCCATTATGTTTCACTTCCTGCTTTAGGACTGTTCTGAGCCTTTTATACAGTTTTATCAGTTTCAAGGCAGAAATTGTGAAATATTGTCAATTATTTAAAAAAAAATTCACCTAACTAAAAGAAGTGGCTATTTATATCTAAAAGGTGAGAGGTTCTCCCCTCCACCGCATCTTAATCATGGCATGTCCTTGGCAAACTTTTCAAAGAATTTAAACAAATCACATTTTTCTTTTTTGGAAAGTTAGAACTCCATGCCTCTAAATTACCAAGAAATGAATGCCAACCTAGGGTTTAACATAGTGTGTGAATGTTCTATGTAAAAGCCAATATAGTATATCAAGTGACTTGAATAACTTTTCCTAACTTGTTTGCAACTAATAGATCATATTGAATGTTTTTATGTAAAACTTTGTATTGTTGGGAAGAATTACCCAATCAGAGATTTATATTTTCATAAATGTTAAATTTAGTTAATTTTGTTACAGAGTTGTTAAATTAGAAATCTATTCAGTCTTCAAACAATATAAAGTCTTGTGAAATCATTGTTTGTATGAATAAACTAAGTAAACAGATTATTATGTGTGGTTTTAATTTGTAAAGAAATTTCTGAAAAGGGACTTCATTTTTAGGGTCAGATGCTCAGTAGGTGTAACTCAACAATGCTTTAGTAGAAGCTAAGCATTATTTTGAGGCCACAAATAAAATGTAAGTGATGTACAAGCCCAGATCTGTCTCATTATTTTAGGTGCCCTATGCAGCCTGAGCACCTGCATAGGGGGAGAGAGAAGCCACTCCATGGGGTGGGCCTGTGGGGGCAGGAGCTGGAGGGGGAAAGGGAGGAGAGATGGGAGACTGGAGGGAAAGCAGGCAAACTGAGTGACATTGCTGGCTGGAGCTGCAGGCCAAGAGGTGGAGCAGGAGGGAGGAGGAACAGCACATCCCGCTGAAGCTGGGGGGCCTGCAAGTGGAAGGGGGAGTGGTGCAGCCTGCCAAAACTGCAGGCTGACAGGTGTAGGAGAGGGGGGAGGATTGGGTCCAACAGGGCTGGGAGGAGGAGCAGGGGATGGGAGATGGAGCAAAAGGCTGGGGGACCAAGGCCGACTGGGCCGGGAGGCAGAATGAGGACTCAGAGGATTGGTGCTGACAGAGCTGAGAGGCAGAGCAGAGGGCAGGAGGATTTTGGCCCGTGAAGCCAGTGGCAACACTATGCACACACAGCATAGGGCACCACTAAATTTGAGGCCCCACCCCATACCTTTCCCCTATTCCCCACACCTCCTCCCTTGCATAGGGCTCCACCCCCAAACAAAGTGAACCAGTGGATTACGGGAGGCCTGGCATGAGGTTGCCCCCATCCTGTACTCCCAATGCTACTGTGAACTGAAGCAACCTGGCAGCCTGCTCTGCTCCTCTCGGTTGCACTCTCCCAGCCCACTGTGCTCCACTTCACCATGGCAGTTCACCATGGCTTCACCTGGAGCCAGGATTGTTCTGCTTCCTGCTGGCCTAGGCTGGGAGAGGGCAACATGGCAGAGTGGAGCCGGTTGCCAGGTTGCTCTGCTTTCCACTGGAGCAGTGGGGGGCGGGGGGAGGGAGGGCAGCCCCTGCTGCTGTTCCCTGCTACCACCATTCCTACCCCACCGAAGCCACTGGATCGCCCTGGGCCCCATACATAGGATGGTTGAGGTGGCTGCTGCAGGGCCTAGGGCAGTTGCTCCAAACTGTCCTATGGACAAGACAGCTCTGGCACAGTCCTGCTCTACTCTGCATTGTGAACTGCTTCCGAACTCAGGACGACGCAAAGCCAACTTAAAGCACAGACTCTTAATCATTATCTTCAGCTACCCTGTAAGATCCTTGGAATAGGGATCATGATATCTAGGGTTTGTGCACCATGATGCGCAACACCAAGGGATGCCAATCCTTATTGAGGGCCTGGTGCATTACCATCATGCAAATAATAAATAGCTCAAGTTATTAAAATTCTGAAGGAAGCTGGTTCAGCAATTCTTCAGGTAGCCTGTTAGGTGAGTGACAGGCAGCATTGTGAAAGGGCCTTTCATTGATACACATTTTGGAGTCTCTCTATTTAGAAATGCCAACTTGTTTTTTTGACATACCGTTTTTCAGGTAATCGCACCAAAACGTGTGCAAGGCCCTGTGGATGGTTTTAATGAAGGATTAGTGTATCAAGAATCATTTTCACGTATTTAGATTGCAAATGCGACCCACTTTAAAGTTGTTATAATCCACTGAGGAATGTACTTGAGATTATAAATGTTTAACGCATGGGAATAATTCTTGCTAGAGTACTGAGTGGTTAAAGGAGGAGGTAATAGGACACAGAGCTTTTCATCTTTAGTTTACCTTTCAAACGTGGTCACTGGGGTAGTCACAATGATTGCAGTTTAGTGCCCTTATGTGAAATGAACTGAAGATCTAAGACCATGGGTTTCTAAATCACAGTGTTCACCCTCTCAATTATAACAGTATATAGAAACTAATCCTTGGTTATGATCCTTCCAGGTAAAATCCTGACCCATCCTATTAGAAACAATAGTAGGAAGCTTCCAGGGCTGCTGCTGCCACACAATATTGGTGCTATGAAGAAATATTCTCTTGCTATCCAGGACTGGTAGCTTGGTGCTGAATTCACCTAAAAAGCAAAGGCCTCGATCCTGAAATGTGCACAGGCGCTCTGCTCTGAGGCTACTGTCATGACCTTCCACACATTGGGACTGAGATTATTTTGACACAGAAAAAAAGTAGTAGGTTTCTGCTCCAGTGGCTTACATCCTAAGGCCCTGATTCTACACACATTTCAATACATGCTTCGCTTTAAGGTCCTACTGTGATCATACTTCCTGACACCAAATACAGGACACCTGGTAAAATTACTTGTATTCAAGCAAGTTCAACAGTAATCAGTCAAACAATTGTTCAAATTAACATCAAGTTGACTAAGCTCCTATAAATAAGAAATACTGCACAGCAAGATTCTTTTCATTTTACTTTCTTTAAAGCTTTAGCATTCACACAGGGAAGGGGTAGCATTCACACACAGCTCTACCCCAGCCCAAGCGGAGGGGTCACACGCACATCTTTAGGGATGTAAAATTCCACTGACATTTAACCAATTAATATTTAACCAGTTAACTGATTAAAGAGAGAGCAGGTGGGGTGGGGGTGCTCCAGCCCTTCCAGCAGCAGCAACTGCTCCATGTGGCCTGGACAGGCCCCGCCCACAGTGGCCTGGACAGGCCCCGCCCACAGTGGCCTGGACAGGCCCCGCCCACAGTGGCCCTGTGGGGCTGAAGAAGCCCCCTGACTGTGATGGACAGGGAGCTGCTCCAGCCCACATCAGTTAACCATTCACATCCCTAATCTATACACCTCAATTACACAGGGAGGTGACCAACCAACCTCACCATCTCTGCCCTCCATGCCTGACTGGGCCCCCAGGATGGTCCCTCTTCTCCTAGTACCGTATTTTCCCAAGGCAACATGCAGAGGAGCACACAGGGTTCACAGCCCCTCCAACCCCAGCTTCCTGCTAGGTTTCACAACAGAATATGGCTAGCACCAGCCCTTCAGCACTATGTGTGAGGGAAGGGACGGGAGCTGCTTCTAGCTGCAGGGGAGTGGGGGGGAGATGACCTGGCCCTGCAACTCTGAAAAACTCTTCTTCTCCCCATCCCTGTTCCCGCCCTTCCCACCACGTGGCTGAAAGCAACCTGTCCCTTCCTGCCCACACAGTGTTGAAAAGCAACTAACACTGCCAGGGTGCCGCTGGCCACTGACACACACTCCCAGCTACAGCATGGGCATTAAGCCCCAAGGCTACATTGTTCATCAGGACACGGGGAGCCTGACTGCAGGGGTTTCAGCAAACCCTGCCAGAGAGCAGAGTGGTAGCTCAGCAAAGGAGGCTGCCTAGGGGATGGAGCACCGGGGGGCGGGGGGGGGGGGGGGCGCGGGAGCGGTGTTGAGGCACAGGTGAAGAGGATACTAAGTGCCTGCCTTGGGGGCTGCTGTGGAGCCTGCAGAATCAATGCACGACCAGGCTGGAAATAGTTTTCCCCCACCCATTACTCCAAAGTTGAGTGTGAGGTAGGGGGGAGGCTACCCCGTGCCAGCACTGTGCAGAGCATTGGCACGTGTAGGGTTAGCCCCCAGGCCAGATGGACTTGAGCTTTCCCAAGGTGCCTGCCCAGCCAGAGGCAGTGGGGGAAGGAAGAAGCTTGCCAACAGGCTCTTGGTGAGCTCAGCACTCCAACCAGTGGCTGGTTTTCCACACAACACTGGGAGCAGAACAAACCATCAGGGTCGCTACAGAGGAGCAACAGGGCTGTGAAGTGGCAAAGCAGGGAGGGGACCGCAAGAGGGGGAGTATGTAAAGGGCCACAGAATGGGCAGCAGAAGTGACACATAAACCAGCACCACCTGGCACCTGCTCATGCTCACCAGCCAATGCAGCTCACAGCCAGTGCTGGCCAGAAATGGAACCAGGGGCTAGGCCCTGCTGGCTCAGTCAGCATACAGAGGGAGCTGTGCTGATGGATGGGCACAGAGAATGGCCAGCCCCACGCACTGCATCTTCACCCACCACCATTGCGCACACCCACCTCTATCACCAGCCACTGGACCCACCCCACATTAGATTAGACAGGAAGCCCAGTAGGGGAAGACTGAAAATGGCAACTGTCGGGGATGGGGAACATGGGTGGAAGGGCAGGAAGCCTTTCTGGAAGCCAGAGAGAGAGAGAGAGAAAGAGAGACTGTATAAGGAGTCGGGAGGGGGGAACCAGGAGCTGGCTAGACAAGACGACTAGGACTGGAGATGGGAGAAGACTAGTATGGGCAGTGCAGAAGGCAAACCTAGGACTTCTGAGCTACAGACTTGGACTGAGGAAAAAAGCCTGAGAAGTGGAGACTTTTCCTGGTCCTGGCTAGATGAAGAGGATGAGACCGGGATGAGGAGCCAGGGTGGGGAAGAGACAAGACTGGGCCTGGGATAGGTCCAAGGGGTGAAGGCAGAAGAAGTCAAGCTTGGGGAAACTGAGGCAGAAGCATGGGCAGTGGGTATGAAATGCAGGGGAAAGCAACGTCTCCCCAACTGCCAGGCGTACCAAGGCTGAGGCAGCACACCCTACCCATGGTCCCAGGCTGAAGAAACTGCGGCTGTGGTCTGCCCTTATTTCCCGTGCTCTGAGGCCAGGGAGGCTCAGGCTGCGTGCCACCCCCATAGGTGGGGCAAGAGGCAGAGACCTGCTCCTTTGGCTTAAATCTCGTGGGGGGCGTTGGGCAGAACGTGAGGGGCTGAGGCTTGCCTCCCCTAGCCCTAGGTTCACCCACCGTCCATGGTGCTAGCCTGAGCCCAAATGGCTATGCTTCTATTTTTACCTCTGTAGCATAAACCCTGAAGCCCAAGTCAGTTGACCTGAATTCTGAGACTTGGTGCAGCAGGTTTGGGGGTTTTTTAGTGTAGTTTTACCCTAAGTAACTCAGACTTGATGTGGCTATCTGGTATGTGGCTATATGGTTTGATTTGATGTGGCTATCTGGTATGTGGCTATATGGTTTGATTTGATGTGGCTATCTGGTATTTGATGTAGCCATACTGGTTCCATGCCTCACCATGGATATCAATTGGCATCTCTTTCATAGAGTGGTGGGTGGGTATCTGGCACAGTTACAGACTTCCCTGACACCTGGACATTTTTGGGGCAAGAGGGATGCCCTGGCACACGTTTAGGTAGAGTGTGTCAGATTGCCACCTGTATTCTGGCTTTTCCAGAACCTCTTATTGTGGTCCTGGCTGCACTTTCCCCAAAACATCCTGATCTTGGCACATGCCATTCGTGACTCTATAAAGTTATGGGACCTTCCTGTCAGTCTCCTCGTGGCGCTAGCCAAGATAGCCATCACAATCTTGCCAAGAATAGGAAGCTGTGATTGTGGGGCCTATTTTTGTTCCTTTGTTGATAGAACTGTAGGACTAAAAGGGAAATTAAGAGGTGTGCTAGTCCAGTCTGCTGCATTCAAGGCAGGACTGCGTGTTACCTAGACCGTCTCTGACAGATGTTCGGTCATCTAGCACTTGTGCTCTGAAACCCAGCAAGGGAGATAAGTCTCTGAGCCCAGGTTCTAACCTGAGCATTTCTATTACTTTCTTGAGTCAATTGACCTGGACTCCAACATTTGTTTCCATGGCAGGTCTTTTTGTTCTGTTTTGTTTTTGCAGAGTCAATGTGTAAAAGACTGATGATTCCTTACGGTTGCCATTAGAATCCTGACGTTGGACTCTTCATCATAGATGTAGATTTAATGAGGGCTTTTATATTTAAAATGTTCCTAATTCTTTAAACCTATTTCCAACAACACTAAAAACTTCGGAGGAAGTGCTTTCTGTAGCAGTTATTGTAGATAGTCTGTTATTGTATTGTATTGATGTTACTGTAGATAGTCTGTCGTCTGAAAGCTCTGCTATGTTTATGCTTTAAATAATATACTTTAATAAAAATTGCTTTGGATGTGCTAAATGTAATTTGTTTACTCTCGTCTTATATTTAGCCTTTGAATGTGTAACTAGAGAAAAGGGAGCTATAAAAACCAGAGGCTAGGTGGCGCAGTTGTTTTACACATTAATGTTTTGTTTTCTAAGCCTTGTGTCCAGTTTACAGAAGCCACAAATGAAATGGGTCTGATGTTCTGAAATTTATACACTCCCCAGTGCACATAAGAACAATCACCATGGGACAATTTCTGCTCAGATTGCACACTTGAGCTGCCAACAGCATTCCTCAAATGAGTGAGGCAAATAGGTCTTACTGCCACATTTTTAGGTTCCCTTCTCATAGTGAGGTCAAGGACTGTGGTAACTGGGGTATTGCTGGTCAGATCAGAGATGCGCTGGCAAAGTTTTATAGTCCAAGACACATATCTAGTGTTATTTTCTAACGAATGATAGCCAATAGAATCAGATTCATTTCCCCCCAAACAAAAAAAAAAACAAATAGAAAGGATTTAGTAGAATATTTCATCTGGTTAGAGCCAAATGTAGCCAGTTTTAGACCCACAGCTCTGAAACAAAGGACCGGGATTGTGCAGTGTTGTCACAAAGCAGCAAGTTCCTTTCAAGATTCAGCCTACAATCTCCAGGAATATCAAGAATCGGTCTTTTAACAAATCTGAAATGGAAAAATTTAATTTGACTGGTTGCCTGCAAGAATCTCCTAAAATCTCTCTTCTTACAAACAGGCACTTCCTCCTCATTGGAGTGGGGCAAGTAATCACTCTCCTTTCATATCATATCTGGGAGTGCTAATACCACACCTAGAAAGCAGCTGTTTCGAGAAAACCAATAACTTTTATGGCTAGCTCTGATGTAAGCTCCATAAGCGTCTCTCTCAGCTGCAGAGCAGCAATCGGAACAGCAGCACCCAAGATGGTGGTGACTACAATTCAGTGCTAGGTAAAAACACCTGATCTGAGAGGGGGACTTTCTGGTCAGCTGAGTTTGTGACTTGGGATAATCTAATACATGGAATATTCAAAATGCAGCCACAGTCTGAGAATATATAAATTGCCTATAAAACAACAAGGTTAGTCAGGTTTCATATCCAGCTTGCAGGTAAAGGGTTACAGATTCTAGGAAGTATTAAATGCAAACTTTAAAGGATTTTATTTTCATCTACAGTCACATGATACCCTTATACCCAATGACACTAACTACAGTGTCTCATTAAGAGGTCATGCAAACTCTCAGGCTAAACAAGGCATTCTTACATATTTAACATTCAAATGCTGAAACCAAGCTAAGCCATGGGAGATTGTAATCAGAAAAGAGCTACACTTCCTGACCAACACAAAAGCTGCAGGTAGGAAACTTTCTTGTTCTTTCATGTTTTAAACTTCCAGATGTTGATTCTACTTTCAAGAGAAACTGTTTACTGGGTATTTATTGCACTCTGTTTAGTTTTAACTTTTAGAAAAATCTTTTTAATACTTTTGTCCTAAAATATCTGAGCTCCTTGAAGTTTCACCTGTTGCAGGGATAGTACTGTTTTCCAGGCAGACCCACACAGACAGCTTAGTACAAAACCAAAGCAGATCGGATAGCTTTTTTTAAAAAGTACATATTACCAATAAAAACCTAAACAGATTAAGTTAATTTTTCTATCTAACTGATCGCGTTAGCTGTTATTGGGTGCATTTTTAAATAATCATTACTACACTCAGGATGCTCAAAAAGAGAGGATTTAGGGAACCTCTGACTTTATTTATGCCTTCCATGAACTGCATATTGTTTGAGTCACTTCAGTGAAACTGTGATTTAGTGGATATGACTGCCCATTAAAATTATGTAATTCCAGTTTTCTCCCATCTAGAATTTGGTGTATCTTTCTGAAAACTTGCAAGATGAATAAGAGGCAGGGGGTGTATGGGAGGGGCAAATTCAAATATATAAAGACAAAGCAAAATCTGGAAATGGGGGATGTGCACATAGTGAGTATAAGGCTTCAGTTAACTTGGGAAATCAGGTATGCAAGGTACAGCAAGCCTTGTTAACTTGTACATGGAATGGCAGGAGGTTTCACTGACCTTGTCCATATCATGAAGGGTCATATTTTAAACTTTTGTTTAATTTTTCTAGTATACAATGTTAAGCAAACCAGAGTTCTCTCTGACTGTCTTGAAGATATTCTCTCCACCTATGTTTTTGCTTAAATATAAAAATATTTCAGATAATGCAACTCACCTTTATGTTCCCTTCTCAGGAAAGCAGTACCCAGTCATGTTTGACAACACTAGTTCTATTTTCTAAATTATTGTCCCTTGAGAATTCCTATTGCTTTGAAAGAAATTAGTAGTCTTTACTGAGTTACTCAAATTACAGTAGTTCTAGTAGAGAGGCAGTGAGTGCAAAGAAAGGTTGGGTTTTTCCTCCCAATCTTTGTGTGTGAAACTCTTAAATGTTCTCCTGTCCCATCTACTATCAACATACATTTCGAGAGAGAAGCAAAGGAGAATAATACTGAGTACTTACCTTGCATTCTGTGGCCAAGATTTCCAAGTGTTCTGTAAAGGAAGCTGTCGTCACCCACTATTAACAAATGGGGAAACTGAGCCCACAGGGAGATTATCAGCTACATTTTCAAAACAGGACACTATTTTAGGAACTTCAGTTCATTTTGTAGATGCCCCACTTGAGACATCTTGGGCCTGACTTTCAGAAGCGCTAAGGTGAAATCAAGCCCAGCATGTCTCATCTGGACATCCAAAAACTTATAATCACTCAAGATGGTCTCCACTTTTGAAATTGTGGCCAGAAGTGGTCGGTATAAGGCCACATAGCAAGTCAGTGGCAGAGGGAAGAACAGGATTCAGCCAGATCTATGAAGGCTGTGTTGGGACAGTGTTCTGAATGTATGTCCCTTCAAAGAAGGGCAGAGTGATTTGCAAGTTGTAGCCTTTGAAAACCACCATATACATGATTTTGTTGTCCTTACCCAGGAAATACTCCCACTGATTTCAGGATTAGACTTCAGGTTCCCCACAGCGGTCCTACGGCTTTAAAATTGGTTAAATGAAATACATAATTAAATATAGGTTACACCTCTATAGTCTGAACTTCTGTCATCCAGTGACATCTGTGGCCCAGCAACGCCATGGATGCTCCCAAGCTGGAGCACTCCCGGGGAAAAGCCACCCCTGTGCTCAGCAACTCCTCTCCTGCCTTCCCAGAGCTTGTACAGCACTGCACACAGCTCATTCGTGGCACTCAAACTCAGGGGGGCCAAGAGGGACACGTGGGGAAGAGCCAAGAGCGCAGCCCTGTGAATGATGGAGGGCGCAGAGAGCGCAGCCCACCTGCCACAGGGCTTGGTGTGCCCCTGCAGGGCTGTACTCCTGATCCCCAGCCATAGGGTTCTGCAGCCACTCTGCCCTCTCTCCCCCCATCACCCTCGCCAGTCCCTGCTCAGTCAATACCAGTCCCTCTGCTGCTACTGAAGTGAAGCCTGGCAGCCAGGGGCAGCAGAGGAACTGGCATTGACCTCCTCTGATCCAGCAAATTCCTTGGTTCAGGACCAGTCAGGTCCCAACGGTGCCAGACCAGGGAGGTACAACCTGTAGTGATAAACAAAGGGAACAAATTTTAGCATTTTCAAACAGCCATGCTAGTAAAATTAATCTCAATAGTGACAGCTGAGACCAGGACAAATTTCATGACGGGATCTGATGCTGTCATATAGGTATTCTAAAACCACCCATCCTGTCCAACAATCTTTCAGAGATCAGTGTTTGTGTTTAAATGTCCCTACATCTATTTAGTTTAGTTTAGTTTGGGGTTTACCTACAGGTAATCTGAATCAAATCCTGAATCGTTTCAGCCAATTGTATATGTGTTTTAGTTAAACCTACCTCTGAAAAACTAGGAGTATTGCTCTAACTATGGTGTTACTAAGAGGTATTTGCACTTATCGGACCCAATCTCCAGCTGGTGTAAATGGGCTCAGCTCTGTTGAGTAAAGCACCTGAAGCATGGGTTTGTATTATTAACATCACTGCCCTGCCTGATGTATTCATATTATTTGTATGACTGTCACACTGAGAAGCCCAAGTCATGAACCAAGATCTCACTTTGTTAGGTACTGTCCAAACCTAGAATAAAACACAGTTCTCACTCCAAAGAGCTTAAAGTCTAAGCATACAAATTAAAATAGGTATTTTCTGCTCATAACCACACAGCTGTAAATGAAATACCACTGATTTCAGAAGGGTTTCTGTAAAATTGCCCAAATATAATCAAGAATAAAATTGGGCCCAAATCATTCACAAGATCAATACAGAAAATTCTTCAGGTTAGCATAAGGGGTGTATTTGCAGAGCTGTGCTTAGACCTGGAAAACATGCACCAGGAGCTACAATGATCCCACTGTAGAGCTTCAAATGGAAAAGGGGCCCCTGTCCTTTCAGTGATAATGTCTATTATGACTGGGGCTGTAAGCGACTAGTTGACTACCTGGTAAACCTAGGCTTTTCAGGTAGTTGAGTCACTACTTGACTAATCGCTTCTCCCCCTTGCTGCCTCTGTATCAGGAGCCAGAACTGGGGGAGCCGGCTTAAAAGCCGCTTTCCCCCAGCCCCATCTCCACAGGGGGCAAGGAAGGCAGAGGCGCAGCAGGGGAAATGGTATGAGCCAGGATTGAGCAGTCCCAGTTTGCACCAAGTCCCAGACACTGCGGCTCTGTTATTTACATGTAGTAAGAGTCATCATGTTTTTAAATGTAGTAAGAGGTACAGCAGGTGAAATTGCTCAGCTCGCGCCATCTCGGCTTGCGCCTAGTCCCAGGCTGCTGCAGCTCTGCTTTTTAAATGCAGTAAGTCTGGTGGCTCCTACTATATTTAAAAAGCAGAGCTGCAGCGGTCCCCCTTATCGACTAATCAAGTTGTCAATGGAAATTATGACCCTTCTGTTTTAAGCAATTTTTGTACATGTTGGCTGGGTCATGCTATGCCCGTATTTAGCATTTAGTCCTTAAATCATGTACATGTTTCATTATGTAAAATGGTCTGAGCTAGAGAGCTTCAGAAGTATCATACTAAACATTTGCATTGCCTGTGAAGTATAGCTTATCCATCACTTTAGTTTCATAATCCTTACAGATTTAAAAAGAAAGAAGTATGATTTCTGAATGAGAGAAAAACAGCCACAGAAACTTCCTAAGAAACCAGTGCAAATTATATAGCTGCATCTGGCTTCTTTTTTAGCAGCTCAGCTGTGCTTTATATGTACAATAATTTGAATTTCTGTTCTTGTTTAGGACGTGGTCCCCTTTAGTCTTCTTGCTTTGTCATTCCATGTAAGCACAAAATTAAATGCAGTAGTGCCTTATTGGACAGGTTTAGTAGAGTCATACAAATCTAATAGTCTTTCTGGTACATTGGCAATGAGGAATTGTGGGAAAGTAAGAATCTGGAGAAGGGTCCAAACAGACAAAAGTGCAGAACACAAACCTCTTCTACCTACTCTCTATTCCAATGTTATCTGGGGATAATGTTGCCATTACAAATATCACACAAGTACAGAGCCTAGTGATAAAGAAGGACCTAATGATCATGTTTCAATGAGAGAGGCTGGTGCTCGGGGAGGCTGAGGTGCTCAAAAAGCAGGATTTCATTACTTTTTCAGAGAGGGTTAGAAATAGAGCTGTGTTAAGTGGGTGATCTCACTTTGTCCTTTATTCAGCATGACTGCACTAGATTTGCATTTCCCAGGGCTCACGTTGAGCTTGGGGGCAACATGAACTCCTCGGAAGCTTAAAAACAAGCATGTGCTGAAGTGCTAAACTGTATTGGGGCCAGAGTGCTCACTAGCTTTCAGGGTACAGCCCTTACTCCCTAGGAAGGAAGTCAAGGACAGGGGCATGGAGAGAAGCATGGGATGTGAAGCGACAGGGGATGACCTGGAAAGACAGGCAGGAAAGTCTACAGAGCACTTGGCTCTCAGAAGGAAACTGTCAACTGGCCTCTGAACTAAAGAAGCAGCCCGTGAAATCTGACAACGCATGACTCCTTACTGTAGTGCTAGAGAAAGCAAACAGGGAGAAGTTAGAGGAGATAGGGTTGAAGCATGGAGTCTATACCCTTGTTGAAAGATGGATGTCCAAATGTGCATCAAGAGTGTTTTGGAGGAAGGATTGAAAAGGGTGATTTGAGGTCATAGATGTGACATACACTAACAATATTTCTGAGGATTGAATCCAGCATGCTTTCATTTGGACCAGTGGAATAACAAGTATTTTGTTGATAACTGGTCACACAGTTTGGGAGAGTATGAATTAAATGAGTAAGTTGTAACAACAGAAAGCAAACAAACAAAAAAGCAGAAGTTTCTCTTAATGGCTGACCTTTGTCTCCTCCGTTTCTCTAGCAATTTATTTAATTTCCTATCCCTTATATTAGCTATAAATAAATTGCCGTGGAAGTGCAGATGCTTTTTTCCCAGGTTACAAAAAAGCTTTTATATCCTAAGTTCTGTTGTAAATTGACATGTAGAATTATTTTGTGGTTCTGGGGGGAAAGAGGTAGAGCACTTTTCATGTCTCATATTATTCAGTATCACAATGTGGCCTCTTGGGAATCCTCCCCATTCACTTAAAAGAGAGGTATATTTTTATTAAGGTTAACAGCAGGCCAAATTATACATATGTGACACACACATAGGCCTGATTCCTTATTGGTTTCTGTGTGTTACTCAGCTTGTGCAGTGAAGAATCCAGCTCAAAGATTAAGGTGAAGCAGTGTTCTTGGGGTTTTTTCCCCCCGCTCATTCCCTCTTCACTTTGAGAAGCAGTTAGGATTTTATCCTACCCCACGGAAGCCAACAGCTGTTTTGCCACTGACATCAGTGAAAGTAGGATCAGACCCTTTTATAGCAAACAGAAAGGGGAAATGTACAGCCAGACTCCATGCAGCCTTGTAGAGTGTCCTAGTGCTATCACCCAAGACACCCAACCACCAGCAGAGTTAGAGCAGAGATTACCACATTGCAGCAGCATATGCTTGTCCTTGTGATTCAGCTCCCCATAGCAATGGGCCATCTGTGCCTGGCTACCACTTCTCCCCATCCCTCCACCACTGCTCTAACACACTGGGAGGGAGTTGCTACTTCCAAGGTGTGGCATTTGGATGCAAAGACATCTTGCTCCTGGCAGACTACTGCTGTTCTTCCCTGCCCATGTGCTCACTGGTGGGATCCCCAGTGCTTGCTCTGAAGTGGCCACACCAGACATGTAAACAAACAAAGAAGTGTAGTAAGTCTGACCAACATGTGCAGTCACACTCTCACAATGACCAGACACTTTCAGGCTGTCAATACCTGGCCCCTCTGACATCCTGATCTGGGCTGTGTATGTCCTTCCAGCAGCCATGCTCAAGTGCTGCCCAAAGGAAAGCTGGAGCAGACTAACAGCAATGCAGGTTTCCTAGCACTGCCCTTGCATTCAGTGCAGTGTGATGATCAGGTCCAATGTCCACAGCTCTGCTGCCTACTGCACCTTTTGTGCTTCTTAGCAACTCGGCATTGCCAGGTGCTTAATGCAGTTTCTTTCAGCGTATAAAATGTTTTATCAGCCCTTAACTCCTGAGCCTGACTCTGATCTCACTTGCACAAGTCTAACTCCATTGATTTCAAAGCCATTAGTCCCGTGATATACTCTTGTGAGATCAGCATACGTCCCAGTGGAGTTCAGACTCCTGAAGTAAACTGAATGCACGGCATCTTTATCACTCAGTGGAAAAGGAGATTATTGTGTCTTTAAAACTGAAGTAAACCTTTCCATTGTCTTTTATGCCTCTATTTTTGGTTTGACTGCTTTGGGTGGGGCATAGAAAAAACAATATTTACCTGCCATGTAGCTCTATTCTTTGCATATTTGTTTTTGTATTATCTTCCCCCATGTGAATTCGGCAGCTGGTGTGTGGATTGATGTCAGCCCTTTGCTTCAGTTGTCAGAATACGTGTTCGTCTCTACTAAACATTAGCAGAGAATAGGTTACGTCTGTGTAGTTAAGGTACACATTGAAATGCCAGCAATAGATCCACAGACAAAGAGCAAAATATGGTAGGAGCTAAAACTACCAACCCTAAACATGGCCTCCAGAGGCACAAGGAGTTACTGTCACGTACAAGTCCAATTTCCATTCTTAAACTCTTGTTTCATGGAAAACATTTTCCATTTGGATGAATATAATCAGTTTGCTAGAACATTGGTCTAGTTCAACATGTTAAATAGCAGGTGCAATTCCAACAGTGTAGCAATGTGCTTAAATAAAAGCACCATAACTCTTCTATAGAGAGCACAAGCTACTTACTGATTCTCTAAGCACAGAATCATCAACCAAAACACAATTGTTTCACAAATGCCTTTGAGTCTGATCCAGCTGCCATTAAAGACAAGGACAAAACTCCCACTGACTTCAACAACTGCGGAATGCACTTTTGAAAACCAGGCCACTTATTTCAGGTTTTTAATGAGGATTTAGATCCTAATATAGATTATTAAATACATTTATAATATACTATATATTTGAGAGTTTGTCTCTGTCTGTCCAAGAACTCCTCCTAAACAGGAAGATCTAGGACAACCAAATCTGGTACACAGCTGCCTCTGATCATAACTTAAAGTAGGGTTGAGTCAGGAAAATGGGCCTGGAATGGGATTGCTTCTCATAAAACCAACAGAAAAACCAGGCAGGTGAAAGGGGCTGTCAGGGTCATGCCACCTCCCTGTGGGACTACCCCAACCCTGAGCCTCCCACCCCTCAGGTGCCCTTTAAGGAGGGCAGGAGGAGCTGAAACCACCTCCCACCCCATTCGTACAAGGCCATTGCTGGTTGCTCCCCTTCATCAGGAGCAAAGAGAAAGTTCACAGTTTGCTGAATTCCTCACTCTGGCTGGGTAGCACAGAGAAGAGACATACCAGGACCTGCTCCAGCCAGGGAACATGCACTCCTCCCCCAGCTCTGCCCGCTAGAAGCTGCAGCAGCCATGGACAGGTGCTTCTCATTTGACCCCAAGCTGCTGCAATGATAGAGGGCTGGGGTAGTCCTCTCTCCCCAGTGCAACCTGCATACTGAACCCCTCATCCCCCGCTCCACCCAGGAGCAATGATTTACATGAAGTACATACATTTTATTTTCCAAAAACACAGAAATTAAGTTAAGGAGCCAAACAACGCTGGGTAAATCTTCTGGTTTTAACAAATAAAAGTAAAAAATGTAGACTCCCTTTTTTCAGTCTTAGCCTAATTTAACATTCTCTCCTTTTGCTATAGGTGTCCTATAAATACCTACGTGTTGCATTTATATCTGCATAGCAGTGAGGGATCACTTTCCTGTCACTTGAAATGTATTGTTCAAAAGTAAACCCAGCTCCAGCAAATTAAATTACTGTTAACTGAGCCTATTTTATCGATGTAAAAGTTACCAAATAACCTTCATTCAGTCAGAAACCAATCAGTCCATTAGTGTGTGCTATAATTTTTCTGAATAAGATTATTTCTAAGCACAAGACAAAGTATACAGTAGAAGGAAGCATTTCAATGACAGCAGCTTGGCTGTCAGAGTCACTGTTTGTGCTGCACAAACTTACGTACTTTGGAGCACTCAGATGTAGGCCAAGTAGTAGTGATATTGCTTTATAGTTTGAAAACGTAAACCTCCATGTATATTCAGTAACCTCTCAAGGAGTTTCAACAGTTTCTGAGATGAAGAATGAACACTGCAATGAATCTCTAAGAAAGCCAACTTCCAAACCAAGTAGGACTTTGTAGATGTATACTAGCACTTTGAATTATACCCAGAAACAAAGAGAAAACGTTCAGGCTAGTTGAAAATTTTGCATCAAAACTTGGGTTCTCACCTAAAGAAAATGTTTACTTTCCTAGAAAGTCCTAATTATTCATCAAAAATCTGCAAATTTCAGCTGGAAAAAAAACTATTTTTCATGTTTTTGGCTTTTCAACACGAAGTTTGAAATTTTCTTTAGAAAATTTTCAACTACCTGTATAGGTACATGGAGTAAAGGTGTAAGGACCTGATCTACTGCTGAAGTCAATGGAAAGACTGACACACACTCTGATTTCAGTGGCCTTTAGATTAGGTCCCATGCAGGAAATTCTTCTAAGTAAGTGGTCAGTCATATTTTGCATTAATTTTGTGTAGTCTTCACATATAACCTC
This sequence comes from Pelodiscus sinensis, assembly GCF_049634645.1. Lineage (NCBI taxonomy): Eukaryota > Metazoa > Chordata > Testudines > Trionychidae > Pelodiscus > Pelodiscus sinensis. Next base: position 94,273,787 of record NC_134715.1, on the reverse strand, counting down.
ATGTAGAGTCCACTGTAATAAATCTGCCTGGAGAACATCCATGAAATCTGGTTTCTCTCCTCCCACTGTGAAATCTGGTCTTTCGTGTACTTTTACCATATATTATACAGATTTAACAAGGGAGACCAAAGTGACTCAGAAAAGGAGTTGCAGAGAGATTGCAAGGTTATTTGAAGGGATTGTGGTACTGCTACCCTTACTTCTATGCTACCTTTAGAGCTGGGCAGCTAAAGAGCAGCAGCTGTTGACCAGGCACTTAGCTCTGAAGGCAGGAGCACAGAAATAAGAGTAGCAATACCACATCATGCCATCCTCTTGCACTGCTGCTAATGGCAGCTCTGCCTTCAGAGCTGGACTCCCAACCAACACTTGGTGCTCTCCAGCTGCCCAGTTCTGAAGGCAGCACTGTCACCAGCAGCAGTGCAGAAGTACCATAACCCCCCACAAAAACACTACTTTTTTGGGTCAGGCCTCCTACAACACTCTGAAAATTCAGATTTAAATAGATGAAATCATTTCATTTATGATTTTAAAAATCCTGTGACCATGAAATTGATCAAAATGGACCACAAATTTGGTAGGGCCCTACTCATACCCTACTGTGGTGAAGTCCAGATCAACCAGGCATACGGAGAATTGGAGGACAAGTCTCTTGTCTACTCCTGCTACCTGGAAATAGTGGCAGGATTGTATCAAGACCTACACATTGTGAACCCTGTTAATAAAAGATGGGCATACAGCCCTCAATAGGGGAAGTAAGCAAACCTCCCATTGAAGTCAAGTACTGCAGGATAAAGCCCTTTATGAGGGCAATGCTACTCTGGTGATTTACTGAATTAAATCATACCAGCGTAAACTTTATTTTACATCTTCTTATAATCAGTTTGCTAGACCATTGGTCTAGTTCAAAATCATAGAATCATAGAATACTAGGACTGGAAGGGACCTCGAGAGGTCATCGAGTGCAGTCCCCTACCCTCATGGCAGGACCCAGTACTTTCTAGACCATCCCTGATAGACATTTATCTAACCTACTCTTAAATATCTCCACAGATGGAGATTCCACAACCTCCTTAGGCCACCGTGACAGTTAGGAACCTTTTCCTAATGTCCAGCCTAAACCTCCCTTGCTACAGTTTAAGTCAATTGCTTCTTGTTCTATCCTCAGAGGCCAGGAAGAACAATTTTTCTCCCTCCTCCTTGTGACACCCTTTTGGATACCTGAAAACTGCTATCATGTCCCCCCCCTCAGTCTTCTCCTTTCCCCTCAGTCTTCTCCTTTCCAAACAATTCTTTCAGTATTCCTTCATAGGTCATGTTCTCTAGACCTTTTATCATTCTTGTTGGTCTTCTCTGGACCTTCTCCAATTTCTCCACATATTTCTTGAAATGTAGTGTCCAAACCTGGACACAATACTCCAACTGAGGCCTAATCAGCTCAGAGTAGAGCAGGTTAAATGTTAAATAGCGAGTGCAATTCCAACAGTTTAGCAATGTGCTTAAATAAAAGTGCTATAACACTGAGGCAACATGTCAGCTTTGTCACTGGCATCACTACAATCAGCCACATTAGACTGATACACAGTTATCTAATGGAGATAGGGCTTAAGAGTTTAATAATAATACCTAGCACTTACATAGCATTTTTCCCCAGTAGATCTCAAAGTGCGTTACAAGGGAGAATCATTATCCCCATTTTACAGATGGCAAACCAAAGTACAGAGAGGTGACGTGACTCACCCAAGTTCATCCAGTAGTAGCACTGCCAGGACTAGAACTGAGGCATTCTGAATCCCGGGCCAGTACTCTGTCCACGAGGCATCACTGCCTCAATACACCTCACTTTTTAAATTTCAGCTCAATTTCTTATCATGAAAAAACAAATAGGTGTTGCCAATAAACAGCCCTTGCTCCTAAACAGAGGGTGGGGGGGATCTGCCATGCCAAACAGCTTCCTGAAACCTCTTTTCACGGCCAAGATATAAACCTTTGAAAAGAGGGGTTGTGCTAGAAATGCCAACACAACAGTCACTAGTATATAGCATCATGAACTACTGGACTACAAAAACAGTCCCACATGTCATACTTAACTGTGAAATTCTTGTAGGTAACTTTGGTGGACTGAGCCTATGCTTCTCTGGAAAAGAAATGGATTTATTAGTTGGCTCGACTCCAAATATGTCGTCTCTTAAAGGAACAAATGCTCTTATACAGCTTGTAAGCATTGTTCCAATGTAAGATTAAAAAGACTGTAAATATAATTAAGATAAGAAATCAAGCACATTACAGTTCAACAGCACAATGGAAATGCAACTGTATTTCACAGCCATTCCACAATTACAATACTTGAGACACATGTGGATAGCTTTCAATACTTTGATCAACACTACAGATTTGCCATGGGCTTGAGAAATGAAGACTCTCATTGCAACGTAGAGAGTGAGAATAAAGGATCTCCAAGTCATTGTGACCAATCATCCTCCTAACCATCTCACCATGGAATGTCTTTCAGGGAAATTGCTTTAAAAAAATCAATTGGGAAAGTTCATAGGCTCTATGAAGTGATGCAGATTCAACTACCCTATGCTTTACACAATTATTCAAATGCTGTATTAAAAAAAACAGAGGGTCAAATACATTAGTGGAGTGGAAGTAAAATAATGGCACAAGAAAGCATCTTCATGTAAGGATACACTGTGTACTGTAGCACAGTAGGATACACATTATCACAGATTCTACATAATCTTATTCCTTTGTTTTTTAACAGACAAAATATAAGGAAATGGATTGGGGATTTTGACTAACTAATATGTGCAAATGCCAAGTCTTTTCCTGCGGGATCTTGGCTAGCTGCCACTTCCTTACCTAGGCCACATAAAGTTACTAGCACAAAATTACTAGCAAGGCAAAAATATCAGCAAGAAGAGATCTATGTGTATTATGTCAATTAAGAATGTTCTATGTTTCCATTTTGATCCTTCTGAAACATCCTCGGGGTGAGAACATATGACTTCAAACCAATTAGAATATACGCAGTTCCCCATACAGATTGCAAAATACCCTCACCATTAAGGATTTCCTCCAGCTTCCTCTGAAGTCTCTCTCAGAGGGGTAGCCATATTAGTCTGTATCTGTAAAAACAACTAGTAGTCCTATAAATAAAATATCTTGGTTTCTGTTATTTCCACTCCATTTCATCTGATGAAGTGGGTATTGCCACAAAAGCTTATGATTTTATATGTTTTGGTGAGTCTCTAAGGTGCCTCAGGACTACTCATTATTTTTTAAGTCTTTCCATTGATTAAATAGTTATAGAAACAAATTTCAGCAGCCTAGAACTCCCATGTGATGAACATTGCTCTCAACTCATACTAAAGCTAATCAACTGCCTCTAAATACAGAGCAACATAGCCACACTACTCCTTAAACAATACCTCTCCTCACCATTTATTCCAAGCCTACTATTTCAGTAGAGACAAGAATCTTCCTGAGGAATCCAAATAGGAAATGATATCTCAGCTCTAACACTGTTTCTGCTCAAGTCCCAACACAAACTATAACAAGTTGTGTGTTACGTAATCAGACTTCTTCTTTGTAATCCTATAAAATACCGGCAAATGTAAGAAAATGCAATAAATATTTATGTTAAAATAGACACCTTCCAGTCTGATTTCTAGTCCCCATCAATAAGATGTGGGATAGGGCTGTGAGGAGTCTGGGTTTGGGTTTTGCTACACTATGCTGGATGTGGTTGTTGTTTAAAGTCAGAGGGCAGCTCATCTTCCCCAAACATCTTCCCATTGTGTATAGAGGTCCTTTTTGTCTACTGTTTCCAGTAGGACTGTCAGGTGATTTAAAAGATTAATTGCGCTGTTCCACAATAATAAGAATACTATCTATTTAAATATTTTTGTATGTATTCTACATCTTCACATATATTGATTTCTATTAGGACTGCAAATTAACATGTGTTAACGCCTGTGATTAACGCAGGGCAGAATTAATGTATTAAAAAAATTAACGGGCATTAATTGCCGGCGTTTCTGCTCAGAGCCCGGGATCAGCTGTGCGGCGCTGCCCCTTTGAAACACCTCCACGTTTCAAAGGGGCAGTGCCACAGAGAAACGCCTGCGATTAATGCACGTTAATTTTTTTAATGCATTAATTCTACCCTGCATTAATCGCAGGCGTTAAAGCGTGTTAATTGACAAGCCTAGTTTCCAGCCCATCCCTGTTATTCATTTCCTTCTCAGGCATATTGCCCATAGAATATACCCTCTGTGCATCCTTTTGTCATACACTGTAGCCACCATGGGAATAGGAGAAAGGTAGTTACTAAATTATAGGGCGTTCTTTTCTGGCTTGAGCAGTAAGTTAGCAACACATATTGGGAAGGGAGAGGGTGCCATATTATGTCTCCTTTGCAGGAAACATTAAGACCAGCATTAGCAAACTAGGGATGTAACTTCACCCTCATGCAAACTCTAAGCAGTTACTACTATATTCCAGGAACTTTTTGTTCTGTTTACATTCCAACTTTAAAGATATGATTGTTGTTTACAACCCACCCAAAAGTTTTTCCAGGCTGTAAGCCATGCAAATGTCTTCTCTGTTATCTACCTAAGTCCCTTTTGAAATAAACAGAAACTCATTTTTCCCCTAGATCCTATTTATTCTCAAAGAGCTAGGATTTTTTTTCAAAATCCTGTTAAGTCTCTTAATGGCAGTCTCAGGATTTTGGAGTCTGTAGATGGTTAATTCTATAAATCTCATGACACTTAGCTCCACTCACTGTATCGTTGGTGCTAAATTTGCAACAAACAAATGGAATTTCACATGGCCAGCACGAGAGATGAGAACCTCAAGCCCACAGAAGCTTATCTGAGAGTCTGATTTGCAGCACTTCTAATGGTGGCAATAAATAAGTATTTGTTAGAAAACCTGACTGAACTTCTCTGAAGCAGGTTTACTGCAGATAATCCAGCAGTGGTATGCTCTCCCTGCTACAGGGCTGGTATTGTTATGTACTGTTCCATGAAGGAGCCTAGATTTATATGTTCTGCCTTCGCATGAAATAAAGTTAATCATAGACTGAGAATTCTTTGTTTAGTAAAACAGATCTTTCTGGCCAATTCAATTCCTCTTTGTTTGATCTCTCACTCTCACAGCATGCAATATTATTCCTCTTTCAGCCAACAGGCAGAACAGTATTTGGACAGTTGAACAACTCAGCTCTGCAGTCAACATAAAACTCTAACCTAACTCAGTAAGATTTCATCAGAGTTAATTTTTCATTTCAGTTCAACCAATCCATCAGTGTGAGATTGTGAAACGTTGTCCTCCAGAAATTGTACTTTGTTGGTATTCGGGCTTTCAGCTTTCCTTGCTAGCATTAGTTGATGCGAAAAACTCCCACATGGTTTAGATGGAAACAATGGGCACACACATCCCCTGCCACCTGGCACAAGGAGCAAGAACTCAGAGTGGCTTCCCAATGATTGAGAAAAAGGTATTGGGAATGTCCTTGTTGCAAAGCTCTCTCTCACCTCCCTTGCCACCTTCCTGCAAATACAGATTTTTTTCTCCCCTATTCTTCTCCCACGGAAGGAGAGCGCACAAATACCTGTGAGCAGGCTATCATCTAGCTCTGCAGAAAACAAAACACACATGGGACATAGCACCATAATGCCTGAAAAAGCCTATTCAAGAAAGCTTCACTGAAACCATCAATTTTCTTCCAATAAGCAGCAGTCAATCGCTATTCCAAAAAAAAGTAACACATACAACCCAGGAAAGGGCCAACATTTCCATCAAAGATGCTTTGTCAAAGGTCTGTGTTGTGTATGTGACCCTTTGCTCAGAATACTGATAAATATCCCCTTATAAATATGGAATTAAAGACTGTAACTGATTCCAGTGAAGCTTTTGGGGGGGGGGGGGGCATTCCCATGAAGTCTCTTGAATGTTTTCATGTAATCCACCATTTTTATTTTTTTTAAATCAGAAGTACATTCTAGCCTGGGACTCTGTGCTTTCTAGTTCTGCCTACCAAAAGAAAAGAAAGAAACTCACTTTAACGAGCTGGGATTTGGGATTTTTTTCCTTTGTGTAGGACTGGCTGATCTCATTCAGCTGGACTTGCCAATGACACAGGACAACACAATTGTCCTTAGATTTACAATGTTTTCCTTATTTATTTTTGCTTGTTCCACGTTAACATCTGTAGGACCCATGTAAGCTCAGGGAAATACTGCGTGCTGTAGAAGCGACACAGTAAGGAACATTCTGTTTCCCGGAAAGCTTACAGTCTAAATAGCCAAGACAGGCAAAGGTGGGAGATCAGGAAGGAAGACAGGGAGCATTGAAGTGACTTGCATATGATTACAAAGGAAGTTTGGGACAGAGCCAGGAACTAAACCCCAATCTCTTCGGACTAGTGCTTTACCCATAAGACCATCCTTCCTCCTAATCATCCTTCCTCTGTCTAACCCCCATAACTAACTGCCCTATGAGCTGCCTTCTTCTATGCCGATACCATTTTCCTGACCTAATCTTCCAAAGTTCTACACTTCTTTCTGGTCTATAAAACCTGCTCCTCAAATCATTCACTGTGAGCACAGGTGAATCACCTAAAAAAAACAAAAAAAAAAAACAATGACCTTTCAGAATAGTTTACATTGACTAACAGGGCTTTGTGTTGATCTGTACACAGAGCACGTAGCAGAATTCTTTCCCAGAAATGACTTTCAGTCTCCTCTGCAGCAGTCTATAACAAAAGCTGGAGTTTAAGGTAATCTCTTAAACAAGTCAGAAGTTAAACATTAAACAATGATTTTGATTTGCAAAAATCCTCTACTGTGTAGATACAAATTAAGGGTCAAAGAGCAAGTAGACTAGGGCATCAGGTTCAAAAATATAAAATAATATTGTTTCTGATGCTTTCTTTGGCCATTTTGTCAAAACCTCTGAGTCTCACCTGGCTCTAGGCCATGGGTTCCCAAACTGGGGGTGTGTGAAGAAATTCCGGGGGGAGCACGAGGCAACCCAGCCCTCCCCCCACCCCGCTAAGTTTTGCTGCTGTTTTTGTTTTTCAGCCCCCGTCCGTTCCTTCTTTCTTTTTTGCTCAACAAGTTTTGCTGCTATGGGGGGGGGACATGAGAGTTTCTCAAAAATCAAAAAGGGGGCGTAATGCCAATAAGTTTGGGAATCACTGCACTAGACACTCATTCAGCTGTGTTCAAAATCTGTTGTCCTCAGAGTAGCACAGTAATGGTACATATGCCCAGGATGTTGTGGAATGAGGTAATAGTTTCTATAGATGCTGGGGACCATGCTTCAAAGTGTCCACCTAGCTAATGGGTCAGAACAGCTCTGCTAATAATGGAACGGTTTGCTTTTGATATTTTTGTTTTCTGAAAACAAACACACACACACACATATATATATATAATGGAGGCAAACAAATCAATGTGGTAGTTACAGCATTTTTAAGAGCTCCCTGATATAAAGAAGGAATATATGGAAATCCAATAGTTAAACCTGCTTCATAAAATATCACTTGTGACATTACAAAGTTTTGTTACAGCAGAAAGCCAGAAAAATAAACATCCATGTCAACCTCACAACCAGCCCTTACAATCTGGCAGGGCTGCTCATCCACTGTGAACACAAAAAAAGGAAAATGACAAGATTCATTCTCCTTTCTAACTGTCAAAACTGTTTCCACCTCATCAGCCCCTTTTTTTTCTCCCCGCACTTCACTAGAGGATTAAGGGGGTATTGAGTAGGGATGTTAAAAACATGTGTAATTGTGTACATATGTAAATGCTGGCAAAACTCCTTGGAAACCAGTGTAAGCCGCTCCCGGGGAGCCTGCTGCCACCCCACGCTGCTGCCTCTGATGCAGCAGGGTGCGGTAGCTGGCAGCTCCCCAGGAGCCAGCTTTTAACCTAGCTCCCCTGCATGCCCTAGGTCCCATCAGCAGTCCCATTCCCAGGGAGCCTGCTTCTGCCCCCACGCTGCTGCCTCTGATAGAGGGTGGCAGCTAGCTCCCCAGGAGCGAGATGGGAACCTATGTGTAACCATGAATGTTAACCAATAAGCCTAGCTTATCCGTTAATCATTTACATGGCTATATGCTCACATCCCTAGTGTGGAGTACAACCTAGCTAGCCATCCTGTAAGGACACTGGTCAGAACATCTTTGATGAAACTTTGTCAATTCATCAACATTGAAATGTTCCACACAACTGGATCTATTTTGATGAAATTTCCTCAGAAACCTACCTGCCTGGATCCTTGGCTGCCCACTTGGTGGTCTCATAGGGAGCTGAGAATCTACAAGCCCAGATTTTGGGGCATCCAGCTCTTTGGCACCCAGAAACCCTGCGAGTCCCAGCTCCCAGGTTCCTTAGCAGGCTGCCTTTGATTCAGGGCTTCCAGGATGCCCTGTTCTGTGGCAGCCTACAATGCAATTTCCCCAAGCTCCCAGTAAAGCTGGATGGATAACAGTAATTCCACTGGGCTGAGAATTTCAAACATTTTAGCTTTAATTCCTTCAGAACAAAATAAAATTCTGAAATCACAAAATCCTCCATAAAGCAGAACCGCCATTTTCTACTCATATCCTTTAAGCATATCTAGCATATGTGATTCTCTTTAGTTTGCATATTATTGGAGAATTTCTACTCAGAGTCATCGTGAGCTGGTGTCAAGAAATCTAAAACATTAAGGCTGTGTCTAGACTGGGAAGTTTTTCCGCAAAATCATCTGCTTTTGCGGAAAAGCTTGCCAGCTATCTACACTGGCCGCTTGAATTTCCGCAAAAGCACTGACGATCTCACGTAAGATTGTCAGTGCTTTTGCGGAAATACTATGCTGCTCCCGTTCAGGCAAAAGTCTTTTTCCGAAAAACTTTTGTGCAAAAGGGCCAGTGTAGACAGCAGAGATTTGTTTTCTGCAAAAAAGCCCCGATCGCGAAAATGGTGATCGGGGCTTTTTTGCAGAAAAACGCGTCTAGACTGGCCACGGACGCTTTTCCGCAAAAAGTGCTTTTGCGGAAAAGCGTCCTGCCAATCTAGACGCGCTTTTCCGAAAATGCTTTTAAAGGAAAACTTTTCCGTTAAAAGCATTTCCGGAAAATCATGCCAGTGTAGACGCAGCCTAAGGGCTTGTCTCCACTACCTAGTCAATCAATGCAGCAATCAATCCACCAGTAGTTCTTTATCAGGTCTCCTTAGATAAATAGACTTTAGAGTACTCTCCCATCCACTCTGGTACTCCACCAGGATGAGGAAGTAGATGGAGTTGACGGGAGAACTGTCAATTTTACTGAATAGAAGACATGGGGGTATGTAGGTCTAAGTATGTTGACTTTAGCTATGCTATTCACATAGCGAATGTTGTGTATCTTAGATCGATTGGGGGGGGGGGGAGCCGGAAGTGAAATGTAGAGCAGGCCTAAGACCCCAAAGGTGCACTAAGATCAGCTAGAACTGACTCCTCTGCCTGCAAAGTCATATCTCAGTGAAGGAACAGGGCCTAACATTGGTCCTTTGTCAACCTCAATGTCATGGGAGAACACAGTAATTCGGAATGAAGTTCATCCCAACCTACACAAGGCCCTGTAGATCACTTGAATACGGAATTAAAACTGATTTTCAAAGGAAAAACAAATTGGGCTTCATGATTTATAATTCATGATTTTTCAATTTTTTTCCCTGCTTGAGTTTTATTTTAGGAGTCGTCTACACTTTAAAGCACAGCTGCAGCAGTCCTTCAAACTGAAAGTGTGGCCACAACACAATCATGAGCAGTGGATGAAGGTAAGGCTGGGAGAGGCAAACCTCCCCAGCCCCGCCCCTTCTCCAAAGCCCCATACCCCTCACAGGTCTCCTTGCTGGCTGAATTTTTAATCAGACCATTTAAAACTCTATTTTAACACCTATTTAACGTAAATGATTAACATACATTTTAAAGAAAGGAAGACTATGATAAATACTCAACACTACAGCCCTTTCAATTAAGATATCAGAGTTTATAATATACATGCTTAGAGAAATCTAGGAGGTCCTTCTGGAAACCCAAGGAAGATCAGAATTTACATTCCCGACATTGTCTACATTCAAGTTTGCGCACAAATTGAAGCCCTTTAGTTTAACTAAGTGAAACCTGAAAAGGAAAAGCAAATTGCCCTCTTTTGCTTCATGATTGTAAAGAAGGCCTAAAACTAAGCAAAACAAATGGGTCTCTCAAAAGCAGAATTGTGCTCATTTAAATGATTTAACTTTAGTGGTGCAACTTCTGCCAGTCTGACCAATGCTTAGGTCCCAATGGATGCCTGCATCTAGGCAGAGCCCCAGAAAAATCAATGGAGTTCTATGATGGTTCAATAATCTCCCCAGAGAGAACACCTAGAGCAGTGGGACATATTCCTCTCCTCCCAAGTACTAACAGATGCCTGAATGGCTCTGCTGCTTTTGGGAAACTTGTCTCTAGAAAGATCCATCCTTTCACTGTCTCTCAGGCCTGGTCTCTACACACAGTTGCACCAGTTTAACTAAAGATGTGATGTTGCACTGATTTAGTTAAACCAGGGCTAATCTGTGCATGACTAATCTGCATTAGTTTAAACTTTGCTTACGCTGATTTACTTTGCCTCTGGTTTGGAAGTGTGGCTTTTGCATGCAGACAAGCTCTCAGACTCAAACAGATGCTTGATCTACTTCAGTCTCATAGGATTAAATAAATAAAATTAAAATAAAGGTTACGGGGGAAAGCCATTTCCTGCGCCACTGAGAAATTTAAACCAATCTCATTCTTCAGTGGCTCATACACCTTGACCCATCAGATGATAATCTTTTCCAAATGTCTATCATCAAGGCATTTTGAGACCGTTTTAAGTTAAATTTCATGAGGAAAACATATTGCCAAAACACAGGCCACTAGTTATTTCAATTTCCAGATAAAAATCTGCTCTAAATGCATAACCAGTTGCCTTGAGTATGGGATATGGTGCACATGATTGAGTTTACAGATGTTCAATTAGGCTTTTGTTTTGTTTAAAATGCCACTAAGCAGTCAGCACAAAGACAACGATAGACAAGGCTCGACAATTAGTGTAATCTACTCACCGGTGGCGAGTAGATTACAAGCCGGCACAGCCACGCAATGCAGTCTGCGCATGCGCAGCGTGCTGAACCGCACGGCTGGCAAGCAGGGCTCGCCGCCGCTTGGCGAGCCCTGATGATAGAAATAGAGAGAGAATGGATGTATGGTTTCTGCTTTCTATAATAAGAGCCAACATACACAAAGTACATAAACACAGTAGAATTTCACTTCCAACTGCACCAGTGTTTCCTTTTTACTACGTAGGGCCCTGTCCATGCAGCAAAAGACGTGCTTTTTCTGTTCATTTAACTCAAATGCAGACACACACACACCTACCTCTATGGGCACAATTAACACCTTTAACATGGTTTAAGTCAGTCAGGAGGTAGGCTAGGAATCCCACTTTAAATGTCAAGTGATCTTAAAGATGCTCACCTGTATGTACATGAGTTTTGGGGGTGAGGGCTCTGGGAAGGAAGTTTGGTCAAGTTGCACTAATTCAGTTGAACTAACTTGGTTGGGAAAATAGCCCCCACTCTGCCCATGTATAGAGAGCTTCAGAAAAACTTTGAGGGATGTGGTGTTTCCATTCCCAAAAAAGTCTTCAGCCATGCATTCTTAGCTCCCATTTTTATCATTGCTCAACAGACTGTAGATGCTCCATCTTTATAAGCTTTGTTTTGGCAGGAAAATACCAGCATTCTAAAAGCAAGATTAGGGTTTTTCAGTGGGGCCTAAACCAGTTGTTTCAATGGGAACTTGGACTAGCTTCTTAAAGATATGTAGGTGCTTAAAGAGGCAGCTATATGCCTAGTAGAGTAATAAACAAGTACAGGCAGTCCCCGGGTTACGTACAAGATAGGGACTGTAGGTTTGTTCTTAAGTTGAATTTGTATGTAAGTCGGAACTGGTACATATTGTAGGGGAAACTCTAGCCAAACATTTCTCCAGAGCTCAGTTGTATTCTCCCACACCTCACTTCCCTCAGGCCTTTATTCTCAAGCTGAGGTGTCTGCTGAGAAAAGCCGTTCCGCGTCTCCCTGGTCCCCCCTGCTGGGGGGAAGCAGCTAGTGCGGGGTTGCCTCACCCCGTTTCTAAGTAGGGATCCGATGTAAGTCGGATCCATGTAACCCGGGGACTGCCTGTATAAGTAACAATATTGCAGTATCTCCCCAACAGTTCTGCTGAAACTGGGAGCTCAGCATGCTAGGTGCTGTACAAACACAGAGCTGATTTTTGAGCTTATTGTAATACTTTATACCATTATTATGCATAATGATAACTGTTCCAAGTATTGTATCAGATCTGTCACATTCAACTAATTACATCCCATAATATTACTCTACAATATCCACTTTAAACTGCAGGATGCAGTGTTAGGACCATACCTGTTAACCCAAGTCCTTTGATTTTCTGTAACTTTCAGTGAAGTACATTGATTAATGCTGTCAGTGTAATGCAGTGATGGACAACTTAGACTAGTGAGTGGGCCACATGAGCAGTCCTCCATCTCAGTAGGCCACAAGACGGCTGTAACCAAAGATGGTCTCCTGGGATACGGTAGTTTTGCTAACAAATTCCCCTATAGGGCAAAGGCATGCACTTCTCCTATCCTCCTCCTCTCCCCCCCCCCCCCCCCCCCCCGGGGCTGCCTGGCTGAATCATCATCATCATCATCAACCATGGGCTCAACGCCCATTGGTGTCCGATGCCTCCCTCACTATTTCCTTCCATCTTTCTCTGTCCAGTGCAGGGTGGCTTAGTTTCTGTAGACTAGCTCCGCACCAATCTATTATATCATCTACCCACTCTGCGTGGGGTCTGCCTCTCCTATTCGGACCATCTATTATGCTGAATACCGGGGTTTTAACTTTTTGCTCGTTGTTCATTCTGCAGATATGCCTGAATAGCTGTAACTTCCATTGGATAGCCTTCTTCAGTAGGTTCTCTTTCAGTTGTATCTTCCTATATAATTCCTCATTGGTGACCTTCTGCATTCATCCTAGTCTCGGGATCTCAACTCCTCTCAAATGCCAATATCCTTCTCTTTGAATCTTTCATTATCACCCATGTCTCACATCCATACAACATGCTGCTAAACACACACATTTTTAAGATGCTCCGCTTCATTCCTAAGCTAATCGCTTTACTTTTCCAGATCTTATCCATCTCCTTCAAACTCACTCTTGCTTTCACTATTCTAGTCGCTATTTCCTTCTTACAGTCTAGATCATACATCATGTTGCTCCCCAAATACATGAACTTCTCTACATACTCTAGTTCAAACCCATCTACACTGATCTTCCTTCCTATTTCCTTATCGCCAAATACTATTGTCTTTATTTTACCGATGGGGCCCAGTAATTATCACTGATGACAGTTACATAGCAGGGACTGTGCAAGTGACAATGAATTACAACATGAATGGAAAGGAGAGAGCTATCTTAAGCTGCCTGACTGGCTAGCAGGAAGGTAAAAATAATTCTCCAGAAATCTCTGGCACATATTGACTGAAAAGGTATCACTCCCCAGAAACCCGTGCATTTGGGGTTTGTCTACATTCTTACGGGGCTGAGTCTCAGTGGGACTTCTCCCTGCCCTCTGTGTCCAGGTGAGCAAAACAGGTACTTATACCCACACAGTTGACAGATGGGGGTGCAAGCCATACAGATACTATCCTGAGCGCAGGGCTTTTCTTGGAGATTTATGACCATCTTGGGTTAACAGCCTCAGACTGTCAATCAAGCATCTTCTCTTACCAAGCCTGCCATGAATCCCCGGGAAATGGCCAGTTCCCTTTTTGTGACTGCTCAGATGCATCATCAAGCAAAGTTCTCCTGTTTCAGCAGCTAGACCCATGAGAAATACCAGATTGCCTATAAACTTGTGGGAAAAAAAACAGTAACAACATCTTGGTTCCACATTTATCTATTTTCTATTGTGCCTGAATGTTAATATCCAGAAAGCAACAGAATTCAAGAACTTATGAACTGGTTTTGTATAAACACAAGTTGGACCTCCCTTTTCCAGCACCCTCTGGGCCTGACTGGTCCTGAACGAGGGGATTCGCCAGACCAGGGTAAGTCCCTCCCTTCATGGCCCGTGCTGAACTGCTGCCCCATCCCCTACCTACCAGCTGCCCCATCCCCTACCTACCAGCCTGGCCCTCCAGAACTCTCTAGCTGCTGCTGACTCGGTTGCCAGGGCCAGAGCTCCACAACCATAGCCAGGAGCTCCGTGGCTACAGAAGGAACTTTGCAGCTACAGCCAGGGCTAGAGCCAGCCCCCTCCACACTGGGGCCAGAACTTCCCACTGTACCACCCATTCCCCCCCCCCCCCCCCCCACACACACACACAATCCTGCCCCTCGTCCAGACCTCCCTATACCTGGGCTCCGTGGTCCAGAAATAACCATGGTCCTCCCAGATCACAGAGGTTACCGGACCAGAGAGCTCTGGAGTTGCAACCTATAACTTTAAAATTAGTTTCACTGTAGATATCTATTAAGCTGATTAAAACTAATGAAATAAGATGAGCATTTATTATGCAAAAAGTTTAAAAAGAAAAACCAATACAGTTATCCTTCTTCCCCCAAAATTAAGACATCTTTAATAATGTAGGTATTTACTTAACCCTAACACTGTGGTATCTAGTTAAGAGGTACATAGTATTGCAACTGCAAAAAGTATTTCTGGCTACCAGAGTTTCTCTCAGAACAATATGTCATGATTTTAAATTCAGCTATAGTTCCATGTGAGTTTTTCCTTTCATAATTTTACAACAGAACTTTAAAGAATTTGATTTTGCTCTCAGTGAAGTCAACAAGAGATTTACCATCAACATCCAAGAGTCTTTTAAAAAGCATCTCATACAAAATTCATCCCAAACTGCTTTTTGCAGAGGGTTGCATAATATAGTTAGAGTGTGATATGCCATACATGTGAAATAATAATAGCAACGTGAATAAGACAGAAAGGTCAAGACCCATGGAGATTTTCAGAGGTTTTCAGCTGAAATTTGAACGGAGATGGAAAGCTGATGAACGGACAGAGAAATGGTTTCAGATCATTCAAGTGGCAGAGGAGAAGACCCTTGAACGAAGTATTAAGATTACACAAGGGGCAGAATAAAGGCTGGTGTTAGAGAAGGGGGGGGGGGAATACTTTCCTTTAATTTCAAAATAAAATAATTTTAACTGTAAGACTTAACCCGCATTACCAAGGTCCTACCCAGGATGGGGGGCAGCCTGCACAGGTCTCCCAATGGCACTCTCCAGTCCAGCCCGGAGCAGCACACACACCTGTAGATGGCACTTCCTGGGTCCAGCCCTGGGGCAAGGCCACATAGGGCTCCTCCCAGCACTCACCAGACCCACCCTGAGGGCAGAGGGCGCATACAGGCTCGCCAGGCCAGTGCTCTCCAGGCGCATCGGGGAGAGAGGGGGCAAACAGGCTGCGCACTGGCACTCTCTGAGCCCAGGATGGCGGGGGCTATGCAATGGTTGGCAGAACCTCCCCAGGGCAGGCTGCTGTTGACCAGTGACTTCCCACTGGGGCACTTGCTTCCCCGTGGTCATTCCACAGTACAACTCCCTTCTACCAGACCCTTCCCTTTCCATTTTATGAGAAAATCAAATTCCAGGCACATCCCACTGTCCTGGCACAACCAAGCCCTGACCTCGCTTTAAGTTTTAGTAAGAGGAAGCTGAACAACACATTTGGTGGTCCTAGCTCTTATGGTTTAGGAGGCGTTCTTGAACAGACTCAGACATTTCTAAAATATAGATAGATAAGCACATGTTCCTAAATTATGAATTTAGTATTGGAGTATTAAAATTCAATACATTTGTTCAAACAATGTAAATTCAATATTGCCTACAGTCCTGTTTATCTAAAATGCTAATATATAATGCTTTGGCATCAGAGAGTAAGGGTTAAACACTGTTTTGTTTCACTGAGTAAAGCAAACACTACTCCTTTTTAATCCTCAGAGTGATGGAGACTATTTTGCTGGGGAAGACTACTGGTTGGTTTCATGTAACCATATACAACAAAAGAGCCCTACATGGTGCATAAATTCCTTAAAGACTAAATTCCAAACAATGCAATAGCACAGCAAAAGTGGAGTAATAGTTGCACAGCCTGCATAGACAAAGCAGAATAACTTGAACAACAGATGCTTTGCATTTGACCACAGATACAA
Source organism: Pelodiscus sinensis (assembly GCF_049634645.1). Taxonomy (NCBI): domain Eukaryota; kingdom Metazoa; phylum Chordata; order Testudines; family Trionychidae; genus Pelodiscus; species Pelodiscus sinensis. The sequence continues at coordinate 94,257,475 of NC_134715.1, read as the reverse complement.
TTTTTAAAAACTAACCAAACCAACCTAACTAAAAAGGGGCTAAAACAAACCAGGAAGGTAAACATGGAAACAACTGATAACAGTGATTAAAAGGTTCCTTCTACTGCTGCACAAAACTGCACCCAGTGTTTATGCCAAAACAGGCTTATCGTGTTTCATTTAGATTTTAACCATGTGACATTGAGCGAATTTATTTTCAGGAACTAAAAGAAAAAGCAAACACAACAGGTGTGTCTAGCAGAGATACGTGGAACAGCCAGAGACAGGACATTCTAAGTTAATGAGAATTGCTTTTTGTCTGGACCCATGACTATTATTTGGTTTCCTCTCAGTCTTATAAAAGTGCACTCAGCCTGCATAGACATGGCAAGTATTACTTTACAGGGCATGTGTCAAATCAGTCAAACCATACGCAGTTGCATCTTACGTCATATAGGAGCAGAGCAGCACCTGAATACATTCAGGAGCACTCAGGTTTTCTGTCTTTCAGAACAATACAAAAAGGGCTGCATGGTTTCAGAGAGTAGGATACAAAAATATGCCCTTGTTTTATAAATGTATTTTTACTGAACAGACAAATAGAAAAAGTTTCCTAAAAGTTCTAAGTGGAAGATATTGCTAAGCACGTGATAGATGGAGAAAGAGTCCTTAGGAGGTAGTCATGATTTGGGAGAACAACACACATACACAGTTGAAATTGTAAGTTATTTGAGTGGGTTCCAAAAATGTCAGAAGGAATCATTTTAAATCAAGTGGCAAGTCTAAGAATTTAAAATAAATCCCCCTCCCTCTTCTTTTCTGCAGTCTATATAAGCTTAGCCTCTGCTAATAAGTCAAATGCAGGGCCATTCCAAGAAGGTCACAGGGCCAGGGGAAACCCCCACCCAGTGCCTCAGGCACAGAGTGTGGAGATCCCTCCCCCTACCGCAGGCCCTGCTCCTGCTCCTTCTCTGCCCCTTACTCCTCCCAGGATTACCAGGAGCCTAGCATAGCGGCAGCAGGGATCATCCTCCTCCTCCCCTCACCATGGAGGCAGGGAGCCAGAATGGCCTGGCAGCCTGCTCCACTACATTCCGCCACCCTCTCCTGGATCGCTGCACCCCGCTTCTCCACAGCGTCAGTAAGCAGAGCACCCTGGGTACTGTGCTTCCTGCTGCCACGAAGAAGCTGAGCACAGCGAACTCAGTCATTATAGGCAGACCCCTACTGATGCCCTGAGCCAGGCCAGGTAATCCAGTGGATCCTTTCTGTAGGTTTGGTTGGGGCAGCCACCGTGGTGGCCCCAAAAGCGTGGGGTCTGGGACAGCTGCCCCAAACTGTCCTATGTCTAGTCATATCCCCCATACAATTAATCATTTTCGTTGCCCTCTGCTTGACTCTCTCCAAATTTGTTCACGTCCTTTCTGTAGTGGGGACCCCCAAACTGGACCCACTACTTCAGATATGACTTCACCAGTGCCGAAGAGATGGGAATAATCACTTCCCTCAATCTGCTGGCAATATTCATACTAGTGCAGCCCAATATGTGTCTTCTCAGCATCAAGGGCACACTGTTCGCTCATATCCAGCTTTTAATCTACTATAATGATTCTCACACTTTTTGGCCTGCAGCTCACCCTGCTAAATACAGACCTTTTCTTGGACCACCAGCCAACCACCCATAATGACAAATGGGTGCAGAAGAGGGTGGGGGTGCAGAAACATGCTGGGGGGGTCAGGTATGGCTGGAAGGTTGGACAGAGGAGTAGGCTAGGGATGGGGGTCTGGGCAGAAGGGAGGGTGCCTGAGAAGGGTGGGTGTGCGGGGTCTTAGTTGGACGGGTGCGCATGAGAGGGATGGGGATGCAGGTTCTGGGCATGAGGGGGATAAGACACGCTTACGTGGCTCTGTGCCCACCGCTGCTCCAAGGCACCAACCCCCACTGCTGCCATTGGCCATGATTCCAACTAATGGGAACAGCAAGGAAAGCCTCCAAGCAAACAGTTTCCTGTGCTGTCATTCCCCAAGCCAAGGGGAGGAGGAACAACAGCACATGAAGCCATTTCCTTCCCCTGCAAGCCAGATCCAGCATGAGAGGCTCCTCCCCGCCCCCAAACGAGAAGCCAGCGCCGGTGCTCCAACCTCGCAGGGAGGGCCATGGGGCTGGAAAGCCTGCAAGGGGAAAGGTGAGCTCTGAGCCTGTGGCCCACCTGCAAGATGGTCACAGACCACTTGTAGCCTACAGACCATACTTAGAGAACCACAGATCTACTGTAATCCACAGGTTCTTTTCTGAAGAGCTGTTGCTTAGCCAGTTCTTACCCAGCCTGTAGCAGTGCTTGGGATTCTTCCATCAAAAGTGCAGGACTCTGCACTTGCCCTTGTTGAAACTCATCAGATTTCTTTTGGCCCAAATCTCCAATTTGTCTAGTTCACTCTGGACCCTATCCATACAGTCCAGTTCCTCTTCCTCCATCTTAGTGTAATCTGTGAACTAGCTGAGGGTGCAATCCATCCCATCATCCATATGATTAATGAAGGTGTTAACAAAACTGGTTCCAGGATCAATCTCTGGGTCACTCCCTTTGGTACCAGCTGCCAACTAGACATCGAGCTGTTGATCACCACCCATTGAGCCTGACAATCTAGCCAGCTTTCAGTTCACCTTACAGTCCATTCATCCAGGCCATACTACTTAAACTTGCTGGCAAGAATACTGGGGGAGACCGTATCAAAAGCTTTGCTAAAGTCAAAGTAGAGTCACAGTAGGTCCACTACTTTTCCCATATCCACAGAATGCAATTAGTCAGGCATGACTTGCTCTTAGTGAATCCATGTTCTTGATCATCTTCCCCTCCTCCAAGACCTACTCCATGATTTTTCCAGGGAGTGAGGTGAGGCTAAGTGGTCTGTAGTTCACTGGATTCTCCTCCCCCCCCCCCTTTTTTTTTTTTAATATAAATTGAGGTTGGTTACCACTTCTAGATGATGCCATGAAGAACAAAACTATCTGCAGGTTCACTTGAATGTCAGCTTTTGCATGCTCTCTCTTGTTACACAACAAAGTCTTAAACACTACTACGTTTTCTGATGCTACTTCTTAGGGTATTAGACAAATGAACTTATGAATTAATTCTTTAAAAATCCCTTTGTTTAAAAAACAGAAACTGATCCCCCATATATTGTGGTTTAAGCAAAAGTTCAGAGTGAGGCAACTTAATCACCTCACATTTAGTAATGGATATGCTTGCAATAGCATCAGCTGAGAGAGAAGTCCCAGCTGGGGAAGGCAGACAAAGCCCCACCCCTTTCCCAAGACCATGACCTTTCATGACCTTTCCACCCACTCAAGCACCACCCAACCCCAGCTGAGGGACAGAGCTACCACATTGCGTGGCTCCAGGCTTCCCAGCCGCTAGGGATCCAGGCTGCCACATGGCACAGCTCCAGCTTTCCCCGGCTGGCAGAGAGCCAGGTTGCCACACTGAAAGGCCCCAACCTGCCCCAGCCTTTTCCAGCCGCTGGGAAGCCACATGGCACAGCCCCAACCTTCCCCAGCTGCGAGGAATCCAGGCTGCTGCACAGCACAGCCCCAGCCCCTCTTGGGCAGTTGGGCAGTGAGGCAATTTTGGGAGGGCAATGCCTTCCATTGCCTACATTGCCAGCCACCTATGTGCAGTAGGGATGTAAAATCCTGCTTAACTGGTTAACCGACTAAACATATTGTTTAACTGGTTAACCAACTAAGGTGGGACTGGGTGGTGCTTACCGGTTAACCAGTTAAACATTCACATCCCGAGCTTGCCAAAAACTCTGATCTATATAATCTCTTCTCTATTGGGGTATGTCTACACTACCACCATAGTTCGAACTAGGGTGGTAATGTAGGCAACCAGAGTTGCAAATGAAGCCCGTGATTTAAATTTCTCGGTCTTCATTTGCATAAAGCCGGGCGCCGCCATTTTTAAATGTCTGCTAGTGCGGACTCCGTGCCGCGCGGCTACACGCGGCATGGACTAGGTAGTTCGGACTAGGCTTCCTAGTCCGACCTACCGTTACTCCTCGTGAAACGGTGAAAAGAGGAGTAACGGTAGTTCAGACTAGGAAGCCTAGTCCGAACTACCTAGTCCGTGCCGCATGTAGCCGCGCGGCACGGAGTCCGCACTAGCGGACATTTAAAAATGGCGGCGCCCGGCTTTATGCAAATGAAGCCCAGGAAATTCAAATCCCGGGCTTCATTTGCAACTCCGGTTGCCTACATTACCACCTTAGTTCGAACTAGGGTGTTAGTGTAGACATACCCTTGGGGAGTTGTTTTTCTCCATTTCTAGTCAATGTATATAAATTCAATGTATATATAAAGTAAGAAAAACTATTATATTTGCTGCTAATCTTTAATGCCAAACTTTGTCAGCAAATGAAAACAGTTTACACTAATTAAAAAGGCACCTTAGGGTTAAACATATTTCATTAAAACAAGACATAGCTTCTGTATTTGCTAGCTAAAATCTGTGTTCTCTCAATGCAATGTCAGGAAGCTGTCAGGTGGAATTGTAATGCTCTGCAGTGTGTGTTAATTCTTAGGACACAGACTGGATTCCTACATCAAACAAGCAATGACATGGAGGATAACAATTCTGTTAATTCTAGAGCAGAATAGAAATGAATGAGAATTTCACAGGACCTATTTCCTAATTAACAATGAGCAAATTCATCTATATCAAATATAGTAGAATTAAAGATGACAGAAACACCAGAAAAAAAAAACTTCCTAAACTGACAAAACCAGATGCAAGTTCAAGGGCAACCTCACTTCTGCATAATAAGTCATTCAAACAGGATATGGCATCACTCTGAAAGTCTTCATAAACCTATTTACTTCACAGAACCTGATACGCCCTAACAGATATCTAGCTACACATGTTCCCTTTGCATTTTGAGTAATAATATTTAGAAGTAATAATGTGCTTTAAAAGTTCAAAGCACTGTACAAACATTAAGCTTTGGAAGGAAAGATGAAAGTGTAATATTCAAGACAGGTTAAAAGTGAATTGCCTAAGGGAACAGAGCAAGGTAATTACTCAAGAGTTCCCAGGTTTTCCTCAAACTCCATAGGTAGTATTTTTGACTGGGCTGGATATTTGATAACTAGAATTATTTGTTTAGCTCCATCATATAATCTAATTCTGTCAAACTCAGGTTCTTTTTTGGGGAAAGGGGGCATAAGGGAGTGGGGAAGGCAGAGTAATTTTTTTGGTTTCATAGGAAACTTTGCAAATATGGAATGAGCGCAAACCCACGCCAACCTGATGCAGGATTCTCATCCTGATTCTGCAGACAGTCTGAAATGGCAGCTCTAAAAGAGATGTACATGACTGACAACTGCCCTAATGGGTACAAATTGACCAGTAACACTTAAATCTAATGATGGGATTACGAAAGCTTCGTTTCCCAACAATTTAGAGGTGGAACTGTGGGCCTGATTTACATAACTGCAAATACATACATAAAACAAAGAATGACATGCAAAAACAGCCTAAAAATAGGGAAGGAATAACAATGATATGGAAGTGTTCTGTATTGATATTTTTCTTACTGCTACTGAATTCCAGAATGACATTAGCAAGGACCCAATCCTGTATGGCACTCCTGAGCCCATATCACATGCCACCAACTTAACTGAGGCCTCATACAGGGAACCCCACACAAGCAAACAGAACCCTGGGCAGGAGCAATGCCTACAAATGAAGGAATATATAATGGCTGTACACTACTCTCTGTCCTAGTACAAGCATTCTGTTGTAATTAATAAGAAATGAGTATATATGACAAACTTTATAGTGCATGCCCACATATTTTGCCCATTTCATGGAATGAGCTTGAGCTGGAATGAGCTTTGATGATCCTGCCTCCCACAGAGTAATCTACTTCTCTCAGTCACACACACACACACACACACACACACACACACACACACACACACACACACACACACACACACACACACACACACACACACACACACACACACACTCACTCTTAAAAGGATCTGCATTTTCTAATTCATATTCTATCATTCTAGGAACATATCCACCTGTCTGTAAATGATTGGAAGAGGCATTTTAATGCAGCTTTCATTCAGACTGGAGCACACATATATCAGAAACAAGAATATCTTTACTAGATACATGCAGTATTATGGAGATCCTCGAGGCATTTGATAAGTTTCCAGGTTCCTGGTGGAGATTCAAAGAGGGAGTTTGGACAAGTGTAAAGTGAAGACAAGGTTTTAGTTAAATATATAAATACTATGGGCTCTCCAAAAATATACTACAGGTTGCACCTCCCTAAACCAGGACTCTCTTATCCGGCAACATCCATGGTCTGACATGACCATGGATGTTGCTGAACGAGAGTGCCCTGGGGTTGGAGGGCTAGTAGCCGAGAGCCCCATGCAAGGCGAGACTGATGATAGCAGGGCCAGGGCGGTGGTGGCAGGGTCATGGTAGTGGGGCAGGAGTAGCCTGTACATGCTGGCCTGGAAGTGAGGCTGTGCGCAGCACAGCAGGGGAAGCCTATCTGAGACTGCGGCAGCAGAGCCAGGACGGCGTCAACCCAGCTGGGGCCGCTGCAGGTTGGCAGCCCAATTTGGGCAGCATGCCAGCTGGTAGTGAGGCCAGGGTTGCATGCTGCCATGCCAGCAGGGGGGCTGGAGGAACAACTATGGTAGCAGGGCCGGGGCAGCTGTGTCACCCGGCCGGCAGCAGACCCTAAGGAGCCAGCATCTGGGAGGGGCGGCAGCCTGAGGAGGCTGGTGGCAGGGGACCTTCCCTGATCTGGCAAATTCCCTCATCCAGGACCGCTCAGGTCCTGAGCCTACTGCACCAGTGAGGTCCAACCTGTATTGTAGGACCCTCAAAATCACAGTCATAACAACAGATCACAGATGTGAAATGTGGTCTCTTCCTACGAAATCTGGTCTTTTGTGTGCTTTTATACCACCTTCTCCTGATTTCATGGCAGAGACCAGTGTTTCTGAAATTGGAGTCGCAGTGAGGTCACAAAGTGATTTTAAGGGGTCAACTTATTGCCACTCTTACCTCTGTTTGGCCTTCACAGCTGAGTGGCCAGAAAGCGCTGGCTGTTGGCATCCAGCTCTGAAGGCGGTGCCCCGCCAGCATAGCAGCACAGACGTAAGGTGACAATACTGTACTATGCCACCCTTACATATGCAGTGTTGTCTTCAGAGCTGGGAAGCTGGAGAGTGATGGCTACTCGGGCCCCAGCTCTGCAGTAGCAATACCGTACCATGTCATCCTTACTTCAGTGATGCTGCTGGCAGCAGTGGCTCTGCTTTCAGAATTGGGGTTGCCAGCAGCTGCCACTCCCCAGCTCTGAAGATGGTGCTTTCACCAGCAGCAGTGCAGGAGTAAGGGTAGGAGTACTGCAACCAGCCCTACAAAAACCTTGTGCCCCCCACTCCACACACGTGCGCACGCACACACACACACACACACACACGCACACAATTATTTCTCAGGTCAGGATCCCTACACTTATAACGTTGTGAAATGTACGATTTAAATAGCTGAAAACCAATAAATTTAGTATTTTTAAAATATTATTACTGAAACTGACCAAAATGGACCATGAATTTGATAGGAACCTCACTATACAAGTACATATTTGTATATTTGGTGGGGGAGGTAGAGGGTTAAACTTAAAAGGTGAGTAATTCACATCAACCACAATCCAACAAAGCATATGCTGTATGTTAAGTTAGTTAGTACAGTATTTCCAGTCACTTCAATAGGTTAAGCATATACTTAAAGTGTTTTGCTGCACCAGGGCTTCATCTGATCAATTTTAGACTGTATGGAGGGAGGAGAACTGAGACTCCTACCACACTGTTGTGATCATTGAAACTCAGGTTCATGCTATTGTAAATGTTTTGCAATATAGACATGGCAGAGCGTCAACTCCCAAAATGTTGATTTCACGAGTCAAAAATGTTTGCTTTGTTATTATAGGATCTGGGCATTTGAGAAATTAAACATTTAGAGGAATCTGAGTGCACATCCTTATTGGTACATCCTGGAGTACACCCTGATAGGTAAGAAGATCTTTATCCTCCTCTTGTAGGTTTTGGATTTAGTAGCCATTCTTCTGATATATCATTATGTCTTCTGTATTCCTGTTCAATAAGCATGTCACTGGATCATTTTTCTCTCTGTGCTCTATGACATATTCTAATAATGATGTGCAGTCAGACCCACACAGACTGACAGGGCAGGTTCTGAACTATGTTTCCTTCCAGCCTGATCTTCATTCAAAAGTGACACCTGACAGCCTCTCTGTCTTCACTTTACAGTTCAGAAAATGAAAGAAGAGACTTTAGCTAACAAGGGGTATAACAGTGACTCATGCAAGCTAAATCAATTAATCCAATACCAAAAAGGGGAGAGTGAATGCAAAAAGACAGGCAACAGGATGTAGAGAAAGGAAAAAGCAGAATAGGATAAGATCTTTGGGAGAAAATAGGAGGGAGCTGGGGGGGAAGAGAGAGAAGCTATTCCAGGGCCAACAGAGAAAATACAGATTCCCAGAAATCTCAGTGATTCCCATTTGAGCTGATTGCAGGCCCCCAGTTCACTGCACCAAAGGGATAAATCCAACATTCATATAGTGGGGAACCATCTGGACCCCTCCCAGTAGCTTTTTGAGAACAGAATCCCTTTGTCACATTAAGTGCTTCTAGGTTTACTGCAGTCTTCTTTTACTGCAAATGGCTCTAAGCATCTCTGCACCACTGGAAATGTCTCTAGCAGCGTTAATCAATCAGAGGCATTTAAAATACACAGAATAAGGTGATTTTCAGGATACAAGGACAGTCAGAACATGACAGCAAGGGGCACACTCCCTAACGGACCTCAATCCTGCCTTTAAATTAATATTCCCTGTGAGGGCTGTTCCCCACGCTGGCACTCCAAGTGCAGGTGGTGAGGGCCCACAAAGCTCAAAAAGAAACAAAAACAAAAACAAAAACCTTTGCCTCTATAGACACTGGTTACAAAAAACTTCCCCCCAGAATCACAATACAAGGATATTAGGGAAATCGCTGCCATCATCAAGTGATTTTTAGCCCTAAAAAAAATCAGGGGTTAATACTTGAACTCTCTCTCAGGGTACACCAAGCTTTTTTGCCCTAAAAGAGCATGAAAAAAGAAAAAGAGGAAAAACAAGCTGCAGTTTCTCACAGCTGACCTCACAGTGTGAGGCATTCAGATACAGAAAGACCTTTCAGAACACAAGAATCAAATCACCTTAAAAAAAGTGATTTTTTTATTACAAAACAAAAGATAAACTTGATAAAGCATACTTGGTTGATAGATGTTATAAAGCAACTAAGGAAACCAAATGCTAGATGGTAAATGGAGAGGGGAGGCATAGATTCACACAGAGCTGTGAAAGAAAGAAAGAAAGAAAGAAAGAAAGAAAGAAAGAAAGAAAGAAAGAAAGAAAGAAAGAAAGAAAGAAAGAAAGAAAGAAAGAAAGAAAGAAAGAAAGAAAGAAAGAAAGAAAGAAAGAAAGAAAGAAAGAAAGAAAGAAAGAAAGAAAGAAAGAAAGAAAGAAAGAAAGAAAGAAAGAAAGAAAGAAAGAAAGAAAGAAAGAAAGAAAGAAAGAAAGAAAGAAAGAAAGAAAGAAAAAGAAAAAGAAAGAAAAAGAAAAAGAAAGAAAAAGAAAAAGAAAGAAAAAGAAAGAAAGAAAGAAAAAGAAAAAGAAAGAAAGAAAGAGAGAAAGAAAGAAAGAAAGAAAGAGAGAAAGAAAGAAAGAAAGAAAGAAAGAAAAAGAAAGAAAGAAAGAAAGAAAAAGAAAGAAAGAAAGAAAGAAAGAAAGAACCTGAACTCAACTAGATTCACTTTTCCCTTTACCTACTTCAAATTTTCAATTTGTTCAATCCACTCCTATGCCCCAAATTCCTTGGACATCTGGTAGTTCTGCCTGGGTTTAAATCATTCTGTGTCTCAACTTCTAGTTTTTCTCTTTCACACAAAGAAAGCAGGCAAGGAATCTATATCCAATTCAAATTTCATCCCTCTCTCTCAATTGTTTCTCCTGGCTCCCTGGCCAACACCTTTGCTACCTACCCGAATTTAACCCTTTAAGTTGCCAGGTGCTGGTCAGCACTCCCCCGTCCATTACATTCCCCAAAAACCTCAGCTGTACTCAAGACTGCTCTCCCTTAAAATACACAATTCTACATGACCTAAAGAGCTGCCCATATCCATGAAACCTCATTAAACTCTTCCCCTCAAAATCCAAATTTAAAAGCAGAATGTTCACCAAAAACGTAAACAAATGCAGAGAGGTAGAGCCACCAGCTACCAAATCTATACATGTAAGTTTCCAGGCATAAAATAGCCTTGTGATACTAAAATTACATGTGCAAAAAATGGAAGGTTCACATATAGATAGAGCCCTGTGCGGATATAAAACTGTGGATCCGCATCTGATCCATATCTGCTAGAAACAACACGTATCCAGTCTGCAATCTGCTCCCCACCTTTTACCTATATCCACATCCACAGAACCTCAGCAGCAGCAAGCCATCTCACAGTGCTTGCTCCAATATCAGCAAAAAGGAATGGTGGATATCTCCATCTGAGCACAAGGCTATCCTTGGCTATAGAGTAAATGCCTGCGGATTTGCAGGGCTCCACATACAGATGCTCCTTTACAAAATTTAGCCTATATGTTTATTCAATCTAGAATTTTCGAGTCTTTGTTTATTAACTTCAAAATTCTCCAGTTGGACTAGAGAATCTGGGTGCTATCACTAACCTTTAAAAGCTCTGATAGCCATATTCCCAGCATAACCACTACCATAGACGGCCACCTCTCTGCATGGGGCTTATAAGCAAAGTTTATGCACGAGGTAATGTCGTCAAGTAGACTGACAACTGAAACAGAGGTTTGACTTCACAGCAGTATAAAGTAAACAGCTATGCTGCCATGGAGTGGTGGTGATGTTACAGTGCTGATTACTAATTAAATAGCAATATTGCTGATCGAGTTGGTGAGGAATGTTTTGATAAAAGTGGCCTTTTTCACTGAGGTGGTTTCTCGGGTCTACAGGGAAAAAAGATCTATCACCTCAGAATAGCAACTGGATAGTCCCCTGGTACGTAAGAGACTCTAGTTCTTGCTTTGAATCAGGGACTCGAACACCTAGCATTCAGGCTACTGATTATTGTGGGATCTCTCTCTAAACTGCAAAAATTCTAGTTTTTATTCTAATACAGCATGAAATTAAATGCCAAAAGAATCAAAACTTTTCATGAAACATCATTCACGTTTGCTAGACAGTGCTAATTACCAATCTGTCCCAAACCCTTTTTCCTCACAGTTTTTACCCCTCTAGCAATTAAGAAAATAACTTCCTAGTCTTCTCACTTCTATAGTACTCTGAGTACCATCCTTCACTACAATGAACATTGAATGCTAGTGGGAAGGGGGTAGGTTTAGAAGATAAAATTTTAAAAAAAGAATAAGTTAAAAATCACCTAGAAAAGTTAGATGCCTGCAAGTCACCAGGGCCTGATGAAATGCATCCTAGAATACTCAAGGAGCTGATAAAGGAGGTATCTGAGGCTCTAGCTATCATCTTTGGAAAATCATGGGAGACAGGAGAGAGTCCAGAAGACTGGAAAAGGGCAAATATAGTGCCCATCTATAAAAAGGGAAAGAAGAACAACCCAGGAAACTACAGACCAGTTAGTTTACATTATCTTTCCTGGCACAGAAGTTAATTAAGATAATTAAGTAATTAAGGAAATCATCTACACTTGGAAGGTAGTAAGGTGATAGGGAACAGCCAGCATGGATTTGTAAAGAACAAATCATGTCAAACCAATCTGATAGCTTTCTTTGATTGGATAACGAGTCTTGTGGATAAGGGAGAAACAGTAGATGTGGTATACCTAGACTTTAGTAAGGCATTTGATACAGTCTCGCATCATCTTCTTATCAATAAACTAGGCAAACAAAACTTAGATGGGGCTACTATAAGGTGGGGGCATAACTGGCTGGATAACCGTACTCAGAGAGTAGTTATTAATGGTTCACAATCCTGCTGGAAAGGTATAACAAGTGGGGTTCCACAGGGGTCTGTTTTGGGACCAGCTCTGTTCAATATCTTCATCAACAGTTTAGATATTGGCATAGAAAATACACTTATTAAGTTTGCAGATGATACCAAGCTGGGAGGGGTTGCGACCGCTCTGGAGGATAGGGTCATAATTCAAAACGATCTGGACAAATTGGAGAAATTGTCTGAGGTAAGCAGGATGAAGTTTAATAAAGACAAATGCAAAGTGCTCCACTCAGGAAGGAACAATCAGTTTCACACATACAGAATGGGAAGCGACTGTCTAGGAAGAAGTATGGCAGAAAGGAATCTAGGGTTATAGTGGACCACAAGCTAAATATGAGTCAGCAGTGTGATGCTGTTGCAAAAAAAGCAAACATGATTCTGGGATGCATTAACCGGTGTGTTGTGAGCAAGACACAATAAGTCATTCTTCCGCTCTACCCTGCGCTGGTTAGGCCTCAGTTGGAGTATTGTGTCCAGTTCTGGGCACTGCATTTCAAGAAAGATGTGGAGAAATTGGAGAGGGTCCAGAGAAGAGCAACAAGAATGATTAAAGGTCTAGAGAACATGACCTATGTAGGAAGGCTGAAAGAATTGGGTTTGTTTAGTTTAGAAAAGAGAAGATTGAGGGGGGACATAATAGCAGTTTTCAGATATCTAAAAGGGTGTCATGAGGAGGAGGGAGAAAACTTGTTCATCTTGGCCTCTGAGGATAGAACAAGAAGCAATGGGCTTAAACTGCAGCACGGGAGGTTTAGGTTAGAAATTAGGAAAAAGTTCCTAACTGTCCGGGTAGTCAAACACTGGAATAAATTGCCCATGGAGGTTGTGGAATCTCCATCTCTGGAGATATTTAAGAGTAGGTTAGATAAATGTTCATCAGGAATGGTCTAGTCAGTTCTTGGTCCTGCCATGAGGACAGGGGACTGGACTCTATGACCTGTCGAGGTCCCTTCCAGTCCTAGTATTCTATGATTCTATAATTTATAAAACTGACTCTAGAAAAATTCCTCTAGAAAAGCCAAAAAGGAAAAAAACAAAAACAAACATCCCAAGATGAGAAAGTGATTCCACCATCAGCAAGCTTGTAGGCTTTGGTCAAGTCTAAAGTAGGAGTTTGAGGACCTATGCAAGTAAAACCTCCTTGTTGTTCTGGCTCAGAAGGTAGCATAACATGAGGTACCTGCAGTAATAAATATTTTGTAGTATACATTCTGCCCTTACTTGCATTTTACCAATCCTCATCTAATTTTGGGGAGGTCGCAAATATGTAAATAAGAGCAGAATTAGCTGCTGATACCAAAGTCAGAAATCAAGCTTGTCCTCATTTTTCTGGATAAACTATGCACTGCTGATAGTAAAGAAAGCATAGAAATTAGCATCAGACAGTGTCTCTGACAGTGGCCAGCACCTGATGCGTCGGAGGAAGCAATAAGAAAGCTGCGCTATAACAACCAGTTTGTAACAAGGTAGCATGATTTTCTGTTGACTAGCCCACTACTACTGTCATCCTATCATATTTCAGAAATACCTACTTTATCAAGATCCCTTTTTATTATCAGGCATTTTAGTTCACCTATTTTTTAAATGTAGGCTTCTCACATTCATTTCTAGCCAGTTCTAGTTTTAATTTCTGGCTGTGTGCCTATTTTAATTCAACTCTTTAATCTGATACCCTGTTATTTTTCTGGAATGTACTTCTCTGATCTCAACCTGTCCTTTCTATAGTTTAGCTGTAATTTCTGTCCTATCCTTTACTGGATACAGAGACACCTTTGTTCTATTGCCATCCCTTAATAGACGTCTTTGTCTGACCTGAGTGCTTCTTAGCACCTGTTGGCTTTCTTCAGCATTCAAATTATCCACTAAAATCATGTCCATATTTCATACAACAATTTAATTCCATCCCTTCTGTACAGGCTCTTCTTGAGCCAAAAAAATTCCACAGAACCAAATACATTTAAACCCTTCCTCTTTGCACTGTCTTCTAAGCCACAAAACCATCACGTCTCCCCTGTTTAGCTGTTGCTCTATTTGGAACCAGAAGTATTTTTGAGAAAGCTACCAAGGCCAGGTCTACACTGGTGGAGAAAAATCAATGCAAGATAGGCAACTCCAACTATGTGAATTTCATAGCTGTAGTCAACATAACTTGCATCAGTTTTCTAGGACAGTCCCATAGTGTGAGGTTGATGGGAGAAACAATCCCATCAACTTCCTTACTCCTCATCACAGCTACTTTAGTAGACGTGCTAAATCAAACCTCAGATAATCGATCGCTAGAGCATCGATCCTCCAGCAAGTGCAGATGTGGCCTTGGATTTAGATCTTATCCTTAATAAACTAAAGCAGGGTTTCTCAACCCATGAGTCGGGATCCAAAACTGGGACAGATTGTTTCAAAGGTTTTTGTGGCAGCTCCTGTCCCATAAGGCTTGCATTTCTGCTCCAGGCACTGACACCTTTGGGGATCCCAGCGCCATTCAGGAGTGGCCCAGCCATTGTGACAACAGGAGTCCAAGTTGTACAAGTCCGAGTGCCATTGCAACTCCATGAGTCAGGTCATAACTCCACTCACACTTGGTCCACTCAGGCGACCCTAGAGCAGACAGCCAAGCTCAAACAGTCCCGCCAAAAAGGAGCTGCAGGAGGTTAGTGCCAAGCAGGCCCCAGCCTGTTGGGAAGGCAGGATCTGGCTGAAACCATGCCAGGGCCTCTATCCCCACACCATTTACTGGGTCATAATAGGCCATAAATGTTTACAAATGGGTCCTGAGTCTCAAAACATCAAGAACCACTGATCTAAGCTCTCACGCTGAGATAGGCATCAGACAGAGCAAATACACGGAAGTCTGAACAGCATGGGAGTCTGGTGCGAAGAAGAGTGGGATGCTCAAATAAGAACTAGTAGAAGAAAGCATAGCAAAGTAATTACATTAAAAAACCTCAGTGTATCCAAAGGAACTAGAGAAATAGCCATAGATTAGTCAGGGTAGGGACTATGGAGTTCAGTGCACTGTAGCCCTGCACCAATTTTCAATGACCTCAATGGAAAGTCCTCTGTTTACATCAAAGGGAGTTGGGTGAGTCCTAGAGGGCTAAATGCATGACTGTTTG
Source organism: Pelodiscus sinensis (assembly GCF_049634645.1). Taxonomy (NCBI): domain Eukaryota; kingdom Metazoa; phylum Chordata; order Testudines; family Trionychidae; genus Pelodiscus; species Pelodiscus sinensis. The sequence continues at coordinate 94,242,229 of NC_134715.1, read as the reverse complement.
CCTTGTGGCCACTTGTATGCGCCCAGAGCAAGAAACACATATCCCTCAGCATCTTTCAGCCAGAGCTGCTAAATGGGGGGAAACCTAATTATTTATGGAGACATTGTAAAAGGGCACTCTACGATATGCCAACTTCAGAAAAGGCTGTCTTGATTCTCCAGTTGATTAAATCAGTGTCATGACTGAAGGACACATGGAGAGATAGCTGGGTAGGTGGTGACTACAACAGACATTACATGACTTGCCATAACAGCAAATAGGTGGCAGATTTCACAAAACATCTACCAAAACCTCTAGTGAGATCTACTAGGTCCAGAATGGTACTTCAAATATAAAGGGAATACAAGAGGAAGGTCCTGAAAGCCAAATGTAGACTATTAGGACACAAAAACAGTTTAAAGATTGTCATGAAAGGCCATATACACAAGGAACAGCATTGCCATTTTACATCACAATATTTTGACTGTAACTCCATATTAAGCAGGCACATGTTTTAAAATAAAACATTAAAACTTAAGTATGTCTGGTACATATTAATTCCCAAAGCATGCCTCCCTCCAAGCATATCCATACACTGTGTCGAACAAGTTCACTACAAGACATTTTTCTAATGATTTCCTTTAAAAATCCCTGAAGCAAAATAGCAATGGTCCTTTGAATTCCCCAGTCAGGACTGCAGCTAATTGTGTTTCCTAAGTTACGAAGCAGATAATCAGATCCTATGAATGCAGAACATTCTGCTTTTACTGAAGAACATCTAAACTCAGAATCTTAAGAACCTGGGCTTTAGCCCGACCACTGTCTTGGTTTCGTTTACATTTCCAAGCTTCTCCTCACAACCCAAGGACTTGTCACTTCACTTCTTCACTTCACTTCAGCAAAATGCTGAATTGGCTTGCAATGGGTGCTGGGCAAACGAGTAAGCAAGTCCTGCTATTCCCTCCACAAGTTTCAGTAACACTGTGTATCTATAATACACTGAGTCTCCACTACCCTGGAGGATGAGACTCACCATTAGCCCAGGCCATGATTCCCTTTAAGGTGCGCACCTGCACCCCAGGGCTGGAACTGTGGCCAGGGCAGGCTACGTGGTGGGTGGCTCTGGCTGCCGGGACTGCCATGTAGCAGGTGGCAGCAGCAGCTTCAGCAGCCACAGCCGGAGCTGCCATGTGGGGAGTGGCAGCGAGAGCTTGGGCCAGAGTCACATGGTGATCAGCTGCCCTGTCGCAGGGCCGGCCCTAGGGCTGGGCAAACTGGGCTCATCCCCAGGGTGCCACAGCCAGACAGCAAAGGACACCTGGGCATGGGTATTGCTGGGCAAAGGGGGAGGAGGATACTGGGCAGGGGGCATCATGGCAGGACATGCTGGAAGCACAGGGTGGGGGTTGGAGGCACAGCTGGGAGAAAAGTGCAGGGGCTGGGATGAAAGGGGCACTGTGCAGAAGTTAGGGACGAAGGGGACATAATGCAGGGTTAGTGGTAAAGGGTGCACAGGTTGGGAGTGTAGGGGTTGGGGAACCCACGGATGCAGTAACGGTGGGAGCAAGGCTAGGTGCCAAGCTGGGTGGTTTTCAGGGTGGGTAGGTGCAGAGTCATGCACCTTAGAATCATAGAACCTTGTTAATTATCCCTTGTTTTAGTATTTTTCTTACATAATTTAAATTTATATACAAATTTTGTTAGTAACTTGTGGGTGCCAGGGTGGCACACATCCAAAGAAGCACACACAACATCAATATTGGTGCACAAGGCAAAACTCACTCTGCTCACGAATGGAAAATCTTAGAGGGAACACTGGCCCAGGTCCTTCTGAATTGCTGCCAGCATGCCACGCCGGGCGCTCCACGAGTGTCTGAGGGCTGGGGCATGGAGGCGTGTGTGCTGCAGTCTGGGCTACACTATGGGGCTGACTGCCCTCAACCCCACCCCTTCTGCCCTCAGCCCCACGCCTTCCAGGATGTGGAGCTAGCCCCCACACCTTGCTCCAGGGCCCATGGTGGCTGTCAGTGAATGTTACCGATGTAGACAGCTTATCCTGGAACCTTAATCAAGCTGCCATCAATACATTCGAGTCATTCTACAGCCTACTATATGGCATTCATCTGAGCAGGCCACATTAAAGCCTTTTAAATAGTGTCCTAAAAATAATCAGTTTTAAAAGACTATTTCTAGATTGAACTTCCCATTCTAACCCCAGAATTTGGTGAGTAACACTTTCTCCCACAAGAGCCTCATACTTACAGAATATTTTAAAATAGATTGAGCAGCATATTACAATATAATTCATATTATGTTGGAACAATGTTAAAATAAAATTAATCCCATTTGCAGCTGAATGTATTTCCACCTCTCTTCCCACTACATATTATGCCAATAAGCGTGTTTGTAAGAACTCATGCTAAGAACACAAGGCCAGACAAAGTGTACCAAATGGTACAGAAACATGTCCACTGACATATGTAGCACGGGAACACACATTCAGAATCTGACATACCTATTCTTTATTATTATAATTACTGTGAGCAAGCTGACCTAAATTAATACTGCAGCAATGGATTGGTGGATGAGGTCAGACACTAGTAATGCTGGCCAAACAGGATATGCTGGCACACCAGACTCAGCTGCCAATTCAGCTCTGAGCTGGCTTTGTCTGTGCATTCCAGTGATGTCACTTAGTGGTACAGAATCCCAGCAATGTGATCACCCTTGGCTAGAATGACCAACTGTCCATCTTCTGCACACTTAAGTAATAATTGACAAAGTAGTGATATTACAGTGTTATGCAGTATTAGAAACAATAACCAAGGGAACAAAGGATATTAAAATGGGGAAGCAGTGGACATGATGTGACTGTTACTCTCTGAATCAAATATGATTCGCATGCTCTTAGCTTGTCTTTCCCCTCAGCTGTTGGCTGGAACTATCTATTGCCTCTGGTCATATGGTTAAGCTGTAAAACTCTTTAAGAAAGGGTCTGCATTTTAGAGAAGTATGTGGCGGTTAGCTCAAAGGGGCCCTGACACCTAGACACTACCAGATACAAGTAATTAATACAAGTGGTCACTTACAACCTAGGACAAATGAACTTCAGCAATCATGAGAAATTAAAGTAAATCCAGGAAAGGCTTCTGAAGAGGAAGTGAGTTATTTTTATGCAACTGGTATTTGTTTGTCCCATCTGCACACTAGCTAATGATTGCAAGGGATTTACCCTTTGCCCCATACTTCCTTTTAATAATCTAAAATGAAAATGATATTTTAATTTTACATGGTAAATTGTGGGGTGAGATGATTTTCTTTGACTTACTATTTTGGGTGGTAGAACAGGGATCTCAGACAGGACACATTCTTCTCTGTTTTAAAGGTATAATAATGTAAAGGACAGAATTATGCCTCACTATGTTTTACTGATCAGTGTGATTAAGACCCACCATACGCTTTTACTAATTAGCGCCTTACAAGTCTGTAGTCCCTCTAACTTCCTCCATGGAATTGGAAAAGAGACAAATGCCATATAAAAAAAAACAAAGATTTTTGTGACACACACAACACAAGAGTATGAGTGTTTGCTAGAGAAACATTGAGACAAAGACAGACATGAAGAGGAATAGAAAAGCTACTGAGGGAGGGATAGCTCAGTGGTTTGAGCATTGGCCTGCTAAACCCAGGGTTGTGTTCAATCCTTGCGGAGGCCATTTAGGGATTTGGGGCAAAAATTTATCAGGGACCGTACTTGGTCCTGCTGTGAAGGCAGGGGACTGGACTCCATGACCTTTCAAGGTCCCTTCCAGTTCTAGGAGACAGACAATCTCCATTAATTTAATTTAAGTGTTTGAGTATTACACACCATGTTACACAGCTCTTTTCAAAGTGGAGATATCTCAGAGCAGTAACTTGGATACTAGATAACAGCACAAAGACTGTAAGCAAACATGTTAGTCATTAAGGGCCTGTCCTGCAAAGGCAGTGAACATCTTCTGCCTGGCACAGAGCACCCACAATTCTCATCAACCTCAGTGAGACCCAAGGGAGCTCAGTACCTCACAGAAGGCATTCAGCACCAAGCAGGCCCAGGCCCTAAGTACTCAGCAGTAACTCACACATGCAGCCTTGGACATTAGAGCCTAGGGTTGCCAGGTGTCTGGTATTCACCCGGACAGTCTGATATTTTCACCTCCTGTCTGGTAAAAAAAAATTCAGAAAATGCCGGACACCTAAGATGTCCAGTATTTTCTGATTTTTCTTCCCTGGCCAGGAGGCGAAAATGCCAGACACCTAGCAACCCTACAAACACTCAGCACCCGGCTTTCCCCCACCCCCAAACTCCCCAGCAGCCAACAACTCCAGCTCCCTAACCCCATGCTTACCTGTTTCCGCAAGGCTGCCGTCACAAAATGGCTGCCGGCAAAAAGATCAAGGGGAAGCAATGACTCCCCTAGGTCTTAGTGCTCAACCACTCCCCTGTTTCTATCCCTGCACTCACTCTTAAAGGGGACATGCTGTTTTATTTTTGTTATTATTATTAATTATTATTATTACTTAAGTCTTGGAGTCCTTTTTTTTTTTTTGCTCAACAACTTTGGTCTCGCCCCCCCCCCTTTTTTTTTTATTCAACAGAATTTTTTCCCTGTGGGTTTTTTTTGAGGGGGGGACGGGGTATTAGGTATTTTTGTTTCAACCATCTGGCAACCCTGCTAAAGCCTGTTTTATAAAGGGAAGGAATGCTGGACAGGTTAAGAGAGAAAGCTGGAAAGCAGGAGCAGCATTGCAGGAGCACAACACTCTCAGGTACGCAGAACAGCCTTTAAGGGGGCCTCCTTATGAAGGAAGCAAAATAAAATACCTGGCTGGAAAATACCTTCCCTTCTTCCTGGAGAAAAAATAGCTAACATACCACCACTGATGATGCTCAAGGGCTGGAAAAGCTTCCACTGGGGAGAGAAGATCTAACACGGCACCAAGAGAGAACAGGAGGGATTTTACACACAAAGTTATGAGGTTACGGAGCCAGCAGGGCTTAAAATAACCAGGAATGATTATTACCTGTCTTATGAGAAGCTTAGCTAGGCAACCATATATGCCTACTGCAGAAACCATCACTGTGAGTCAGCATGAGCTACACCACACTGGTGTCAAGTCACCTGTGAAACAGCATTAAACAAACATTGTCATGTGCCAGGAAGTGTCTGTCAGTGCTGGGTGGGAACATTTAAACTTTGCTTCCAATGGAAGAGCTTTGCTCATTTGTAGCTGCTGGTCAGGGAGTCTTCAACAAGAGGGGAAAGGTAGACAAAGAAGATGCAACTGTAACACCAGCAGGCGGAATCGAACCTGGGACATCTAGAGCTTAATGCATAAGCCTCTGCCACAGGAGCTAAAACCCTGCGGGTTTTCAGCTCAGACTGTAGAGCAGATTCATTCTCTCTGTAAGTGATCTTACTGCCACAAGGTGCAACAGTACAACTACACCCCACACCCAGAATGTGTGTGGGTTACTAAAGAGCACAAGATATCATGATGACCAGATAAAATCATTAACAGAGAAAGGAAAGGGGGAGAAGGGGAAAAAGGGGGCTGCCTCTCATGTAGTAAGGTCACCACCAAAAATGTACACAATCTGGCAAACTACATTTGCTAAAAATTCTTAATATTATTACTGCATATACAGACACCAATTAGTACGTATTTTTGGACAAATACAGTTCACACCAAATCTTGCCCTGTTGAGCATAATGAGTGGAAGGAGGGATGCTAGCAGGTACAGCATCTGCTCCAGGCATCTTGCCAATTAGCGCAGGTTTTCACCAGTCAGGAGTTGGGCTCCACCTCATAAGGATGCATTTTCTTATTATTCAGAAATATACTCCAAACTGAAGCATGTACCTGACCACGATACATGCTAGACACATCCTTTGACCGAAAGACCATACTCCTCCGTTATTGACCATTGTGGATATGCCAGAAGTAAACCCTTTTTGTAGCATTTAATAGTTCGAAGTAATTTGCAAGTAAATTGTAATAATTAATGTTTGCACAGCATATTGAGGTCCTGGCATGAAAAGCCCGGTGGTGGTATTATTATTATTATTATTATTATTTTGGCAGATTTCTTGAACACACACACACACACATATATTTTCAGGTGTTACCACACAGCCAGATGTTAAAATCATGATCGGTCAACTCCCATTGGCTATTTGGTAAGTATGCTGTAATTTGGGGAATAATTTATTTTTAAATACTAAGAACATAAGAATGGCCATACTGGGTCAGACCAAAGGTCCATCCAGCCCAGTACCCTGTCTGCCGACAGTGGTCAATGCCAGGTGTCCCAGAGAGAGTGAATTGAACAGGTAATGATCAAGCGATCTCTCTCCTGCCATCCATCTCCACCCTCTGACAAACAGGCTAGGAACACCATTCCTTACCCATACTGGCTAATAGCCATTAATGGACTTAACCTCCATGAATGTATCTTGTTCTCTTTTTAATCCTGTTATAGTCCTACCCTTCACAACCTCCTCAGGCAAGGAGTTCCACAGATTGACTATGTGCTGTGTGAAGAAGTAGTTCCTTTTATTTGTTTTAAACCTGCTGCCCATTCGTTTCATTTGGTGGCCCCTACTTCTTATATTATAGGAACAAGTGAATAACTTTTCCTTATTCACTTTCTCCAAACCACTCATGATTTTATAGACCTCTATCATATCTTAATTTTGAGTAACAATTTTTACTCTGAATATTTGTACACCAACAGCAACTGAGTTGCTTAAGGGTTCTGCTGCTTTTCCTTTATTCCCTTGCTGAAGTAATAGTCCTATTTGTGACAACAAAACAATTTCTATGTCCAAATGTTTATGTTAGGATGTTAGATAGTGGGTAAATTAATAGTTGTGTAACCACACAAAATATTATCAGTTACACAACTATTCAATAGCTCCCTGGGGCAAAGCCAGCAGCCAGTGCGGTCCTGGCCTCACTCCCAGGGAATCCCTGCCATCCCACAGTGCTGCCTCTGTATCAGAGGCAGCAGTGCAGGGTGGCAGGTGAGAGCCGGTCTGTATGGGGAGCTGGTTTAAAAACTAGCTCCCCATGCAGACTGGCTCCCTCCCTGCAGCCCTGTGCTACTGCCTCTGTATGAGGTGGGAGCCAGTCTGCAAGGGGAGCCAATTTAAAAAACCAGCTCCCCACGCAGACCAGCTGCCTGCCACCCCGCACTGCTGCCTCCGATATAGAGGCAGCAGCATGGGGTAGCAGCAGCCACTGTCCGTGGGTAAGCTCTCCGTGGACAGGGACTGCTGCTGGAACAACCTCTGTCCACGGCGAGCCTGGGTCTGCCACGAGCAGAGGCTGTTTTGTGTTAGCAGCCCCTGTCCAGAGGGGTCCGAGCTCACCACAGACAGCACTGCTCTGCCTGTAGAGGACTCAGGCTCACTGCAGACAGAGGCTCCTCCAGCAGCAACCCCTCTCTGCAGGGAACTCGGCACACTACCCAACCCCACCCCACAGATAGGGACTGCTGCCACAAAACAGCCTCTGCCTGCGGTGGGCCCAGGCTCGCCACAGACAGAGGCTGCTCTACAGGATGCAGAGCAGCCTCTGTCCAGGGTGAGCCAGGGCCCGCTGTAGGCAGAGGCTGTTTTATGGCAGCCTCCCCCTTCCCACTCCCCTCCGCTGCTGCCTCGGATAGAGGCAGCAGGGCAGGGGAGGGAGCAGACGGCACCATGGAGAACCAGCTACCAAATCAATCTCTCTCTCTCTGGTCCAGTGGTTATTTTATTTATCTCCAATGGAACAGCTCCAAACAGAAGAGCCAGAAAGGCATAGAATCAATCTCCCTGATTCAGAGCAGGGACTTAAACCTGGGTCTCCCCCATACTCCTGAGTGCCTCCAAACAGTCGGCTTGTTCTTGTTTTGAAAAAATGTTCTCAAAGGTTTGGCTTCTGTTCCAGTGTGGAATGAGGCCAATAGAATTCTCATTTGTCAGCCAGCCTGAGTTGTAGACTTGGCAGATCAATTTTGGAAGAGCTTTTGAGCATAGCTGGGAGGGCTAGCAAAACTCAGAAAGAGAGCAGGTCACAGAGGTAAGACAGATGAGCATAATGTACCATTAACAATACACATACACAAAACCCATACAAAAATCTGTTGAGAGTTAGTGTTGCCCAAATGCATTATCTGCTAATGAAATATTTTTAAAACCAGAATCACTACTTAAGAAAATATTTACATACGCGCCAACCTCCAATATACTTTACCACTAAAACACCATAATAAGAGCTGGTTGAATAACAAATAACTATTTTACAAGCACACACACATTATGAAATCGTTTTCATTTTGAAATGTTCAAATGAGATTTTTTATTTTAGGGATTTTCAATTTTTTTATGGAAAACATTATAGAAAATATTGTCAAATGGGCTTCTGAGATATTTAGATTATAAAAATTGCTTCAAAAAAGTGTTTCAAGAAGATTGCTACGCCTCCCACCGAGGCCTCCTGTAACTTCTGTCTGTGGGAAGCTGGGGGGTCCCTGCAGACAGGGGCTCCTGCCAGAACAGCCTCGCCCACAGCCAGCACAGGCTGCCATGGACAGAGGGTGCTTCGCATCAGCCTCCCCGTCCCCGCCCCACGGCAGCCTCTGTCCACACAGAACTCAGACTCCTGTGGACAGGGGCTGTTGCCACCCTGTGCTGCTGCCTATCAGAGGCAGCAGCACGGGGAAGCAAGCAGACAGTCTGAGCAGGGAGCTGGTTTTTAAACTGGCTCCCCTCATGAACCAGCTCCCGCCTGCCAGCCCACACAGTGCTGGGGAGTGGCAGGGCGCTCCCTGGGAGTGGGGTTGGGAGTGCGCTGGCTGTTGGCTCCACCCCCGGGGACTATCAAATAGTCATGAAACCGACAGTATTTTGTGCAGTTACATGACTATTAAATTACCTGCCATCTAACATCCCTAAACAGCACCCATTGTAGCCAAACACAACGGGGGCATCTAGACTGGCAAGATTTTGTGCAAAAGCTTGCCAGCTGTCTACACTGGCCGCTTGAATTTGCGCAAGAACACTGACTTTGTAATGTACAAAATCAGTGCTTCTTGCGCAAATACTTTCACGCTCCCGCTCAGGAAAAAGCCTTCTTTTGCAAGAATACTTGCTCTTGCACAAGAATACTTGCGGAAGAGGGCCAGTGTAGACAGGGAAGAACTGTTTTGCACAAAAAAGCCCCAATGGCTAAAATGGCGATCGGGGCTTTCTTGCGCAAAATCGCATTTAGACTGACCATGGATGCTTTTGCTCAAAAGCACTTTTTGCACAAAAACATCTGTGCCAATCTAGACGCGCTTTTGTGGAAATACTTTTAACGGAAAAACTTTTGACTGCAAAATCATGCCAGTCTAGACACAGCCTTGCAGTGGTGAAGTTCATATATGAAAAAAAATCTCAGGTCATACTTAAGGTTGGGAAAAAGCAAACACAGGATGGAATTTACTGCAAAGTCAGGCTTGAGATTCTGACCTTGCACTGATGTACACTCCATCTTAGTGGAACAATGGAGGAAGAAGGCTTATGGATTAGGGACCAGGGCTCCCTGATAAGCAACTTTTCTTCCTGCCTTTCCATAGTCAGTAGGGGAGAGAGATTTGAGAAGGAGGACAGCTGATAAGTTAGGGAGTCAGGCCAGGGTGAGAGCATAAAACATGAGAAGCTGGGGGATCCAGGCAACTCTGGCAGTATTTCCATGCAAAGCAAAATTAAAAGTGGAAAATTAGGGAACCAGTTCTTTGGGGCACCTGACCCCATTAATGCTCCTGTGCAAGTCAGCAAAGTAGAATAAGCATTTCAAGGGCAGCAGCATGGAGAAGAGACACTGCCAAGAGATGCTCCTCATGCAGCAGACAGAGGTTTGGTTTTTGGTAAAGCAGGAAAAATGCTGCTGCTGCACTTACTTTCCTTACGAAAAAGTGGCAGAAGCAAGGACTGAATTGTGACCTTCAGAGTTACAGCGTGGCCTTTATTCTGCTGTTGGAATGGTGTAACTACATGTTTCCTCCTACTGGGGACCAATTGTGAGGTGCCAATTCAACCATGTGTGTTTAAATATCATGCATAAAAGTGACTTCTCACGTTATACTATGAGACAGAGTGTGGGTGTGCTGAAAGGAAGGTGGAATTTGGGACGATTGTGTTTGTGTGGTTACAGAGAGCCAGAGAAATATGAGACACATCAGGATCAAATTCAGTAAGGGATCATTTAGAAGTCTCTCTCCTGCTCAAGCTAGCTAGTAATTGCTTTTCTTAAAGAAGGTAGTTACATGGAACATTAATTTTCCTCTGATGCGCTATTGTGGTAAATTTCAAGACTTAGTTCCGTTCTTAAAGTAGGAAGTAGAGAGACAAATCTTAATGCAAATTTAACTAGGGATTTCCTACTGATGCTTCCATACCAAACTATGCATAGTTTGGGTTATAAATCAAAAGAATGCTGCTACCAAAGAATTCTGAATCATTTTAAAATTTAAAGAATCTACATAGTTTTAATTTCGCTCTCATTTTAACTTCAACCTGTAGAGTAAACAGGGAGCAATCCAGCAAACCACGTTTAAGCATATTTGTTGCCCAAATGACAGATACTGCTTACGTTTTTGCTGGATTGGAATTCTAAATTTGTGTCTCATTTTTCTTTTTCTATTTCCCTTTTCCTTATTTTCATTACATTTCCTCCCTCCTTTTACTATATGCTGGTGTTTCTCTGCTTAAGATTAATAGTCTCCAACCTTTCTATTCCTGTGTTTCTTCTCTCCTCTTCCCAGCTGTACCTGCTATTCCATAATCTTTCCATTCTTTTCTCACCACTGATTTTTCCCATCTTCCTTATCACTCATTTCTTTGTCTTCACTCATCACTAATCTTCTGCATTACCTCACTCCCCACCACGGACAGCCCTGCTACTCTCTCAGACCTCATACATGTGTACTCACATGCATATTCACAAGTTACCTTTGAAATTCTTAAATGAGATTCTGATACCTATGCAGCACATCATGCGAACCGGAGTTCATACCATAAAAAGCCCATGAGGATATCGTTACTGCCCAAAATCTATTTTGTTTCTTCTCTTTCCTTCCCATTCGTCTGCTCAAATAATCTATCCTCATCCCACACTTGCTTCTGAAAAGGTCAGGTGTTTTGAGGGTGTCTGATGAGGCCTGAGATTGTAATAGAAATTATGAAATATGGCTGGGTTTATCTTGGCAGTGAGGATTAGGCTGCTGGACTTCCTCTCTCATAACCCTAAGCAGGGAGGAGTTGTGTGTTTTGTAGGTGGAACAGGAACCAGTTAGGGAATTCAAACTGGTGCTTTTAATCACTGGCTGGCAGGAGTCTGGGGTAGTGAAGAGACTGTGGGCTAATACAACAGGAAGCAGAAATCAGCAGGGTTTTTCATTGGTTACCTCTGTATCATCTTAACCCAGATGTGCACTGAAGTTATAACACACACCTACTGGTATACTCTTCCATGTAAAGGGAGTCTGTTCTATAGCCTTAGCTGAGCACCAGATGGCTTTTAGCTCATGCACTAAGTTCCAGAGGATCCCAGGTTTGATTCTGCCTGCAGAAGACCAGGGTCAGCTGGCATTACACAGTGCATTAGAAGGGGAGAGGGGGAAATTAGCCCAATGGCTTACTGAAGTAGCCAATATATAGGTAAATGCCTGATTACTTGGTAACCCAGTGGTTTGGTTTAGTTTAGAAGAAGTTCAGATCTTATCCAAAACTTTGGCCTAAAAATCAGACTGTATAATCTTGCAAAAACTCTCTCAGTCTGATTTCTAGTCCTCAGTAGTCTGGGCTGAGTCAAAAATACCATTAGAATGTCTCTCCTGGCATTTGTTTTTTATTCCTGGCCCCAACACCAGGAAAGGAACAGAAACAGTACATTAAAACAACTAAGAAAGGATCAGCCACTTAAAACAATAGTACAGTTTTTAATTTGCTACAATCATTGTTTTGGGAGATAGTGCTGGTTGGGTTTTGTTGCACTGAAATAATTTGCCCTTCCCTATGCATGACGTCTTCTCACTTGTACTTTTTGTTTATCCATACTACATGTCACAGTCTAAATACACAATACAACCTATGTTATTACACAATACAAAAGTCAGAAGTATTACGTTTCTCCCTTTTGTTCAAGCAAAGTGGAGGTTTTTTATACTCTGCCTTGCACTGCACGTTTCGTTTACAGAAGTTATGATACGTTCCTCTCCCTTCTTAAATACATATTTCAAGAAAGGCCTCATTCCATTCTCTTCACCTGCATGGCCAGATTGCAGAATGCTACTAGTAAACACTTAAAAGGGGAATTTTCCCGCTTTTCTAATGTCTGTTTATCAAAGGGGAAAGCATTCCTTCTGTTTCCCCTGAATTCAAGCTGACACTATTCTCTCAATCACCATAAATATATGGTGGCACTTCTCTGACTGTGTACAATGGCAATGTTCCCATATCTTCCGGGGGAAAAAACCCCAACCTCAGTGTTCCTAAATCTCTTCCCTAATGTTAGATTTTCCTCTCTGTCATCAAACAAATCATCCATTTTGATCTCTTGTCAAAATTCAATAGCATATAATCTTAGAGCTATAAACTCACCTCTATTCCTCCTAAGGTATCTGCATCCCTGAAAAAGTAGTATGGTTGTTTTTTCAAAATTTATAACTAAAAATTGACTTAATACAGCCTTGAAACTTTACTGTGCAGAAAAAAATGCTGCTTTTAACTATCTTAATTTAAATGAAACAAGCACAGAACGTTTCCTTATCTTGTCAACTTTTTAAAACCTTCCCTTTTATATGTTAGTAGTTTATATTTAACACCGGAATTACAATAGTTGGGGTGTTTTTTCTCTTAGCCACTGTTTATATTGAAAGGAAAAAAGTTTCTCTTTTTCTTAACACAAAAAGCTAGATGTGTCCTAAACTGTAGTGGGACTAGCAGCAGAAGATATTTAAGCAAAAGAGGGCTCAACTCTTCCTCTGGTGACAATAACTCTGTTTAAGTCAATGAAGTTACTTCAGAGAAACAAATTGAAAATTTGGCCTCTTCTCTCTCAGGCTATGTATACACTGCCCCTCTCTTGCGGAAAAACATATGCAAATGAGGCTAAGTGTGGAATATCGCCATGCCTCATTTGCATAATTAATGAGGCTCCATTTTTGTGCAAAAACCCTTCTTGCACAAGAATCATTCTTCCACATTTTTCCTCCTTAATTAGGCAAATGAGGCACAGCGATATTTCTCACAGCCTCATTTGCATATGTTTCCGCAAGAGAGGGGTAGTGTAGACATAGCCTCAGAAGAGCAGAAGCCAAATTAGTAACACCACAGATTGAAACAGATTCAAATCCAGTTCTTTTTAGCATAAAAGGAGAAATGGTTTTCTAGTTTAGCACTTTGCATACACATTCCCACACACATTATGAACTAAAGAATAGCAATAATACTGCACGTATGTAGCAACTTCTAGGGTTTTTTTAAGCACTGTAAAAAACATTGATTAATCATAATCACCTCTGAGGTAGGCATTATCCCCAGTTCTCAGATTAAGACAGGGAAGGTAAAGGTCAACATTTTCAAGTGAGTGATTAAAATATGGCTCCCAAATGTATGCAACAGAAGCAAAAATTGGCTTGATTTTCAGAAGAACTGAGCATGAACAAATGCCACTAAAGCCAACCTGCGCTATCCCTTCTATTTAGGTACTTAAATGTGACATGTAACCACCAATGGTAGACAACCATAGAGTAGAAACAGGCACAGGATGGAGCAGGAATGGAAGCAAAGGATGGCTGGAGTAGGAGCAAAGGCAAACTGTCAGAACTCCGGTCATCTGTAGAAGTGGGCTGTGCCCACCAAAGCTCATGATACCATCTACATGTTTTGTTAATCGATAAAGTGCTACCAGATCATTTGTTGTTGTTTTTTTTACTAGAACCAGGTACTGAAGCTGAGCAGACTAGAAAGACTGCTTCCTTTAGCAGGCGTGCTGGAAAAATGAGTAGAGCGGGTACATGGCATGCAGCCTAACAGGTAGTTGCTTCTGATGACTCATCAAAAGTTCTGGCTCAGGGAATCAAAGAGTTTAAGCAGGCTCAGAGGTAACTCAGAAAGGACTCCATCACACTCAGGTTTTAAAAAGATAGTTTAAGTGACTTGCCCAAGTTTACACAGCACATTTGCTGGCAGAGCAGGGGTCAGAACTCATGATTTCCAGCCATGCTTTCTATTCTCTATACAGGCAGTCCCCAACTTACGCAGATCCAACTTATGTCGGATCCACACTTATGAACGGGGCTCTCTCGCCCCGGAGCTCACAGGCAGCGATCCGCCACCTCGACCTCCAGGGCGAGAAAAGCTGCTCCCGGTGCCCCTGGTCTGCTGGAGACCGTCTCCAGCAGACTAGGGGCACCGGGAGCCAAGCCCCAGCCGCGGCGCGGTCCCGTGCCTCTGCGGCTTTGCTCCCTGTGTCCCTGGTCTGCTGGGGGGGGGGGGCGCAGCTAGTGTGTCCCCCCCTCCCCCCAGCAGACCAGGCTTTTGTTGCCGGACCCTGGGGCAGAGCAGCTGGGGTGCTGCTGGATTGGTCCTGCAGCGCCGAGGAGCGGTGCTACTGGAGCAACCCAGCAGCACCCCAGCTGCTCTGCCCTAGGCGTCCAAGTCAGCCGCTGCTGAAACTGACCAGCGCTGACTACAGGAAGCCCAAGGCAGAGTTGCTCTGCCCCAGGCTTCCTGGAATCAGCGCTGATCAGTTTCAGCAGCAGCTGACTTGGGGACGCTTGGGGTTCTTAAGTTGAATCTGTATGTAAGTCAGAACTGGCAGTCAGTTTCAGCAGCGGCTGAATCTGGACGCCAGTTCCGACTTACATACAGATTCAACTTAAGAACAAACCTACAGTCCCTATCTTGTACGTAACCCGGGGACTGCCTGTACTACCATGGTTCTCTAAGTAAATCAGCATCTCCCATAAGTCCTAGGCTTTGCTAGCAGCTGGGGGAATATTGGACATGGTCAGAGGATAAATATTTTCACTAAACATTTAAAATGAAAAAAATGTTTATTTTAAAATGTTTTGCATTTTTTGACAAAAAGAACAAACAAAAATGGATTTCAGGTTTTCCCCCTTCTCTCCATTTTTTTCCTCAGTGATAAAAGGGGTGAAAGAATAGAGGAAGAATTAAAAAAAAAACTTTAAAAAAACCCCCACAACTCTCTCCATTTTCAAGTTTTCAATTTTCCATTAAAATAGGACAATATTTAGATCAAAATAAAAATCTCAGTGCAAATTTTCATTTATGTTAAAAAGATATTTTCATTCAAATAATAGTTTTGAAATGAAAAAAATTGATGTGAAGAATAAAATTAAGCTGCCACCACAATGCAAATATAAAATCCTATTGACACTTTTGCTTTTAGCCCTGCTGACACTGGAATTCAAATGAATCCAAAAGAAAAGAATGCAAAAGGTATGGAGGAAGGGAGGGAGAATCAAAGAAAAATATGACATGAATGTTCTGAACAGTCTGGAATTAAACATATAGGGCCAAATGGAGTTGCACCTATTCATTGCAATTGAAAATGTGATCTGTCCTGCTGATGTCAATGTCTAAAAGTGTGGGGTAAAAATTACTGTACTCTTACCGGTATGTGGCCCCTTGCTCAGGTTTTGTGCTGCAAACCCGAGATAATGAAAGGTAGTTTGTACTGCCACTAACTGACCTGTACCTGTTCTATGAAGAAGAAACTACAAGCTCCATGGATAATGGCAAACCTTTCACAAGCACTAAATACACTAAAATAACTAATGCTAATATATATACACACACAAACACACACACACACACACACTATATTAGTCTAAAGATCAAGCATCAAATTGAGCTTTTTTAAAAGAATGATTTTGCAAAGAGTTTATCATCTAATTCTACTATATATTTGAGAGAGTTACTCTGTTTGAGAACTCCTCCTACAGGGTAAGAGTCAGGACCACCAAATTCAGTATCCTAAATTAAAGCCAGGTAAGGGTTTGGCTGTGCCAAGACAATGGGTTGTGCCTGGAATGGGATAGCGTCTCATAAAACCATACAGAAACACCAAGCATTTGGAAGGGGGCTGACTGGGGACAGGCCTCTCCTTTGGGACTGCCTCAGCCCTGAGCCTCTTACCCCCCAGTTGCCCTTTATGGAAGTGAGGGAGGCTGAAGCTCCCCCCCCACCAGATTCATACTGGGACATTGCTGGCTGTTCCCCTTTGTCCAGAAGAGACAGGACATGCAGAGCTTGTTGCATTCCTCACTCTGGCTGGGGAGTGCAAGGAACAGCTGAGCTGTGCACTTTGCTCTCACTCCCTGACAAGAACAGTAAGGGCAACAGCCTTGGTATAATCTCAGAGAGAAGGCCTTGGCCTCCCTGCCCACCTCTGTACAAATACAGTCCCCTGCCCAGAGCCCTTCCTCATCCCCCAACCCTGATTCCTTCACCTGCCACACACCCCGAGCCCCTCAAGAACCCAAGCAATGCTGGGTAAATGTGCTAGTTACAGATAAAATAGACATTACCATCCATTCAATTAGTTCGCATCCAGGACATTGTTAAATATTATAATTGGATATAAAGCATTTCAACAGTATTAATTATCATGATGATGAATGGAACAGCAGAATGATAAGGCTTTAAAATGATCTCATCTTGATGATAAATGTCACAGAGAAATTACTGAAGTATACAACAGTAGCATAGAAATCACATGCCACAATTACAACTAAATTTCCTATAGGCAGTAGTCCTTATGTGATTTACAGCATTTTTACTCTTCACTAGAAGCTTCTACTGTTAATAGCTGGAACAAGTGCAGTCTTTCCTAGAGGCTGGAGCCGGAGTCAATAGCCAGGAATAGGAGCCAAGATCAGAACCAGAACCAAATTATGAAGTCAGGAATTTGAGATAAAGTCAAAATGGAATTACTGCAGTGAAGCAAGGCTGGGGTGGGCTGGGTTCAAGGGATGAGCAGGGTGTGGGCAAATACTTTGAGCAGCTATTGAATTGCTGCTACTAGGCATAAGAGTGGTTCTGCTTATCCTCACTACCAGCAGGGCAGTGTAGACCACCCTGCACTTACTAGTGGCCAATTGTGCTCCTTAGGCTGTCCAGATGCTGAATCTGCAGCAGGCCTTGATTTCTGACAGGGCACCTCCTATGGGCCTAGTTTCTCTGGGTTTTTCCTATAGAGTTCTCACAACTGGTACAAGGCATGCATATTCTTTACCAGTTCCCACACCACTTGTCCTCACCCTAGCCTTCTATGGCTATGTCTAGACTACAAAAGGTAAGTCTTTTTCTGCTTTTCTGTTGAAAGAATCTTTTCCAAAAATTGGCGCATCTACACAGCACCAAGTTTTGGAAAAACCTGCTCTTTTGACACATCCCTTATGCGCCGTAGAACGAGGTATACAGGTACAGTGAAAAAGTGTGTCCGCTTTTCAAAAAAAAAAAAATCTGAAAAGCAGATGCGTTCCTTGGATGGGGCATTGCTTTTCCGGGATATGTCTGGTATCCCGGAAAAGCGCTGCAGTCTAGACGTAGCCTAAGTCAACCAGGTCCTAAAGTCTCCCCCTAAGTTGCCAAAAGCCAAGGATTTGGTAGAACAAGTACCTCACTTATCAATGAACTGTTATGAATGGTGGTGCCAGATTGGAGCCATTTGGGTATGGATTCTTTGTACAGGATTTTAAAAATGAGATCTGAAAGACAGGATGGCTCTTCAAGGACCCGGGCAGCTATAATCAGAAAGCCACTTGGTTTACCCATTTTATAATCTTGAAAGAGGCCCAAGTATCAATAATCCAGTTCGGCAGATGTACGGCTCAGTTTAAGATTTTGGACAGAGCGCGACACCTTGTCCCCGACAGGCATATTGGGACCAGCCCACCATTATTGGTCCATATGGTGCTTAAAGGCTTCTTTGGGAGACTGCAAGTGGTTTCTCATGCTTCCAACATAGGAGGAAGGAAAATCCACTGATCAGTAGTGAGAAACATATGGGTAAGTCTGGATGGAAGTAGAGGAAAGAGCTATAGTTTGCACATAATGGGCTGCTGGGTCAAGGCATGCATTGCATGGTTATCCTCCAGTAACTCAGAACACACTGAGGAGATTTCTCCAAAAGTTAATTGACTCTCTCTGTGCCCCTATTAGTCTGCAGGTGATAAGTGGAAGAAGGAAGGGATGAGAAATATCCTCCAGAGTTGGGAGGAGGACTGAGGTCCCCAGTCTGATACAATGTTTGTCCGTAACCTCTAGTAGTAGCAGACGCTTTCCAGAAAGAGCGAAGCAGTCTTCCAGGCAGTGGGAATAGTACAGATGGAATGAAGTGCAGCATCTTTGCTAGAAGGTTGATGGCCACACACTTGGGGATACTCAGTAATCCTGGTTGCCATTTTAAAGTGAAATCTATTGATACAGTAGACCAAAGCGGTGGAGGTGTGAACAGAGGATGGAGGAGACCTAGAGATTTTAAGTGTGCATCCGTGGTACAGGCACAGAGGTCAGAAAACACTATATAATCCTTAATGTAAATGGGCAGGCCTGGCCACCAGAAATTCCTCTTGATCAAATTCCAAGTTTTGAATTGGACAAAATGGCCTGCAAGTGGTAAATTGTGGCACAATTTCAATACCTGATGCCTATGTTGTCCCTCTAGAACATCAACACAACCCCTGCAACAGAGGAGGCTTTTCTGAAATTGCAACTTGGAACCAGGTCAGGTTCTCATATCATTCAGGGGCTGTCAGATCTTGGTCACAAATAGATCAGAGAGTAGGTGGATGAGGTCAGACTGATGCTAACTGTCCTATTCACAAAGTAGGACACCCTGAGCATGGTGACAGAAGTATCTTCACCAAGTTCAATATATTTGACTTTGCAGGTTAGAGCATCCACCATTTCTCATCCCTGAGTGATAGATGACTATAAAGTCAAAGTGAGCAAAGAAGAGTGATCAGCAGGCAGATCTTGTGCCTGTTTTAGCACTAGCACCAGAGGAAACAAGACTAGAGAAAGGAGTAGTTTTTTGATGCTTCTGTTTTAGTCTGAATTTCTGCCAAGTGGAATTGCAGAACTTCTATTCAAGATAAACAGGATTTTTGTAAAATAATTAAATCAGTGGCACAGGAAAGTACCCTAATCCAGTGCCACTACTTTCTCTCCTAATGGGAAATTCATCTGCTATTGCTAGGCAAAGGAGTAACAGATTCTGTCAGGCTCAAGTATCAAGAGGAAATGGGCATCCTGACTAGTAATGGGTAGAAATTCCATTATTGCTGCATGGCTACAAAGGGCCATGGCTCCATCGACACGTACAGATGGACCCAAGCCATAAAATTGAATTTCAAATTTCCCCAAAGTTCTTGGGTATTCAGATCTGGGTTTTGGCTTTCAGCATATATGTGAACATAACATTACTATTAGGACAAAATCAACATGCTGTTTCTCTTCTCTTCATAATAATGGGGGGTTGTCAGTGGGATCTGAAAGCATTTTGCAAAAGGAGAAGCTCTGTTATTAGACGTGATGCACACAAAAAAGCTACATACAACAGTTTATTTCTAGTCAAAATACAAGTCAAGAATTTAAAGTAACACTGAAAAAGTTCATTCTGTTTAAGAGGCATTACTAACCCCATGATATTCCCCAGGCTAAGCAAAGGGAATCTCATTCCAACCCACAGAACCTTTCAAAACAGGAGGCTCATTTTCAGTGCAACTATTCATTCAATATTTGCAGGAAATAATTCATTCCCTCACTTTTCTTTTCCCTTGCCTTCTCTCTCTCTCTTTTCAGATGTTAACAACAAGGAATCCAGATGGGGTGCAGGTGCTGTAAAATGATACAAAGGTACAGCAGAACAAATGGTACTTGGAATCAGAATAAAATAAAAAGCTAATTTAAAATAAATCCATTCTCACCTGAATTCCTCCTTCAGGTTAAGGATTTTACCAGGTTGCAAATAATCCACGAGTTTACAGTTTATATCAATTAAGGCATTTTGTAAGCCCAGACATGCTGATTTATTGTAAACTTCATGTTGATTTATTGTAGTTGAATTTCATCTCCTTAGCTGCTATCCCACAGGAGCAGTGTGACAATGGAGGCAAATTCTCACAGTTGCACTTCCCCACTTGTGTGGCAAAAAGCTAGACTATTTCACTGGGAAGCTGCAAGATCCACCATATCCTAAACACTGATAATGTGTGGTGTATCTGCACATAGCAAAGTCTCCCATCTACCACCCCTGCATCTTGCATTGTAGACTTTACTATGAAAACTTTTGGGGATAGGTCACATTGTAAAGGACTTTCAAGTTACACAGCCTGTCAGTCCAAGCTTCTCCATGCTCCACTAAGCCCTATGTGGATGCCTTTCCCTCACCATGGTGAACGAGGAAGGCAAGTGAAACTACCAGACTAAAAAAGGGAGGGGTAGCATGCAGAATAATCAATACATGTGTCAAAATAATAAAAATATCAGAAATGGAAAACGTGCAGGGGAACACAAAAATGAATAGAAAAAAAATAAGAACAGAGGAGTAACAGAAGGGAGATGAGAGAGAGAAAATACCCAGAGGAAAGGAAAGATGATGGGCAGCTAAGTCAGGGCATGATCACTGGGAACACATGCAGGATGTCCATTAAGCTTCCAAAGGAGATAAAGGTTGGGAACAACTATGTTGTTTAAGGTGGAAGGGCTTCTTGTCCTGTGACATAACCAATGAAGCACTCCACAGACTCTCAATCCCCTTGGGGAGCCTTTGAGCTGGAGCCAAACTGTCCTGTAACATTCATTTTCCTGAGAAAATGACCACAACTAAGTATGTGCATTCCACGTTTAGTACACAATGCTCTAGGTCAGACACAGCTGCATTAGTTGTTTAATCTCAACATGTCTAAGTTGGGTGTAATCAGTTTTCAGTTTCAAACAGAAAATATTAATTGGTAAAATTCTCCTTTCCCCAGCTACATCTTTAATCCGGAAGAGGTACAATCCCCAAGGCACACCAATGAAATAAACAGTTACAAACCAGACAAGCAAGACAGCAATATATCCAAAGGCAATCAAAACAGTGGAACTCTCGTGCATAAAAATGAACTACAAAACGAGGTGTTAAAGAGGACGGAAAACAAAAACAGGATCAATAACACAAAAGAGGCTTTCTGGAACCATGGAAGAACTGCTCTTCATGAGGAAGGGATAGGAAACTGTGTTGAAAAGTCTGACAATGCTCACAATGGTGTCAATTCCTGTAGTAGTACGTATCCCATTCCTAACCCCAACATAAACCAAGTCAAAGAAACCTCCACACATGAAAACAACAGCCAGTCAGCAAGTTCTTTAGCCAACAGGACAGGAGACCTCTACACCAATGGACTCTCTCAACCAAGTGAATCTGGCAAAGAACGTGACCCAGAAACAGGCAGTCACAAGAAGCCAGATTCAGAAGAGGCTGAAAGTTCTCTAGATGAGTACTCACCATCCACAGGAGAAAACAACTCACTCACTGAAAGTGCAATACTGGACACACAAAATGATGCCATCCAATTACCAGACACTGATCACCACCAAACCATAAACTATAATGCTCTTGAAAAGGATAGTTTTTCAGACAATTACACACATTCAGACCAAAATGCAGAGTCTATAGTGATAAACAAGGGTGAGGATCCTGGCCTAAGCCTGCCTTTGCACATCAAGGAAAACTATGATTCATTGGACAAAGTGCTTAAAACTGAGTGTATAAATGTACATGTCAAAGAGGACATGCCTGATGGTATTGCATCCAAGGGCCTCATAAAAGAAGAAGAGGTGAAACACACTAACCATAAAGACATTAATGGAAAAATTGAAGAGGAAGAAGAGGAGGATGCAGATGTGGCAGAAGCTCTTGCAGCTCTGGAAGCTGCAACTGCAGGGGAAGATTATGAAGAGGATGATGAGTATTAGATAGAGATTTCTTTCTAACCGTTTGATAGTAAGCTTACTTCTGGAGCTGTGTGAAATATTAATGAATGCATGTGTTGTGCACAATAGACAATTATTGCATAAAGCAAAAGAACAGGGGCTGGGGCTAGAACCTTGATCATTCAGCTGCTAAAACAGAGTCCTTCACCACCTGAACTAAAGAACTCCCTTGGCTTTTGGTAGTAATAAGGCCCATATCTTTCCCACAGGCCAAAGACAGGGATGAAGTATCACTCACACAAAATCAGCATGTTACAGTATAGCCATTCCAACTCTCATGTGATTGCTTAGCCACACAACTGCATTATTTCAGAGTAAAAATATAAAACTGACCCTTGGTTCAAAAACCTTTCAGCACACTTGACCTGTGATTCCAGTTTATTGCAAGGCATGAAACCAGGCAATTTTCATATGTTTGGGTTTCACTGTGATGACATCTCACAGCTCTGATAATTTCTTGGTCACAATCTCTTGACTCACCAATTGTTTGCAAATGGATTTTGCCTGGTGGCCTCCCAGAAGTAATAAAACTGATTTGTAAAGAAAAAAAAGACAGTGAGGGCCTAAATCCATCCTGCTGTAACTGGACTGCAGTCCCTACATTTACAGCAGGGAGACAGCTGGCCCTGAATCAAGTACCCACACTTTAGAACTTTTGAATCTCTATTTTTAGAAATGTTTATTCTTCTGGATAATTTCTTCTTCTTTTTTAATTTTCAGAGAACTATGGTAAACTTGCTCTTGTAAAATTTCTGGTTGGGAGCAAAAGAGATATGGAAAATAAATACTTCATGTTTAAAGTCACCAAATATTGGACACTATTAAATGGCTGAAATAGAAAATGAGTTCCAAGTTATATATGGAAAATTGATAGCTCCTGAATTGATTATAAATTGTTAATAAACCATTATCTGTTGACTTTTATACTGCGTACAGTTTCTAAATAATGCAACAATTGGCTAATATACAAACAATTGGCTAATATACAAACTTAATATAAATCCTATCCTTAGTTAATGTATGTGAAAATTACCAATTGTTATGTCACCTTTGCTGTGCAATATGTGCTGTTTGCCAACAGTCTACTCAAGTGAGGAAATTAGAGCGGTGCTATGGCATTGTAATTCTGCTAATTTTAGTTGAAGGATCAAAATTCTGAAGCTCCTATCTGATCTATATAAAGACTTGTAATTCGTAATCTTTGCTTAGACCTGGATTGTACTTACAAGTTAGATAAGCATAGCTACTTTAGTCAGGGTCCTACCCGATCTAGCTATGCTTACCTAACTCCTGGCAAAGATTCAGTTAAGTCAATGGAATGATGCTTCATGAACCTAGTTTCTGTGACTTGGGGAGGGGAAGAAACACCACTGGAGAAATCCCTTCCAACCATCTACATTTAGGCTACGTCTACACTGTAGGCTTTTTGCGCAAGAACAGCTATTCTTGAGCAAAACCTTGCAGAGTGTCTACACTGCACACGTGTTCTTGTGCAAGTAAGTTTACAGTAAAGCGTTGGAAAACAGGGCTTTTTGTGCAAGAGTTATTCCTCTCCCCACGAGGAATAAGCCCTCTTGCACAAGAAGGCAGTGTGGACAGGCAACAAGGGGTTTCTTGTGCAAGAAAGCCCTATGGCCGAAATGGCCATCAGAGCTTTCTTGTGCAAGAGCACATCCACACAGCCATGGACACTCTTGTGCAAAAGCACATGGCAGTGTGGACGCGCTCTTGCGCAAGACCTTTTGCACAAGAACTCTTGTGCAAAACATTTCTTGCACAAGAAGCCTGCAGTATAGACATAGCCTTAGTCTACAACGAGGTTATGACAGCATAACTACAGCCTCTTATCTATGGCTGTAGATAATAATCACCCAAGACATAATCTTAGTTTTTTCTAAATTAGTACTAAAGTATTAAATCCATATTTTTATTTCTCAAAACTCTACAAATATTCCTGTTAATAGTGATTTACATCCCTGCTTTAAGAAAACTACACATGACCGAAGAGGATATAGTTGGCACATTGTTTCTTTAAAATTAAAAAAAAATCCATGTGTTCTTAATGCAGATCATTAGTCTCAAAAGACTGTCCAGTTTCTATGTCTCCACAGCAGTGGCTGCATTAAGAAGTGAACTTATTCTTGTATGTGTATAGTCTAAAGTGCCTAGATGAAAAGCACTGCATGAGTGAGATATTTCTGTGAAATGGAGAAGTACTTAATGATAACGTTTAGTAAGGCAAAGTTATACTTATTAAATCTTTATATATAATGTTATTACTCTGTTACTGAATTCCATTTGTAGACAATGTGTACATTATAGATAACCAACCATACTAGGAAACTGCATATATGCCTTTATATTGTAAAACTAGATTACAATTAT
Source organism: Pelodiscus sinensis (assembly GCF_049634645.1). NCBI lineage: Eukaryota > Metazoa > Chordata > Testudines > Trionychidae > Pelodiscus > Pelodiscus sinensis. The sequence continues at coordinate 94,217,780 of NC_134715.1, read as the reverse complement.
GTAAATGTAAAATCAGAACAGTCTTCAGTTGATTTCTCTCATATACAGCTGGTTAGTAAAAAGGAACTCTTCTGTCAACAAGGCTTACTGGAAAACCCAATGAAGTACATTGTACACCATAATTATGCTGTATAAAATCAAAATGACATGTTCATAGTGTGTAACAGACTACGCTATATGCAGTATACCGGTTGGACATCTCTTATCCAGCATCCTCAGGACCTGACCAGTTCCGAACCAGGGAATTTTGCCAGAACCCCCAGCCACCGGATCTTTCAGCTGGGAAGGAGGGGAAGAGAAGAGAGGAACTCCCTCCAGTCCCTGCCAGGCTGCCTGCAGGGTCACTGCCCCCACTGCTGCTGCCCAGCCGGATTGCCTGCCAGGCTGCAGAAGCCTGCGCTACCACAGGCTGCCAAGGGCTGACTTGCCAGGGGCTGGCTCTGGCCCTGGCTGGGCTGCCATAGGGCTTGGGCTCCAGTCCTAGTCCCGTGGTAGCCCATGGGCTCTGGTCCCCCTTCCACTGGCTGCCCAGGGCTCCAGCCCCATCCTGCTGGGAGCAGGGCTGGCTCGAGCCGTTCCTGTGCCCCAGGCAGTGGGTGCACAATGTATGCACAGCTGCGCGCACAAGCAGCCCTGCCCCCGGCACACTGCACACCTTACAGTTGCCATCAGGCACCATGCGCCTGGGGCTGGGGGCCATGCAGCGCCCCTTAAGAGCTGCCATCATGTGCTCCAGGCAGCTGCCTGGCTAACCCCCCCCCCCTTAATCCGGCCCTGGGCGGGGGCTGCCATCAGCCCTGGCATTGGTCCTGCTTCCACAGGCTGCCGGGGGCTCTGGCCTCAGCACTGTGCTGCCACAGGCTGTTGCTGGCCTGACCCTGAGCTTCCAGAGGCTGTCCCTATCCGGTCCCAATGCCGCAGGCTGTCAGGGGCTTCAACCTGCTTCTCCTGGCACTAGGCTACCGAGGTTCTCTGATCCAGGAATATCTCTGGTCCTGCCAGACCATGGACGTTGCCAGACCAGAGAATTCCGGTTTGGGGAGATGCAACCTGTATTATTATGCTGTACTCCTTCTCTTATTGCTGATACCATATGTAGGCAGCTAGGAAACCATTTCTCACACAAAAAGAAGCAAATAAAGTATTATTTGCGTACTTCTTATTTTTGGTCTGATCCAAACCCCACTGTAAGGAAGTTTTTGACTGATCTGGGATCAGATTCTTTATGAACACTTACTTTTTGTTTCTCTCTCAGCTAACATGATACATACATGAAGACCAGAAAGCAGTATAAACAGTTTATTGGAGTGGGGGGGAAGAGAGGGAAGCTAATGCATTCTTAGGGAATTCAATAGGAACACACACACAAACCAAGTATCTCATATAAATACACATCATTCAGAGGTTGTACGCTAGGGCTTTTTTCCAAGCAACCTTCCCCCCCTCACTTATTGTGATTTGTTCTCCACTTAAACGCCCCCTGTCTCTCCAAATTATTTAACACGTTTAAGAAGCTTACGTGTAGGCAGCAGCTGCCACAGTAGCCCTAATTCTGCACCCTTGGAAATTTTCTGTGACCTGTATTTGCATGTATTTTAACCATAGGTTCTCCTGCAATGTTCACAGTGGCCAGCTAAAACATGTTAAAATACAACTTGCCCTCTCAATACAAGGATTTTTAAACACATTAGTTCAAACTCGCTAGCCAACATATTTTAAAATACACCTTTTACCCTAGTACAGACGTAGCCATTGTAACTCATGCCTGCTTGGTGTGCACTCTGTCCCCAAGTTACACCTTTGAAAGCAAATCTACAAGTTTCAAGAAAAGAGCTGTGATTCTTGATTTCTTGTGAACTCAAAGCTCCCACTGACTTCAATGAGAGCCCTGGGTACGCAGGAAAATGCAAGATAAGCCTCACTGTGCATATGTGCTGGTTGTAGCAAAGGAAAGCACTCTACCTTTTTCTCCTGTATAAAGCACATGGCAGCTCACAAATTAACTGAAAACCTCGAGACCTGAAGTCTGCATACTGCAATTTGCAAGGTACAGAGTTGGCAGGGAATAGCTGGAAAAAGAAACTAGAAGGTTGAGTATCTGCGAACCCATAATCCAACCCTGCAAAAATAACAAGCTACATGGAAAGCTACATTGAAAATTCCATCAACTAACTGATTAAACTAAATTTAACATCCCTAATCCTGTAGCAGTTAAGAAACCCATCTTTCACCATTTTGTAACATAATACAAATGTAAAATTAAGAAACTGAATAAACGTATGTTAAGTTAAAAAAAGTTAAACAACAAATAGTATTGCAGCACTTTAGAGAGCAAAAAAAAAAAAAAGAGCTTTCGTGGGCACAACCCACATCTAAGCTATCTGCCTAAATCAATGTGCATAAGTATGGCATATCTCTTGGCTAGCAGAAGAAATATCAAGTGAAGAGAATCAGGCTTTCTTTAGGGAAATAATTAAAAAGTAAAACTAGTGATTTGAATCCAGGTTTCTTGATTGCTGATTTAAATTATTATTTAATTATGGATTAATCACTTTTATTTTAACCAGTCCACCGTGTAGTATATCTTTTAGAAAAATGTCTATTCTTGGCTTTTAAATTTCCAGTGACAGAGAATCCGCCTAAGTCGTGATAATTGTTCCAGTGGCTAGTTTCCCTCATTTTTATACATGCATGCTTTATTTCCAGTCTGATTTGTTTAGCTTCGCCTTCAAACCATTGGATCTTGTTAAATCAAGCACTGGCAGCAGGGGGTTGAGGGAGGGAGCCGGCCAGTAGCTGGTCTAGGGCTGGGGAAGCCAGTAGTAGGAGGGCTAAACATGACCTCTCCTGGTCCGGCAAAATTCCTCATCGAGGACTGGTCAGGTCCCACTGGTGCTGGATCAGGGAGGTCCAACCTGTAGCAGATTATCCTTTCACACCTCATGTTTCTGAGAGCCGATCAGGAATTTTCCATCAGAGTGATTTTTCAATAAAAATTCTCTTTTTGTAAAGTTGAAATATTCATGGGAAGATTTTTACTTTTCCATCAGGAAACAACAGCTCCCCACCAACTTGTCTGGAAGATCCTATTTCCTTCTGCCTATAGTGAGAACATGAAATTGACACATTCTTTCTAGGCAAGCCTCTTCCCCCAGTTCTGCCAGTAGGGCTAACCAGAATGAGGGTGGTTCTTAAATAGATATCTGGCCTTCCCATAACACACTTGGTCCTGAGTACATGCACTGAGTGAGTCTCCATCAGTGCTCCCTGTATGCTGAGCACTTGTGTGGCCATTCGAAATTCAAATGCTTCCCCACTGATTAGCAGAGTGCCCACAGCTAAATTTTGTTTCTACTGGTGGTGCACATCGACACATTCCTCAGTACACACAGACACATTTCTGCACATGGAGGGAATACTGGCAAGTAGCTGGGTAGCCAAAACCAGACTTGTACCAGAAATCCTTTCCTGGGGAAAACAACACATTTTTTAATATTAATCACAATTTGGTTTTGAAAAGAAATCATCCCACACTATTTTTCTCAGGGAGGAATTTCCATTTTCTGAAAAGCCTGTTTTTATTTAGAGATTGGATGCGGGGGGGACCTGCTATTTCAAATCCCATTTGGTTTATCAAGTTTGAATGAGCTAGTCATTGAATGGAACTATCTAAAAAAATAGTTTTAAATAAGCAATCCATGTTTTAAATCAGATTTTTATCCAACTAGATCAGCTCTAGTTGAAACACCAATTGAGGGCAGACCTATGGCCTTCATTATGAAGAGTTCTGACTAGATCCCTGGTGTCCAACACACTACCCACATATGGCCATATGGCTATTTGGCCCACTGAGTGTGACTAATTCGCTATAGCCATAGCCACTATAGTGGCTACTGCCTCAGAACTGGTTAGACACCTCGGGACTAGATCATAATGACCCACAGTTCCCATTGAAGTTACATTGAGATGGATGCAAGGGTACCGAGCACTTGCATATCTGGTGCTCAGCACTTATCAAAATCAATGTTGCATAGGAGAGCAAATAGGAGCAAATTCTGACTGGGCAAACAAATTACAGGCAGTCCCCGGGTTACGTCAGTCTGACTTAAGTCAGACCCCTAGTTACGAACAGGGGGGTCCCCGCTAGTGCGGGGTGCCTCCCCCGCTGTTGCCGCCTCTGGCGAAGCGGGGGGCACTTCCCCCCAGCAGACCAGGGAGACGTGGAGCGGCTTTTCTCGCCGCGGAGGATGCGGGCAGAGGGAGCGCCGAGACGTGCCGCGGTCCCGCCACCCGCATCCTTCGTGACGAGAAAAGCCGCTCCGCTTCTCCCTGGTCTGCTGGGGGGGGGGGGGTGCAGCTAGTGCACCCCCCCCCCCCAGCAGACCAGGCTTTTCTCGCCGACGCCTGGGGTAGAGCAGCTGGGAGGCTGCCGGGTTGGTCCCACAGCACCGAGGTGCGGCGCTACTGGACCAAAACAGCAGCACCCCAGCTGCTCTGTCCCAGGCGTCCCGATTCAGCCGCTGTTGAAACTGATCAGCAGCTGATTCCAGGAAGCCCGGGGCAGAGCAGCTCTGCCTCGGGCTTCCTGGAGTCAGCCGCTGGTCAGTTTCAGCAGCGGCTGACTTGGGAACACCTGGGGCAGAGCAGCTGGGGTGCTGCCGGGTTGGTCCAGTAGCGCCGAGGAGCAGCGCTGCAGGACCAACCCAGCAGCACCCCAGCTGCTCTGCCCCAGGCGTTTCCGATTCAGCCGCTGCTGGTCAGTTTCAACAGCGGCTGAATCTGGACGCCAGTTCCGATTTACATACAAATTCAACTTAAGAACAAACCTACGGTCCCTATCTTGTACGTAACCCGGGGACTGCCTGTACACCATAGTCCTCGTGTGACTCATTTTTATTGCTATTATGTTCAGAATATTTTGCAGCAGTTTTTTACTTCCTGATAGAAACTCAGCTCATATTTCTTGAAAGGTTCTTTTCCTCCCACAACTCCTGGAATAAAGGGTCATGTCAAATGACAAGATAGAGATCTGAACTATGCGAAGAGTCTGTGCTGGGACTGGAGGCGGGGGCCTTATAATAATTAAGGCTCAGAAGTGGCAATAAAGAGCAATTTGTGCAATCTCTTCAGGGCCTGGTTCATGCTCATGAACTGAACTCACACTGACGTTTACAAGCGTTTGACAACAAGCTTCTCTCTTAAGATTCACTTCTTTGCTGAAACAGACTAACACAAACTCAGAGAATTGTGTCCCATGAACTCAAAGATTCGAGGGAGCATATCATCTGCAAAGGGGGTGAAGAGAGAGCAGAATGGCTACCCACAGATGCTAGGAAGCTATAACTACTGAAAGGGAAGAGGAATTCAGGGTGACAAAGGTGATATACGTATATAGCAGGAGTGAGGAACCTCAGGCTTGGGGGCCCCTTGATCCAGCCCCCACCCAGCATTGGGGAATATGTGCTGGCACTTCAGATCCTCCCACCCCGCTGCCTCGTCATGGGGCTAGAGCACACAACATCTACTAGCCTGGCCCCCAGGCTCTGGTGTGCATGGGGAGTGTCTCTCCTCTCAGTGAGGTTTTTGTTGTTGTTCTCACTTGTGTGCAGCTCCCATATTGATTTTTCTATGGGTTAGTGGCCTCCCACCTAAAAAAGGTACCCCACCCCAACACACAGGATGAAATTAGGAAAGGAAAATATTAAGCTAAGCGTCTGGGAAAATCTAAAAGTTAAATATATTCAAAGCACTAAACGAATGCCATAGGGAGGAATCACTGGTTAACTAGCCTTTAGCGTGGGGATGGAAAGACAGATTAACATCTTAGTTCTTATTTGGGGAATTTCTTACACGTAAGCCATGAAGTAAACACAAAATTATCAAAAGGTGGTGCTAACCTGAGAAATGTGTGTGTGTTCTAGATTGACAATACTAAGATATTGAAATGTTCTACCTATAAAACAAAACCATTGTGGTTTAAGCCACTTTATAATATGTGTCCTCATTCTGCCTAGCCCTGACCTAAAAGAACTACCTCCAAAATAGAGAATTTTGTATTTAGGTTAAAGATTCTTACCACACTTCAATGTTGTTGAAGCAGTGACACTTGAAGGTTAACAATGTAATAATAAATTGAATGTTTTATCAAAACAATGCCAATCTGGTTTGGGCTTTAGTTCATTTATACTGACAAAATCCTCTACGTGTACAGATATTTTTAGGTAAACAAAAAGATTAAGTAGGTTGACTAGTTTTGCATTTGGAATAGGGATTTAATAGTGTAGTCGTTTAACCAAAAATCAAAAGCTTACAGGTTAATGTTATAGACTACACGCATCCCACCTTCCCTTCCATCCCCCACTTTGCCAATAAATTTTTTAGCATGCTGGCCAGCAGCCTGGCTCAGTCCTAGCTTGCAGTAGGTCCAGGACCTATCCCCGCTGCGGCTCTGCATTTAAAGTGTATTAGGAGCCAGGCAGGCAGCACATCTCAATTCCAGCTCACACCAGATCCAGGAGCTCAGACCAGCCCCTAGACAGCGACTGCTGCCACCCTGCACTGCTGCTACTGTATCAGAAGCAGCAATGCAAGGCAGCAGGCAGCCAGTCCGTGAGTGGAGCTGGTATTTAAACTGGCTACCCTCACGGACCCGCTCCTGCCTGGCACCCCACGTTGCTGTCTCTGAAGAGGCAGGGGGCTCCACGGTAGTGAGGCTGGAGCACACTGACTACTGGCCCTGCCCCCCAGTGATTACAGAATAGTCGACTAACCATAAGAATTCAAGGGATTACTCAACTACTCAGTTAATCAATATTTAACATCCCTAATTTAGGATAAGATATTAAACAGGACATAGATATCCAGTCTGCATGAGTCGAAAAGGACTATACAAAACACAAACCTAAATGATCATACCAGAAACAAAAACAAAGCTTACAAAAGTTGTTACATGAAAATCTTTAACATATACATAATAAACATACTGGATTTGTAACTCATTAGTCATTATAACCGTCTGCTAACCCTCCTTTATCCCATGACTACAGAGGTGTTAACTGTCTCCAGCGCCTTGAATAGCCTTTCACAACGTGTTAACTCCTTATGCTAAACATTCTGTTCCACCTTGTGTTTAGCTGTGTCACTCTGAACCTGTCCCAAACCAGAGAAAGAGCTGGGTGTGAGCTGGAAAGCCCATCTCCCTCACCTACTTTGTTACACACACACACACACACACACACACACACACACACACACACACACACACACACACACACACACACACACACCCCTTTGTAGGCTATGGTGTAATACCCAATCAAGACCAGACAACAAAACTAATTCATAGATTTAGAGTTCTGACATGAGGGACACGAAGCCTGTTCTTTTGCCTGTGTGGTGTTTGTTTTGAGAAAAAGAGGGTTGAGCAGAGGCTGTATTGTTATTATTGCTTATTTGTTTTAATATCTGACAAGTTAAATAAGGATTATGTTGGCATTACCAACATTCTGAATAAGTAAAAGCTGCAACTGCTCCCTCTGCTGTCTACACACATAAATTTCAGACTAGTCTTGCCTGACCTGCTCATTTAACACATGTAAAATAAAGTTCAAAGAAGAGGCAGGAGAGAATATTGTTTTTATTTGGTTTTCATCTATTGCCATGTTTTGTCTCTGTTAATGGTTTAATCGCATTTATTACTAAACACTGAAGTCCAGGATTTTCTGTAGTTCCATCTGTGCATGTGTGACATTTACTATTAACATTACCACCAATGAATGGTCTAATACAGGCTGTACCTCCAAAAACTGGCACTCTCTAGTCTGGCAACATCTGTCATCCAGCAGGACCATGGATGCTCCTGGATCAGAGAGCCAGGAGCCTATGGTCAAGAGGATCAACCAGAGCTGGGGCTACAGTGTTGGCAGCCCAGCTGGGGGCAGCACAGTACTGGGGCCAGAGCCTCACAGCAGCCTCCTGGAGAGCAGGACCAGGGCCCCGTGGCTGCCCCCTGGAACCTGTGCTGCCCAGGGAGCCAGCAGCCCAGCCAGATTGGGGGAGGGCAAAGCAGGGTGTCTGTCGGGGCAGCCTGGCAGCAGCAGGTAATGAGTTTGGGAGCTGGTGACAGGAGCTCTCCCCTGGTCCAGCATATTCTCTCATTCTAGACCTGTGGTCCCCGCCATGACGCCCACGGGGGCATTTATGTGCTCCTGTGCCGGTGTTTTAAAACTACAGTAAAACTCCTGATGGTCCAGCACCATCAGGAACCCAGAAGTGCTCCGGGCAGCCAGACCATTGGAGCTGCTCTGCCCCCAGCTTCCTGGATTCAGCCGCTGCTAAAACTGACCAGTGGCTGAATCCGGGAAGCTGGGGGCAGAGCAGCTGGAGTGCTGCAGGGTAGGTCCCGTAGCGCTGCCCCTTGGGGCTGCCGGACCAACCCGGCAGCACCGCAGCTGTCCCCGATTCAGCCGCTGCTGAAACTGACCAGTGGCTGACTACAGGAAGCCTGAGGCAGAGCTGCTCTGCCCTGGCTTCCTGGAATCAGCCCCTGATCAGTTTCAGCAGCAGCTGACTTAGGTACACCTGGGACAGAGCAACTGGGGTGCTGCCGGGTTGGTCCCCGCAGAGCCGAGGTGCGGCACTGCAAGGACCAACCCGGCAGCGCCCCAGCTGCTCTGTCCCAGGCATCCTGATTCAGCTGCTGTTGAAACTGACCAGCAGCTGACTCCAGGAAGCCCCGGGCAGAGCAGCTCTGCCTCGGGCTTCCTGGAGTCAGCCGCTGATCAGTTTCAGCAGCAGCTGACTTGGGGACACCTGGGGCAGAGCAGCTGGGGTGCTGCCGGGTTGGTCCAGTAGCACCGAAGAGCAGCGCTGCCGGACCAACCCGGCAGCACCCCAGCTGCTCTGCCCCAGGCGTCCCCAAGAGCAGCTGGGGTGCTGCTGGGTTGGTCTCGCCACGCCATGGGTCGGCGCTACCGGACCAAACCAGCAGCACCCCAGATGCTCTGCTGCAGGTGTCCCCGATTCAGCCGCTGCTGAAACTGACCAGCAGCGGCTGAATCAGGGACACCTGGGGCAGAGCCGGACTATCGGAAGGGGGGGCTATGAGGGGTCTGGAGTCCTCTGATAGTCCGGCATATCTGATAATCCGGCACCCCCGGGTCCTAAAGGTGCCGGATTATCGGAAGTTTACTGTACTCACATTCACCCTTGCTTAGAGCAGGGTCGGCAGCAAATGGAAGAGATTTTTCTATAATAATAGTTACTTTCTGCAAAGTGAGGTTAGTTGAGTACTTGCAGAAGTAGCACTGTTAGGGCCCCTTTCATTTCACATGTACTCTAAGGCAATGTACCAAAATAAATGAGAGTTACTCTTCTCATGTAAAGAATTGCTATGTGTTCAGTACAGACACAGTGCTCTCTCTGCTACTGTAGCCATTATTGCTGGATATTAAATAGCTTCAACCAGGATCACCACCCAGAAAAAACAAGGGTAGAAGGAAGAAGAAATACATAGATTATGAGGGAAATGAAGGAAGAAGAGAGGGGGGGAGGAGCAAGAGGGGAATATCTGAGGAGGAAATCATAAGACAGGGGGCTGTGAACAAACAAAAATTGTACTGCTTTAATTATCTAATAAGATCATGGGCAGCAGGTTTGTATAATTTTTGGTGGTGCCTCATTAGCCACGCCCCCTGGTCCCATTAGCCATGCCCCCTCCCCTTCCCATTAGCCACGTGCCTCTCCCCCCCCCCCTCATTAGCCACGCCTCTGAAGATAACACGCTTGGGGCAAGATGCACACATGACCAGAAGTAAAAGGCGTAATGTCACCCCTCTCAAAGGGCTTTTCCCACCATCCTCCTACCAACAAGGATTACTTTGGCCCCCACCAAACCCCCCGCATACAACTATCCTGCAGTTGCATTACCCAATGTCTGTGACATTAACTCTTGTGGCTTCTTGTGCAAGAACCCACAGAGCATCCACACTGCCTGCCTGCTCTTGCACAAAGAATTTACAGTAAAGCACGGTAAGAGAGGACATCTTGCACAAGAGCTATGCTCTTTTCTAACAGGCATAAGCTCTCTTGCGCAAAAGGGCAGTGTGCCTGCTCCGCAGGGATTTCTTGCGCAAGAAATCCCTATAGCTAAAATGGACATCGGAGCTTTCTTGGGCAAGAGAGCGTCCACACTGCCATGGATACGCTTGTGCAAAAGCACAGCTCGCACATGGTAGTGTGGACGTGTTCTTGCGCAAGAAACAGCCGGTGTAGACATAGCCTAAGAGTTTCCTCCCATGAGCAAAATGAATTTTGTGTTGTGCACCAGTACTGAGTTCATGTGGCTTGTTTGGATGTGCCACTGTGGCACCCAAGTTATTAATAAATATTTTTAAACCTTTACCTTTTCTCTCTGCTGCTAGGTCTCCTCCCCTTGTTCCATCAGCTCCCCTGGTTCCTGCTACCCGTCCCCCTCCACCAACTCCTCATCCTCCTCTGCTGTCCTGAACTTCCCTTCTCACTGCCCTCAGCCTTCCTGAGACCTGCCCCCCTCCATCAGCCCTCCTCTGCCCCCTGTGCCCAGTCTTCCAGTAGCCCCACTCTGATCATGTGAGCTACCCTTCTTCATCCCCTCCCCTAACACCTCCCTCTATACACCTGCCCTGCCTCTCTCCTCTGGTGCTGGTCCCTCCCCTGCAGGTGTCTGCCCTTCTGCTTCACCCCTCCCCACCCCCGGAATCCCCTGGCACCTGCACCCTCCTGGTGCCTCCCCCTTCCCTTACTGCCCCTGCCCCCTTTGTCCTATTTTTCCCTGATGCCAACCTCCTCACCACCCTCTGCCCCCATTCCCCTCATGCCCCTGTTCCCTCACACATGACTTGCTCCATACCCACCTTCCTCATGCCCACTCCCTCTTTCAAACATTCTCCCAGCACCTCCCTCTCCCCCCTCTAGCCCCCAATGCCCTTACCCTCTCCTCTCCCAACATCACCCTGTCCCCCTCCCACTGACACCTCCCCTCCTGCCTTTTTCCTCATTGTCCGCACTTGGCCCCCTGCCATTTCTCCCTTCTCCACGCTGTCTCTTGGTGCCTTCCCCTTTCCTCTCCTGACCTGCCCCCTCCCCTCAGCACAAGACCCTTCCTCTCCCACCCCTTCCCCAACTTCTGCCTTCCAGTTTGTGGGGCAGTGGGGTTGGAGTCTGTAATCAGGCCCTGCCACCCTACTGTCCATCGAGGGGGTATAGGCCATTCTGGCGTCCACTGCCCATTCCTTCTGGGGCTGCAGAGTCTGGGCATCCGCCTCACAGGGTTGCCTGCCAGGTCCTGGCTGCTGCAGGACAGTGGGCACCTCCCTGAGCTCACCCCCCGGGCCCAGGTGGACTCCCTCCCCCTTGTCTGCCACGCCGTCGGCATTTAAAATACCCGGCGCAAGATGTGAGCATGTGCCGCAAGAGTGCGGGGGCAGGGCTGGCCCACCGCACCCGCTCGCTGCAGTGGCAGACAAGGGGGAGGCTCCCATGGCATAGTGGGGGGGAGAGCAGGACCCCAGGCCGGGGGGTTGTCTGGGATTGCCCGAGAGGGGGGCTCACCTTCTGATGGCACTTGGCTGGTGCATCACATGGAATGGGGGGGGGCAGAGCAACAGCTGCTTTGATTCACATCGCCCCCCCCCCCCCGCCAATTGCGTGGGCTGGGCTTCCGGCTTCCCCGCAGAGCTGGGGCACCAGGGTTGGGTCTGGGTGTACTCCCTCCCCCTTGTCTGCCACGCCATCAGCATTTAAAATACCCAGCGTGTGATGCAAGCATGCGCCACAAGGGGGGGGGGGCGGGTCTGGCCTGCCGCGCCCACTCACTGCAGTGTCCGCCCAGAGGCGAGGCCTCCAAATCCCATCACCCGTCTGGCACAGCGTGCACATGCATTGCAAGGGCACGGGGGCGAGGCCAGTCTGCAGCGACAGCTTGCCATGGCGTGAGTCTCTCCTCTGGGGACATTCTGGCTACAGCTAGACTGGCATGATTTTCCGGAAATGCTTTTAATGGAAAAATTTTCCATTAAAAGCATTTTTGGAACAGAGTGTCTAGATTGGCACGGACGCTTTTCCGCAAAAGCACTTTTTGCAGAAAAGCGTCCGTGCCAATCTAGACACGCTTTTCCGCAAAAAAGCCCTGATCGCCATTTTTGCGATCGGGACTTTTTTGCAGAAAACAAATCTGGACTGTCTACACTGGCCCTTTTGCGCAAAAGTTTTGCACAAAAGGACTTTTGCCCGAACGGGAGCAGCATAGTATTTCCGCAAAAACACTGACAATCTTACATGAGATCGTCAGTGCTTTTGCAAAAATTCAAACAGCCAGTGTAGAAAGCTGGCAAGTTTTTCCGGAAAAGCGGCTTATTTTCCGGAAAAACTGGCCAGTCTAGACACAGCCTCTGAGGCCGGGAGAGGAGCAATATTCAGAGCCGGGGGAGAGACCCAGCTCCAAATATTGGTGGAGCAGGGCCCCCAGCTCTGAATATTGCTGGAGCCTGGGGCACCATGAGCCCATATAACTCACCGCGCACAAATAAAATACAGTTAAAGGACTGGAAATCTACAACAAAATTATACAGAAGGTAAGGCAGCAGTCCTGAAGGGGCTGAGACAAATGAAGTACAACCAGGACCCTACTCATGCAAAATTCACTCTGAAGTAAATGCAAACTGTGCAGAAAGAAACCAAAATCCAGCTGCAACAATGCCAATTTAATCTACTAATCCAGCAGGATAAGCAGAACACTGTGATGAGTAACAATTCTGGGGTTTTACCATGGGCCACTATCATGCATACTGAAGACAGAAGAACAGGCTGAAAAACATGAGTGGGAGACGTTCACTCAGCAAGCATTCAGGAGAGCAAATGGCTGAACCTTCCCCTGTAAACTTATTGTTCTCCAATCCCCCCCAGCTCTCTGATCATCTAGACCTCTGATTGCCTTCCATCGCCCTGCCCTGCCTACCTCGCCCTTCCATGGGCTCCCTCCACCACAACCCCAATCCACCCTCAGGCATGCTCCTGCAACCCTAGCCCCCTTTCTCCCCGCCCCAGGCTTTAGCAACAGCCCCAACTCCAGTCCAAAAGAGAAGAGGTCGCCAGGCTCCTACCTCCAGACGTTTTCCCCCGCTCACGCTGGAGCGGCAGCGGCTGCAGACCTGAGAAGGAAGGGCGGGTCCGCACGTGCTGCACCTGCTCCAGGGACTCTGCCCCGCTCACGCTGCATAAAGGCCAGCTCCGCAGGCTCCGCGAGCCGATTCCGAGCACAGTGGCCTCTGCTGGCGGAAGGGGGAACGGCAAACCGCTCTCACAAAATTAGTGAGCGGCTTGGATACCCAGCAACCCCCCCGCAGAGCAAGGAGCGGGAGGAAACGAGGAGCGCGGACGTGCGGCAGCAGCTGCGGCTCCACACGATGTGATTAATGGTCACACCCCTTGAGAGCTCCCAGCAGCCGAGAAAACAGACTGAAAACCAGGCTGCGTCCTTTTGAAAGTCTCACTAGCTGAGGGCTCCTCGCTGGACGTCCTCGTGCTACAAGGGATGTTGGGGTCCCTGTGCGCGCGGGGAGGTGCGGTACCGCCTCCCCTCAAGCCAGCTCACGCTGTTCTACTAGTGGGATGCTGCTTTAGCACGGAACAGAGCGGTTCAAGGTTGCACAGTGTCCGCTCACGCGGCTGCGGGGCTCCCCTCCGTCCACCTGGCGGCCCCGGGCTCCTGCCGCGGGTGGGGGCTGAGTGCAGGGAGTTGCCCCACGCGACCTGCTGGGCGGCTAGCAAGCCTCAATCTCGCTCCTTAACAAGCGCCAGATGGGCAAAGCCACACGCTGGAACCCTGCTGGGCCCTTGCTGCAGCTATATGTCCAGGCCCGTACGTAGGAATTTGTCCGGGTGTGCTCAAGTTCATGTGGAGCGCAGGGTGTGAATGTAGGAACACTGAGCTCTCTGAGCCTTTTATGCTGCAGCTAGATGTGTAAAGTGCCTTCAAAAGACCCCTTTTCCGTATTATCCTGTGCTGGGGGGCTGGATCAGCAAAGCAGTTGGCAGTGATTGATTTCATACAATATTACAGCAGAGCACCAGTTTTGCTTTAGTAAGACTGGGAAGCCCTTACTGTTTAAAGAACTCTTCCAGGTGCTCCTATGATTGTCTTCAAATTTACCATTCTGCAGGATTAAGTAGGGTAGGATAAGTCAGTCATATTGGGATTTATATAACGCAGGGGTTCCTGAGATGCAAACCATGAGGGAAGGACAATATTTCCTACAATTCACATAGTATAGGAACTCTGAAATTTGAAATCCATTCTGCACAGAAGTCTGAGAATGAAACTTCAAGAAAGTGGGCAGCCCTCCAGGAAGCTGGTGCCTGTAATGTATGCATAGCAACAGAAGACAAAAGATTGCAAAGAGCATCTTACATGTCAACTGACTCTACAATGCTTATGGATAGCTTAATGGAGGAAGAATGTGAGCTGGAAATATTGGTGTGTGTGGGAGGAGCCTATCTGTTATGGAAACGGTGGTAAAGATGACAACATACAGCTGTCTTCTCTCATGCATTTAAAAATCACAGTAGCCATCCAGTAAAACTTACCAACCCAGTAACAAGTGCACACTCCTGAACTACTGTATTTGCTCACCATGAATCCACAAATGATGCCATAGGCTTTCCAGCTCATCTTGCCCCTCACACCAACTGTGCTTTTTGTGAAGAAAGGTTATTAAAACCAAAAATCACCACACAATGTTACTCTCAGCCCCAAATGGATAGTCACTTACCCAAGGACAATGGATGTTTTGGATCTCCCTCAAACCAACACTATAGCAAATCTGTTAGTAAACCAACTAAAGATTGATTAGCTAAAAAAAGAAATGAGATGAGAGGTTAAAGCAGTTAAAATTCATAATGGGTGAGTCGGAGATTGTAAGCCCAAAGGATGGCTGCAATGTGGTATCTGTTACTTCCCATAGGTGTCTCAGGTTTCCCCCAAATGCCTTTGAGGATGCACGGTCTTGCATCTGGAACACCTCCTAGCAGCAGACAAATACATCTGAAATGCAAAATCTCTCCTAAGGTCCCTTCTTGCAGCTGAAAACAATCTGTGAAGCTTTTACAGCACAACATGTTGACCCCAAGGCTCCAATTTTGAGTGTGTAAACACAAGTGCTAGCCAGAAATAATACTTCATTAGTTTCAATGCAGCTTTACACATCAAGTAAATTTATGTATATTTAAACACTAGCATACATTTCACTCTAAGGCTAAGTAAGTACAGGCCACACACAGATTTGCCCTCTTGCTCTATTCTGAGTTGGTCTGTCTGCATGACATAGCTGGAAACCTGTTTAGATAGCATCACAACATACACTCACTTGGGAGGCGAGAAAGCTGAGGTCCCCCTATTCTAGGAATGTAAAAGCATCACAACATACACTCACTTGGGAGGCGAGAAAGCTGAGGTCCCCCTATTCTAGGAATGTAAAAGGGTTAACCAATTACTCAGTAACCAGCTCCTCACTGGCATGCTTACTGGGGTAACTGGTTAAGCGGTGGGGGGGCTGCTCTGCCTAGTCCTGGCCCAGCTCGAGCAGTCCCTCCCGACCCACAGAAAGACAGGCTTGGCCCAGACAGGCCAGAACAGCCCACAGCACAAATAGACTATGGATGGAGAGTTTGGGAGGGGCTCCAGCCCAGCAGGTTAACTTTTTACATTTAAGCAGTTAACTTTTTAACCAGGTTTTACATCCTACCCTATTCCAATGATTATTTTTCCAGAATGGAACCTCTTCAACAGATGAGGACAGACCCACATCAAAATATCCAACAGTCCAGTGGGTAGAGCGATTACCTGAATGGAGTGACAATCTTCAGGCCCCTATGTAGGAATTTCTGTGGTGTGGGGCTTTTTTTCGTAAATGTGGACTGCAAAGGTGTGAATGGACCATCCCAGAGTCCCCCAAGTAAGTGGAGAAATCAGCCCCAGCCTTCCCCTCACTGGCCAGAGCATGAGGGAGGGAGGCTCAGGCAGTGCGCTGCTCCCCTACTTTCCCTGGCCAGCATGCTTACTTGTGGGACAGTGGGAGAGGGGAGGTGCTTTTGCACCCTTCACCTCCCTCCCCCTCCCCCTCTCCCTCTCCCCCTCCCCAGCATATGGGCCTGATCTTTTTTAAATACACACACACCCCATCAGAGGCCAGAACTTAACCTGTGTCTTCCACATGCTCAGTGAAGACTCTAAACACTAGGTTAAAATTTGTAAGGAAAATGCTTTCAGCTTGAATTTAGGTGCCTAACCCCCAGAAAGAGGTGGGGCTTATCAGCACTGATATAAAGAATGCATTCAAGTGGCTGCCTAGGATGCTAGCTTTTGTAGCATCTACATCGTGCTTCATGATATCAGTGATTTTCTTGGTACTTAAGAATTGGGTATTGCAACATGAAGTCTAGCTCTTCCTGGGTTACTCTAACATTTAACACATTGACACAGAAGAAAAACAGCTCATCCTGTATCATGGACTGCACTACTTCTTTTAAAAAACATCACAAGAGTTTGGGAAAAGGTATTGTTTTTATGCTGCATGCAGAAATACTTGAATAAAGTAGAAAAGGTTGCAGGACACAAGTGTCTTGGTACTTACTGATAAACCAATATGGGTTAAGCCCAATAATCTGCTTTGGGTCTCCTCCTGACCCACCATACACTGAAGCCATAATTATACAGTTGTCATAACACTTATTATAGCTTGCAATAATGGAAACTGCAATGTGACAACCAGAGCATTTTAACTTTAATGCAAGCCAGACTGAGAAGCAGAAAATACCAATAGTTTCTTGTTATTTGTAAACATGGCAAGAAAAATTACAGCTGAGAAGCAAACTCAGAATTGTGCAAGCTAATATCTGAAACTGATTCTTCAAGCACGATCTCAATCTTCCTGGATTAAATATAGGTCAAAATTATCAACGGTAGGTCTTTTACTGGAAGTTAAGCAGCTCTTGCAAAAGTAAAATTGTGGCATAAATTCATTGCCACCTGACAGATTTTATTTATATATATATATACATAAACTAAGACTGTCTAGGGATGAGGAAATTAAGTTTTTTAAAAACAGGAACACAAGGGAGTTTAAGAATCAATTTATTTTTTTGCTACTTAGGTAAGTACAAAAGTCTTATACAAACCATATTGTTAAAAATACAGTTCATGTGCAAGATTAAGGAAAACTGACTTCATAATGTTTAGGGTTATTTGGTTTTTTGATGATGCCAATGTCTGAACCACTCAAAAATGCTGTCAGTAATGTGTTTTATACAGTAAGATCACACATTCACCAAATTCATTTGCTCAAGTGGCAATGCACATTTTAGTTCTCAAAAATATCATACACATAATTAGAAATCAATGTTAAATAATTACTAGAGATATCAACTAAGAAGATTTTACATGTTTAATGTACTGATATAAAATTTTGTATATTTCTAATTTTATCAAAAGCATTTATATTAAACATTTTCATTCTTTCAGCATATTTATTTGCAGTGTAAAGCTACATCAGAATAAAAAGTGCTCCCATCAGAATAAAATCCCAAATTTTGGGGATACTCAATAATTATGCATCTTCACATTCAAAACAATCAAGAAACTATATTTAGTTTGGCTCGTAGAGTACAAAACAACTTTCTAGATTCCACACTTTAATCCAGTATTTTTAATATTAAAAATACTATCACACATGTATATTCAAGTAACCCATTCTTCTAATATCGCAGAATTTATATACTGGCATTTTAAAAATTTCTTCTGCATACATACTAGTAGGTTGTAAATCTGTTCATGAAAATGCAGTAAAATCTTCAAAACTAAGGGGGGGGGAGTAGAAGAAAGATTTAGCAATTTAAGTATGTTTTAGTAGTTTTAAGATTTTGTTAATCTGAATTAAATCTGAGAAGAATTCTTAGTCAGGCTAATAATGAAAAATCTGTTAGTACTGTTATCTTTGAATTTATTCCCAAGTAGTATTCAGGCTCTGATAAAAGTTATTTTTGGAATTCAGGTCTTGAAACTGTACATAGAATTAAACATTTGTTATAAGACAATTTTATTTAGAATTGACAAACATAATTGATTTCTCTTGTAGCTCTGAGATGTCCGAGTTATATCTGCCACCAACTAGAGCACAGTCAGCAGCATAAGCTTAAAGTGTTGCCCACGTTCACGAGTCTCATGATAATTGTATTATTAAAGCCCCAGCTCCTGGAGTCAAGTATTATATGACAATTTCAGCCATCATTCTTAAAGAAAACGTAGGGTTCTAGCCCTCACAGCTGAGAATACAGCTTCAAAATGTGGCACCCTGAAGGCTCAGAAAGAAGGCAAATAAACATATCTATTATTTTTATATAATCTCGTTATTTTAAAGCCAATTTCATGATTTTTGAGCTTGACTCATGATTTCTGAACATTTGGGATTGGCAGTACTGCTACAATAACCCACCAATGTGCCTCATTATCCTGAACTTTAGTGACAACCTGTAGGGCATGTGACAGGATAGCCGGGGGAAGTTCTTTTGCTGTTATACATGTTGATAATTAACATTGCATGTGCTGATTGAAAGACCTGGCTTTCAGAGGCAATGAAAAAAAGAAGGGCACTTACTCAGACTAAAGAAGACTGACATTTATATAAAAAGATAAAGCAAGACTTTTATTGAACCAACTTCTGTCTCCCTCACCAATAGAACTGATCCAATAAGAGATAAAACGTCACACACTGGGTGTCTAATATTCTGTGACCAACACAGCTATAAAAACACAACATTCATGTAAACCACAAATCAGTTAAAGATACTTACAAGAAGTTTGTGAAGCAGATTAAACTGCATTATATTTTTTCATGATACAATCCTTACTGGCATGCATTAAAGCTGCAGATGTGTATCTTTATGTACTCATTCAAACAAAAGTGTCACTTTTCAGTTTGTTATACAGCAAAGTCTGCCAAAGTATCACAAATGAGCCCAATTATCATCATTTCTAAGGCAAAGTGGTAATCATAACAAGTAGATACAAACAACAATCAGCACTGCTTAATCACTGGTTTTCTAGCAGTCAGTCATACTCCAATAGGAAAATAAGAAAGGACACATATTATGGCTTAATAGCTGGCACCAATTATTAGAAACAGAAACTCGGAAGGACATAGGGCAGCTCTAGAATTTAATGGTGTATTTGTGCTTTATTTATTGTATGGATGTTAGTTTAGTTTAATAGCAGACTATTGTAAAAAAGCAGGAAAGTAAAATATGACTCAAGATAACACATTCCTCAACAAACCTAGGGAGATGGTTTACAAGACAATGGAAGGACAGCTGACCCAGAACACCTGGGCTTCACCTCCCACTAGCCCATCAAATTGGTTTTGAGCAGTAGTGTCCAAAGGCAGGAATGTGAGACGAAAACTTCTGGTTGGTTAACAGCAAGCTGTTACCAGGAAGCTGTTTTGGGGGAAACAGACTGACATCCACAGACACCTGCCTTGCTATCTGATGAAACTAGGCCTTCCTAGGTTCCTCTCACAGGGTGGAAGGGCTTATATGTGACAGACAGCATGTAGGCCTTCTGTTGTTTCAAAATCCCCCTCATGTTTTACTTTAACTTAACATTAAACATTTTTGTTTTCAGAAGGCTGTCTAGTCATTGTATTTGCTACTGGTAACAAGCTCCCAAATGAAGACCAGAAGGTGCAGAATGAAGCTGGACCTGCTGGCATAAGCATGCTTTATCCACTGTAGCCCACAACCCATTCTAAAAGTGGGAGAATCACAGTATTCCACTTCACCCCAAGGGAAGTAAATACTCGAGGCTCAGGATCTGAGGGGACACTTTCAGACCAGACAGTGGTCAAAGATGCAGTTATGATTACAGGGATGACAGCCACGATGCCATACATTTCTGATTTGGAAATAAAAGATAAAGCTGTACCCATATAATGTAACTGGCATATGTTTTCCATTCTTTAGAATGCTGAACCATCTTAATTTGGACACAGCAGGGAGGAAGTTTTTAGTAGAAGGATTTTTGCTTTCCCTACTCCAAGAGAGTTGTATAGATTTTTCTTTGTAAGATGAAGGCAAACAAATGAGCTGCTGACCACAGGAGCCAACGCTATGTCAGGTGACTAGAAATGTATTATTCACTACAAATGTTAAGCGTTTGGACCATCCTCTGCATAGATTCCTTCACAAAAATTATAAAGAGCTACAGTAACAAATACATTTCCTATAATAGTATCTCTCTTACATTTTCAATTTCTGAAACGTTATCAAACACATGTCTAAAAACACCATCTGCCACTGAAACAACCTATTTATCCCCACAATAAAACTTCTGGTTTTCCTTTACAAAAATTACTTTAAGTACATTGTTGACAATGCAATCAAGTGTCACTCATTAGTCATTACAAGTGATCTGATTCACAGATACATTGGAGCTGCTCTGCACCACTGTGAGTACACAAAACTATTCTGAATATTACTTAACTGACCACTGAATAATCTCTTGATCACAGAGCTCCATCCTAGGCCATCCTTAATCCCAACTAAAGGAAAAAAATGCAAGATTAAGGATGTTCCTTTATCTGGAAAATTCCTGGCTTCTAAAAGTGCCCAGAGGGACACTGCCAACAGAAAGATTAAAGCAGTTTACAGGCTGCTCTAATTAATACCAGTTACAATCCAGAATTTGGAAGGAGAGTCCTCAGCAAGGCTGGAGAAGATAGAACAAGATATCAGTTTAATATAGTGAACAGTATGTGTGCAGGCTTTTTCCAAATTGTCATGAATTTAGATTAACAGAACTGTAAATAAATAGCAGATGCCTTACAATTAAACTGAAAAAAACCTTGTATCCGTACTTTTCAGTTATACTAGATTTAACAACCTGATTGTGAATGACTAAACTAGGTGCAGGAATATACAGTGAGCTCTGCCACAAAATTCAGATCTGCTTGGTCCTTAGTATAATGAACAAGAATACACATCAATATTTTGAACAGACTTTAGGAAGTCAACTGGTAGAGAAGAGTCCCATGAGTTCTAGTGCTCATTTTCATTACTTATTCTGTGTCTTTTCTTCTTCTCCCCTTCTCATTGTGTTTTCTCTTGCTCCTTGTTGCCTTACTATAGTTAAACAAGGTCACCTGCTGGTAAAGACACGGGAGTCAAAAAAGGGCAGCATACAACACATTCTAGTACAGAATCTGTGGCAGAGCTGTGACAGTTAAGAGTGCTTTATATTTATTATGAACAGTTTTCATTTCTGTATTTTAAAGTGGAGAATATACTAAAAAAGGGATGAGATGGATGTGGCCCTGTCCTAAAATCTTAATGCATATCAAAGTAACTTAAGAGTTAATTTAAGCAAACCTAAGGCAAAAAGAGGCCCAAAACTTGAAAATGCTTCTTTTTATATTAACATAACATTCTAAAATTCTAACAAAATCTATTACAAAAGACAAGAGAGTGTATGTATGTGTGTATATAAATCTTAATTATACAACTTTTCTTTGGTACTCTAGTGCTGAAAGTTTAAGATGACACTCATTGTAGGTGTGACAATGATTATACCCTACTTAGCTCCTGAATTTCTATAAGTCCTGTTATGGTTGTATCTAGTTTCTGTACTATAATTTACAGATTTTTTTTTCTAGTAAAAAGTTAGTCCACGTGCTGCAAGCAAATCTATCTGATATGAATTGCAAATATTCATTTAATAAGGTTAGTACTTTTTCAAAAGTACTGTTATCTGTTAATCTTAAACCAGAAAACAAAGGTTAAAAAAGTAACGTGCTCAAGACATCTTTAAGAAAATACAAAAGATAACAACAGATTGCACAATTAGTTTTAAAACGAAGCAAGCATGTATTCAATTTCAATGGCTAAATTTCAAAGGTAAACTTTGGAATGGGAAGGTGCCATTTTTTGTAGTCATGGATTGGAAAGAAGTTACATGTGATTTTTAGGATTTTAATTAAGTATGGTATAATACAGAGTATGTAGTTATGTGTTGACATTTAAGATAACAAATAAGAATGGTCAAACGTACTAACCACACATTTTAAATAACAGAAAAAGTGCTACAGGGCCACTGGAATTCAGGTGGAGGGGGAGAAGAGAAAGAAGGACACTGACTACAGATATTAACTATCATGTGAACTTTTTATTTTATTTATCCAGTAAACTGCAACCCAAATGCAAGATCTGAGCTTGCTCTACTATCTGCAATATTTAGACTAGTTATGTTTACATTCTGCTTAAAGTTTTTTATTATTCTATGCTAAGCAAATTTTTACTTTCAAAACAAATGAAGCTGGTGGAACAGGCTGCTATGCTGAGAATAAACTTTGTGAAAGAGGCTGATTGCCGACTTCCAAGAAGGCAGACAGCATTGACACTCTAGCCCAAGGGTTCTAAACCGGGGGTCCATGGACCCACAAGGGGTACGTGAAGCCTTGTCAGGGAGTACATGAGGTTCAAGTATAGGTAATTTATTGATATTTTCAATACAAAAAAATCACACAATACTAAAAAAATTATGTGAAAAATCTTAAATTAATTTAAGTTCGTTTTATTATTTTCTTAAGAAAATAATATAGTAATATAGTTGACTCGTGATAGCGTAAACATCTACCTAATTATTTTGAATCTCTCGCCTGATCCGATGCATAGCATCAACTGTAGGCATGCACAGTTGCGGTTACTGACGTTGGCAAACTAATCTGTACTAGTCGACTTATTTCATCGCTTGTCACAGAAATAACTGTCAGATGCTCTTTATTAAGGACAGACATAGGCATGTACAAGTTTGTTCTACAAGTGTTTCTTAAATTCAGTGTGGATTACTTAAAGGTGTGTATTATGTTTAGTGGTTTTTTCATACAGTAGTAGTATGTTTATTTGTACTGCTACATTTTTTCAAACATTGTTCATGCATTTTCTTGATATATTTATTACTAATGAGACCCGTGCTTCCTTTGCTCAAAGGTACTCAGTAATGGGTATATGAAGCCATCCAAAATTAAAGAACATCTGCAGACTGTTCATCCTCAAAATGTTAATGACCCAGAGGCTGTTTTTAAAATCAAACAAGCATGATTTGAATGACAGGGCACTCTCGTCCAGCACGGATTTACTCCCATGAAGAAACCAGCGCTGGAGGCTAGTTATTGGGTGGCATTACGGATCGCCAAAGAAAAAAAGCCCCATACTATTGCTGAGACCCTGGTGAAACTGTGCGCCATCAAAATGGTCCAATTAATGTGTGGTACAGAAGCAAAATGAAAAATAGCACAGATCCCATTATCAAATGATACCATTCGTGATCGAATCAAGGACATGTCAGAAGATATCCTCAAATAAGTGCTGGAGGAAATCACTTTGCAGATGTATTTGGAATCCTAAACTCACTGAACATTTCATTCCAAGATAGTAATATGATTACTTTGGAGGACGAAGAGAAGATCAAATCCTTTAAAGAAAAATTAACTCTCTGGGGAAGAAGAGTGAATTGTGGTAACTTTGCCAGTTTTCCTCTCTTTGATGAAATCACTTCTGATCCAGTACAGCCAATTCCAGTGGAACCAAGAGTTCTCAAAAGTATTATTAAACATTTGGAAAACCTTAAAATCGGCATCGATGGAATTATCCCAGCTGGTTTGGCAGCTGACATTTGAGTGAGGAGCCCCTTCACAGTGTCTCTTGAACAAATTAATGATACCGACCTGGCAAAAGATGAACTTCTCAAATTGAGAAATCATCAAAAACTTCGCGTCAACTTCGAATCAATGACACTGTACCAATTCTGGTGTAAACTTGGTGAGGCATTTCCCATCCTGACAAAACAAGCTTACCAAGTTTTAGTTCCATTTGTCACAAGTTACCTTGGCGAGTCGGGCTTTTCAGTGCTTACCTCGATAAAAACCAAAGCGAGGAGCAAATTAAATACGGAACATGATATGCGTGTGGCTCTCTCAAAAACGACGCCTAGGATAGAAATGTTGGTTCATAGTAAGCAGCAGCAATGTTCACATTAGTGAGACTAGTGTGGTTTGTCCATTTGTAAACGGACATTTTGTACAATTTTTGTGCAATTTTAAAATAAAGTTTGTTTAAAATGAACATCTATTGATATTTATGTCTTATGGATACCTGTAGTTTTGCTTATTCACATTAAGTTATAAAAAATGTGATTACCGAGAGCGATACATGATATATTTAGCTGAGACCAAAGGGTATGTGGACCAAAAAGGGTTCAGAACCACTGCTCTAGACTAAGCTGTGCAACTGCAAGGCTGAGAATATTCTAGCTATAGGCAGTTTGAGCAAAGGAAAAACAAGGCTATTAGGGCAACTGTTGGCAATATTGCACAAAACTGCCCTGAAGCGAGAATTCCCAAGTATATGGAAATCCTCAAGTGCCATAGCAACACTGTAGCAGTTCCTACACCAGCACAAACCCTGTAGCTGATGTCAGGGCATAGGGCTGCTTCTGAAGGCAGTGATCTTCAGCTGCAAGAAATGTCCCCTTTGTGCTGTGGGCAGTTGGTGCATAGCTTTTAAGATGCCTTTCCTCCTCCCTGGTCCTGCAATTGCATGAAGTCCTCTTTTGCTGTAACTGAGGATCAAGGTAAAAATTCTCTTTTTGTGAATGTATTTCATCAACATGTTTTTATGGGCTGAAGTCATAAAAAACTCTGAATGGGCACCTCTCTTGGTTCACTTTCAGTGAGTCAGGACATTTTCTTAGGAGACAATAAAAGGCCTACGTGGATTCATTCCTGGAATGACTGCTACTTCAGTTTTTTAAAACACAGCTGTGAAATATGATTTTGATGCCATTTATATTAGAACAGCTTTTTGCCAGTGTAAATAGGAAAAAAAACTAGAGGTCTATAACTGTGTTAAGGAAAAATATTTTAGTCATCAATCAAGACCTGATTATGGCCTAACATAGAGTTAGGCTCCTTCTCAAGTGATTTACAAAACACACAAGACAGACTGACTTGAACTTTACGAATGTTTCCACTGAGTCCATCCTCCACTATCCACATTATTTCTGTTTTCAATTGGGCAACCACTTAATCCTGTGAGAGGTTTTACAATACACACAAGGTTGCCTTATATCAAAGCAAAATGCAGGACAATGTAGCACTTTAAAGACTAACAAGATGGTTTATTAGATGATGAGCTTTCGTGGGCCAGACCCACTTCCTCAGATCAAATAGTGGAAGAAAGTAGTCACAACCATATATACCAAAGGATACAATTTAAAAAAAAATGAACAAATATGAAAAGGGCAAATCACATTGCAGAACAGAAGGGGGATGCGGGGGGGTGGGAAGGGGGAGGAAGGAAGGTAAGTGTCTGTGAATTGCTGATATTAAAGGTAGGGAGAGTGGGATGTTTGTGAGTTCACAGACACTTACCTTCCTTCCTCCCCCGCCCCACCCCCCCGCATCCCCCTTCTGTTCTGCAATGTGATTTGTCCTTTTCATATTTGTTCATTTTTTTTAAATTGTATCCTTTGGTATATATGGTTGTGACTACTTTCTTCCACTATTTGATCTGAGGAAGTGGGTCTGGCCCACGAAAGCTCATCATCTAATATACCATCTTGTTAGTCTTTAAAGTGCTACATTGTCCTGCATTTTGCTTCAACTACCCCAGACTAACACGGCTACATTTCTATCATTATATCAAAGGTGAGCAATAATTTTTGACAGGGGGCCACTCCAAGATCTTGGAAAGTGGTCGAGGGACGCACTTTCCATGATATTAATGAAGGAAATGTGGTGTTTTGGATGGAGGTTGAGTGTAGAGAGAGCTTGGGGTGCAAGAGGGAGAATGGAGTCTGGGAGGGAGTTTGAGTGAAGGAAGCAGCTGTGACCTAGGGCAGGGGACTAAAGGGCAGGGTTTTGGGATATGACTTAGGGTAGGAGAGGATTGTGATCTGAGGTAGGAGATTGGGGTCTCACACCTGGGAAGGGGTGTAGGTGCAAGAGGGGGGCAGACGGTTTGGGTATGTTGATTCGGGGACAGAGTTGAAAAATGGAGGAGCTGGGGTGCCAGAGGGAAGCTCTGCCCAGGAGACTTACCAGCCAGCAGTAAAACAAGCCTGCCTGCCGAGCTAACGTTTGAAGATCTTAAAACATTTTCCAGCCAGTCAGCCTGCCCAGCCATGTGCTTATGTGAATAACTGAGTTGAGGAGAGGGGGAGTGGTTCTTCTTGGCTGCCTGTTATTCAAACAGGCAGTTCCCATTGGCTAGTTTCTGGCCAGAAACCGGCCAATGGGATGTGTTGGAGGCGGGGGCAGTTCCTGAAGCTTTCCCCCCTCCCTTCCAGTTTTGAAAGAGAAACCGAGCCTGGCAGCCACATTTCTGAATGGCATGCAGGACAAGCAGGGGAGCTGCCTGGGGGCTTTCTGGTGCCTCTGTGAGCCAGATCCAGCGGCTTGGCGGGCTGGATCCGGCCTGCAGGTCATATTTTCCCCGGGCCTGCACTGGATAGACATAAGGGCTACGTCTACACTGGCACCCTTTTCCGGAAATGCTTAAAACGGAACAGTTTTCCGTTATAAGTATTTCCGGAAAAAGCGTGTCTACATTGGCAGGGTGCTTTTCTGGAAAAGCGTCCGTGGCCAACGTAGATGCGCTTTTCCGGAAAAAAGCCCCGATTGTCATTTTCGCGATCGGGGCTTTTTTGTGGAAAAAACTACACTGGCCTTTTTCAGGAACAGTTTTTCCGGAAAAGGACTTTTGCCCGAACGGGAGCAGCATAGTTTTTCCGGAAAAACACTGACAATTTTACAGTAGATCGTCATTACTTTTCCAGAAAAGCAAGCGGCCAGTGTAGACAGCTCGCAGCTTATTCCGGAAAAGCAGCTGCTTTTCCGGAGTAAGTGGCCCAGTGTAGACACAGCCTTAAAGTTTTTAGCAAAACTATGCTAGTATCGTGCATTCCTGGAGTACAGTCTATTTTTAAATTTGAGAGAGCAGCTTTTAGGTAACATGCACTAAATACTGTTTTATTTAATACATAGAGTTTCAAAACTATCCAGTCTTCTGTTATCAATAATATTAAAGAAATATAAAACATATGATTTATAGTTTCAAAGAGGTTAATGATTATCTTTCAAATGTATTAGACTCAATTTTTACTTAAATGTTGTGTTCTTTTCTTACTGCTTCATGATCTATACTAGGAAGCTTGGATTTCCTTTTTATTATTTAAACAAAAACTGTACAACCTTGCATACATGCTACTGTGCCCAATACTGCCTTATCCTGGCATGATACAGGAGAACTAGTGAAACGAGAGTCAGATTCAAGAAACAAAGATGAGCAGTGCGGGTTTGATTAGACTAGGAAAAAGAGTCAAGGTTAGTCCCTAGTACAGAATCAAGCTATCACGTCAGATTAGCAGAGAGACATCAGATTAGCAGGGAAAGGAAGCAAGAAAAAACTCCGCTTTTAAAAGTTATAATAAAGTCTTCAAGCCACCATTTTACAGCATAAAGAAGCAAATAAGGACAAAGTCTAATTTTTAAATGAAAGTCCTTTGTAAGTCACCTGTATATCACTGCAGCAATGGCTTTTACAAAGCCCAGATCTGTCAACATAAGCAGGGGTGCCATTTCTGGGGGGCACCTCCTCATTTTACATTGGAGGTCTGTTCATAGCACACACAAGAGCACCAGGCACAGCTCTTACCAGCTCCGACACACAGCCAGGTGCCCTGCCTCCAGGAGACAGAGTCCTTTGGTTCCTGCAGTTAGTTACCTCTGCTGTGCTAGTTCACTCACCCCGCCCTCTAGTCTGTCTCCATTAATCAGTAGCTACTCTCTTCCAATGGAATGCAAATATGGGGATTCAAACTGAGTCTGACAGTTTGGAAGATGGGAGACTTGCATGGCTTAGCCCGCTAGGGTAAAACAACAATAGGGATGATGCAAGCAACTTAACCAGCCCAAAGCAAAGAGAAGCAGGGTGGCTCCCTGGGAGGTTCAGGGACCAAGTAGGGAACACAAGGACTGCCAAAGGCGTGGCTAGCAACAGACTTCGATAGGCAATGTGCAATATGCAGGGGGCTCAGCTCCAGGCCCCCCAGAAGTGGCAGGCCTCAGGTAGAAAGGGCAGGGCTAGATGCAGCCAGCTCTCAGCACTTCCTGGGCCACGCCACATGGGGCTCTGGTTGTGGCAGGCAAATATTATTATTGCCTTTTACAGCAATGAGAACTTAGTCACAGCATCTAAACACAGACTAGAACTTTAAATACATATGTACAAACAAAATAATGAGCAAGACTCCATTTTTAACCTCCACTTCAAAATGTAGAGTTTTCTTGGTGTTTGGTTTCAATAAGTCTCCAATGAGAATTGCCACTTAATCACAGAAGTGTTGTGTTTAAGAGCTTTCTGGAAAGTAAAAAGCCTTTAAAGAGAAGAGAAAGAGACTCTCTCTTTCAAAAAATGTCAGTTTCACTCCAGTTTCAAGTCAGTTTCTCTTTTTTTATTATTTTCACTAAGGCAAAGGTGGACAAATACTGGCCTGAAAGTGGGATTCAGTCCACCAGGGTTAGCTCCTGACAGGCCTCCATCGTTATATTTACCTGCATGGCTGCAGATACTGGTGACCAAAGATCCCATTGGTTGCAGATCACAGATCCCAGCCAATGAGAGCTGCGGGAAGCAGTGTCCCGGTCTGTGCAACTTCCCATCATTCCCATTGGCTAGGAATAGTAATCCATGGCCAACAGAAGCTGTGATCGCTGTTCATGGCCAATGGAAGCTGCAGGAAGCAGTGCGTATAGGGACACCACTTCCTGCAGCTCCCATTGGCCATGGACAGCCTCTCCTGTTGTCTGGGAGCTGTGATCACTGGTACTTGCGGCCATGCAAGTAAATATACGGCAGCAGCCTACTAACTCTGGCAAACCGCCACTGTGTTATTGCCCAGCCCTACATTAGAGTAAAACCCACTTAGGTTGATGCAATATAAACTCACAGGGCCATGCCCTAGTAAGATATTTCCAAAAGTTAAATGATCTATTCCAATTTTGAGATTGGAAATATCTTGCCGTTTTATCTCCTGATTGTTCTAAGCTTACGTATAAACATAAATATGGCTTTCATTGGTGTTTGAATGAAATTTTTCTCTCTTCATATAGGAATTAGATACAGTGCTCATGTCAACGAATTTCTAAGATATTAGCTGAAAGAAAGGCCCCAGAGTTTTCAGGTGCCTAAGTAGTTCTGGGGATTATGGTTAAAGCCGCTTCCTCTCCCAGCTTTCCTCCCTTCCCCGCCTCCCCAGCTGGACCAAAATCTGAAATGGGCTAACAAGGTATGCAAACTATACAGAGGTATCTAAGATTACACAGCTATGGCACCATCTGATACAAGAAGCAATAACCAACAACAGGAAATTAACGGAAATCTCAGTTATTCCTGGTAGGTTGTGATTTGCATGTCTATTAACAACCATCATTATAAATAAGTTTGTTTCTATGCCCATTCAGTGCTTTGTGCCTTTCCTGACTGCCCAAGTATTTTCCAGTTAGTGCCAGTTGTGATAACATTTTTTGTATTAAGAACTCATTCCTCACCTGCACCTGGAATCAAATTAAATAATTTACAATAAAAATGAGTAAATACAAATTTTCTTTTGCACCTCTTCCTTCTTTGGATTGTGGAAGTCACCATAAAGGATAAATGGATTGTATTTCAATTTAAAACTTAAATGTAGACTATAAATAAATAATTGGGTAAGAGTCTGCTTGATTAAGAGGCTGGGTGAGAACTGTTAGTCTTGACAGTTTTACTGAAAGGTGGTATAAAAATCTCTGTAGATGTATTTTCTCTGTGACTTTTATAATTAACTAATGTGCGTTAGAATATGAATAGCTGCATATTTAATATCTTAACAAAAGAAATCAGTGAGAATATATCTGACACCCTCTCTAGACCCCACTTTCTATGTCAATCTATAATCTCCAATACCCACCTGTTATTCTGTGCCAGTTCTCCCTCCTGCTCCTTGTCTGACAGGTGTGGAAGGAACTTCTCTTGATCCATTTTTGACAGGTGTAGCAGGCACGTCTCCATTGACACCTTCAACACCACCAACAGACATCAAGCTTTTCCGCTCTTTGGATGTAGATTTGTGCTCCACTTTTGTGACTCTAAATCTGAAACAAGCAATACAAGAACCCACTTAAGATCATTTGTTTTGTTTTTCTTCAGAGATCAGATAATCCATTTTCAAACTGCCAGTGAGGCAAGTGTTATCCCAACTATAGAGATGGAAAACAAGGTATTTTAAATGGGCTTTCCAAGAACACAGAGGGAGTGAAGTCTAAAGTTGGGATTTCCTCTCTCAGATGCTAGTGCTTTGACCATACATACCTCTCTTGTAAAAAGAAACAATAATAAGACAAAACTACACTAATGGTTGAGCAATCATGAATAGCCAAAAAGCAGAAAAAAGAGAAAAGAAAGCACCCAGAAACTAGAGGGGAAACTGCATCTTCTGTATTTGATACTTACTGTGAAGGAGGATCAAGAGAAGGAAGAGGATTTATTTGTAATTCTTGCTCTCTTTTTAGGCAGTTGTGTTACTGAATCCACAGCTTTGGATTTCTATTCATGCTATGAAGAGATTTCTAAAAATTCCATAGCAAAAATTCTAAATCCACCTGGCTCTGAAGCAAAGTACAATTCAATAATGTCCTTGACTACATTGAAAAGAAACATATTAACCATGTTATCCCCCTCTGAAGTGAAATTCACTTAAATTTTCTCCTTATGCATCTTCCATTTCCATCCCCTCAAAAAAAGTGTAAACAGTCTGAGATGTACAATATCACAGGTATCAGGGTCCACATGCTATGCACATGAGCAGATGAGAGAAAGAACCTGAATCCAGGTCTTCTTTCTGTGCTTCCCATGATGGTGAAGGTATTCATCCATAACAAAATATCATATTATGAGGGAAATTTGGGGCTTTAGACTTCTCCAGCTAAGGGGAGAGCAAGAGAATCAGAGAGAAAATATGTCCGCAGACTCAATAATATATCTCAATGTTACTGAAATATGAGGACCCATCAAGAATTTCATGACAATAGCAGATTAGTGCAAGACGCGGGCCTTCAGCCCTCATTTTGTGCCTTTTGGGAGGTGTTATTTTAACCTCTAAACTGAGGAAGGAGACTGAGTAGGATGAGAAGCCTGAGGAGTGGTGACTGTGGCTAGGTGAAGAAAATGAGATGAGGCGCCAGAGATGGGTCAGAGATAGGACTTGGACACAGAGACAGCAAGTTATATGAGCCTATGGTGCCCATGCTCCAGCAATATTCAGGACATGAGGTCCTGTCTTCACCAATATTCAGGGCCAGGTGTCTTCCACTGCTCTGCCTTCTTCCCCCACACACATCTGCCAAGGGTCATTGGCTGAACCCTGGGCAGGAGGCAGCTGCCCCCTACAGCTTCACACTGCATTCCCTCACCAGCTGCTGCTACCAGTAGCAGCAGTGAGCAACCCAACCCCTGTCCACTCCATTCTGCTGGTTCCAGGCATCAACTGTCACCACAGCATCTTAGCACCTTCTAACCACTAGTTGGTCCCAACCCTTCCCTTCTGCCTTGGATGGATCCTTCCCTTTTCATGCAGGAACCTGGAACAGCAGAGGGAGCCCCTTCACTTCCAGCACAGGTGAGTGCCAGGCAGTAGTGTCCATCATCCCTTGCCCATCATCCAGCACTGGTGTCCCCCAGGACTCCACACCCCTTCCATTGCCTTTTTGCCCCTCTCCCAGCACTGGGGGGGTCCTAAAATGCCACCTTCAGGTGAGGCCAGCCCTTATCACCCCTCTGGCTCAGATCCGCCTTACCTTACCCCCAGTGGGGGCTCTTGGGCATTTCAAAGCGCAAGCACCCGCATGGAGCCTGGGGTCAGCAGGGGACTCAGAGTCCCCCGTTGACTCCGGGCTCCATGCTGCACTGCCACTTTGAAATGCCATGTGGCACCCGGGGTCAGCTGGGGACTCCCCAGCTGACTCCAGGCTCCACATGGCATTTCTGCAGAACCCGGAGTCAGCTTTGAAATACCGCACTGGAGCCTGGGATCAGCTGGGGAGTCCCCAGCTGACCCCAGGTTCTGGGGAAATGTCGCAGGGAGCCCAGTATCAGC
The DNA here is from genome assembly GCF_049634645.1 of Pelodiscus sinensis. Classification (NCBI taxonomy): domain Eukaryota; kingdom Metazoa; phylum Chordata; order Testudines; family Trionychidae; genus Pelodiscus; species Pelodiscus sinensis. The sequence goes on along the minus strand of NC_134715.1, from coordinate 94,185,508 downwards.
TAGGGAGTCCCCCGCTGACCCCAGGCTCCACACGGCGCTGCCGCTTTGAAATGCCACCCCAGTGACTAGTCCTTAACATCCTTCGTTTGTACAGCATCTAGAATAATGAGGTCATGGTGAATGACTAGAGCACCAGATTCTAGTGGTAATACAAATTAATAATTAATCATTAAAATTCTTTAGCTTGTCTATATGCTTATCCAAAACCCAATAGAAAAGCATTTAATAAAAAAGAGAATTAGTGTACAAAGTTTGACCTGTACATTCAAACATCTGATGTCCAAGGAAACAGCACAATGTCTCCAAAGTTAATTACCGTCTTGCAATTCAGAAAAATCCATTTGTTGGGTTGTGGTATGAATTGTTATAAAGCATATAACTAATCCAATACTGAAATCAAATGAGAGAACCATGTAAATAAAGCATGAAACAAAGCAAAACAGTCTTACCTTCCCACAGAAAGTACTGTAACTTCTCCTTGTCGGTTTTTTCTTGACTCTTTAGATTTGTTGTTTGGCTTTAAAAGATGCCATCTTTTGTGCCTACAGCGATTACAAACATCCTTCTCTGCTACTCCCCCAATAGTATGCAAGTGATGGCCACGGCAGTTATGTTTTGATGGGGTTTCGCTTGGTGACAAAGGTGAACCTGGACTTTCAGGACTGCCTGGAGTTGTAGGAGACCCAGGGCTATTTTTGAAAACAAATGAAAAAAAAATAACTTTAAATTGCATATAATTGTTCTTCTTAGAAATAAGGTCTCTTTAAATTTAAATAATCATCCCACCTTATTCTCTGATAATATACACTCAGGTTGTATCCAACTTGTGTTAAATTTAGGTTCTTGTTTTTAACAGAAGATAGTTTTTGCTGACTAAAACAATTTAGTCTGATGTAGAAAAGTCAATGATTGATTCCAGCCTTTCTTCCTCTTTTACTGAGAGAAAAGCACCAGTTGGGTTTAAAAATGAAAAAGAAAAAAAAGCAGTTTTGCAAACTCACATACACATCTTCACTTTCTCTTGTGAAAAGAGACAGAGAAGAAAAAAATATTTAGTTTTTAAGTCAACCACGCATTCCTGCATCATCCCACAAGATTATTCTGAAATTGGCCCATATTTGAAAACTAACATCTCTCAAGATTGTAAAGGTATTTGCCTCAAAAAACTGCTCCAAGTAAAACAAAGGGAATGGAACAAAATGAGTAAACCACGCATCTACACACACACAGACTTTGTACTCCTATAATTATATTTATTTTAAAAATAGTATAGTTAAAAATGGAACAATCTTCCTCAGTGTGGATGCAGTTGTACCGGCCTAGAGGTGTTTATATCCATGCTGATATAGTTAAAAATGTTTGATCAGTAGAGTACAGACACAAGCACCTTTATGCCACTATAACTGTGTCTATTCCAGAAGCAGGCAATAACTTGAAGTAGAAACCCTTTGACTAAGCTCCTAAATGACTATTATTCAATGTTATTTAATCTAAAACTATAATGAACATACTTTCAGTTACCATAATAGCATTTAAAGGGTTGCAATTTTACTGAGATTTCAGTTTTAATTAACACAGAATCATTCATAAGGTACATCTTGATATAGCAGAGGAAAATACACACAGTTAAAATAGAAAGGACTTACCTTGCAGGATCACACACACTGTTATCAGCTACCATGGCCTTTAACATATCAGCATTTGCTACAAAAAGCACAAACAGAAATTGTTAAAAGAAATGGGTTGCTGTCCTTGTATAATATAGTAAAAAAGTAAGCAAGCTGAAGACTCTAGTTTTGACTCAGACCCTACTTTGCTTTCAATGCACCTTTGCTATCTCACAACTGAAATAAAGGGCTCTGAATGTAATTCCATCTAGACAGCAGAATTTGCATTATGGAATCTGAAGGCAGGATGCCAAAGGCAACAAGTTAAAATTTGTATGCAAAGATATCCTTGATGAAATATTTTAAGAGTTAGTTAGACAAACACCCATCAGGTTGGTCCACCTGAAAACTTGACTCCCTTATATCTCTGGGATTCAGAAATAACCTGTTTAGATTCAGTTAAAAGTATCTTGATAAAAAGCAGGTGCAATTCTACCAGGTGTACCTATTCCCACAAGTGGAACCAGTTCCAACTTTGGTGTGGTGACAGACAGGTTGATGCAGCCAGTGCTCCATTACTGAGGTTCTACTCAGCATAACCTCTTTCACGTTCTGATATCCAGGGAGATACGCAGCAGAGATGTCCTTGTGGATACACCAGTTCCATAGCTTGATTGCTTATGAACTCAGGTAATGGGACCTGGCACCTCTTGGCCTGTTCATGTAATATATGCAAGTGAGGTTGTCCGTAAATACTCAAACAGTCCAGTTTCTGTGAAGTGGTAGGAAATACTGGCAGGTATTGTGGACTGCCCACTGTTCCAGGAGGTTGATGTGTAAGGTGGACTCGGTGGGTGTCCATCTGCCCTGTAATAGTGTGCTTGAAGAGATGCATTCCCCAGCTAAGGAAGGAAGGAGGCACGGATTATAAGTATCATGATAGGTGGAGGATGAGGAAAAGGGACCCAGGCACAGATGTTGTCAGGGCACATTCATCCACAGCAGAAAGTTCATGACCTGGGTTGGCATGAAAATGAGTTTTTGCATGCTGTGCGTGTGGCTTCTGTATGAAGCCAGACCAGAAGACAACACATTTGCAGCCTCATGTTTTGACCACAAATGTAGTTGCAGCCATACGTCCCAGAAGATGAAGCATGTGCATGTTGGGATTTGGTGGCATGTTTGGGCAATTGAGACTAGTTGGGTTATCACTGCAAATCTGTGAGATGGTAAAAATGCTCTTGCCCACTTGGTATCAAGTGCAATGCCAATGAACTCCAGTGTTTGCACTAGCATTAGTGTGGACTTTTCAAAATTAATAAGGAGGCTCAGTTTTGTAAAGAGAATTGTTGTACTGCAGACTGCTCAGAGCACTTCAGTCTCAGATGGTGCTTTGAAAAGGCAGTCATCTAGGTATGGGAAAATAATGATACCTAGTTTGTGGAAAAGGCTGCAACTACTGCAGTGCTGTGGATAGTTTGAAGTGTCTGTAACAGTAATGAAGATGGGAGATGATGAACCGTAGGAAATGCATCCTGTAGGTCGAGGGCTGAGAACCAATCTTCCTGTTCCAGTGCTGGAATGAATAGGGTGACCGTTGTGAAATGTAGTTTTGACAAATTTGTTGAGATTGGAAAATTCTAGGATGGGGCACCAACTACAAAACTTCTTTTGTACTAGGAAGTGCTGAGAGTAGAAACTGTGTCCTCTGTGTTGGGGAGCATGATAGGGGTGTCTGCCCCACACTGACCCTTTAAGGATTACAGCCCAGCCCTTGGAGAAGGTTGGAGCCATGGAGCCAGCATCTGAGGCAGACACAGCCAATTAGAACCCAGCTGGAGCTGTCTAAATAAGGGCTCCTAAAGGGATGGAGATGGACTCACTCTTGCTCTACCTGTGGAGCAGGAGAGACCTAGCTGCCAAGGAAGCTAGAGGCTTCCTGACTTAGAGCAGGGCTGGAGAAAGGCAGGCAGAGTCGGTGAAGCTCTGGCCAGGAAAGCTCCCAGGCTGCAGGGTCTGAAGCAAGCGAGGTCTGAGGGTTCTAAGGCTGCAGGGAGGCAGCAGGTCCACACCTGCTTGCCAATGATGAGTGGCCATTTCAGACTGCAGTGGCTAGACGAAGACTTTCAGTAGGGTCACTGAGGCAAGGTGGGCATAGGAGTTTGGGTGTTCCCTGAGGGGGAAGACCCCAGAGTGTGGGGAGGAGCACTGTGGTAGAGCAGTACCCAGAAGAGAGGGTGCCATGGTCTAGGAGGGATGTGGGTCCTAACACAAAGTGGTAGCAAACAAAAGCTAACAGCAGACATGACAAAAGGGGCTAATGAGCTGATTCCCTGAGTGACCAGCAGGCAGCACCATGGCAGCGAGTTGCGCCATGTTACAGGGAGAGACTGGTTCTATGGCTCCCAGCTGAAGGAGATGTCTCACCTCTCCTCCCTCCAAGTCGGGTTCATGAGAGGGTTCCCTGAATAGGGAAAGAAAGAGTTACTCACTGTGTGTAGTAACGGTGGTTCTTCGAGATGTGTCCCAGTAGATACTCCACTCTGGGTGCTGGTGCATCCGCGCCGGCGACCGGAGACTTTTCTAGAAGTTTCCACTGCGCACACGCCACAGCGCCCCCTTGTGTCATTGGAATCTGTTAGGCACGCGCACAGCACGGCTCTTCTGTTCCTTCTCTACGGCTACGTCTAGACTGGCATGATTTTCCGGAAATACTTTTAACAGAAAAGGTTTTCCGTAAAACGTATTTCCAGAAAAGAGCGTCTAGATTGGTCCCCGAGTTATCGTTATAACAATGCGCTTTTGTGGAAAAGCGTGTCTAGATTGGTGGCGTACCTTTGCACAAAAGCAGAAGCCCGGAACCATTTTGAAGAGGGCAAAAGGCCACCAGCCCTTTCCGGGGGGCGGGGCTGGAGCTCCGTTCAGACACATGCTTAAAGGGGTCTTGCCGGACAGCCGTTTGTCTCCTGCTCCGTGCGTTTGGACCTCTGGCAGGGACGGACAGCCGTAGCAGGTTTGGTGGTTTCCCTCTGACTTTTGGGGACACCACCCTTTTGCCCCCTACTGCTTTTTCCTGATTTTGCTTTCTTGTGCCCTGCTCTGTCTGCCATGGAGCCGTGGGTGGCCATGTACCTGCTCTGGCCCCTGTCGGCCATTTTCGAGTGCCTGCAGCTGGTGCTCCAGGCCGGTACCCTCGTCTTTCAGGACCAGGAGGCAGAGATCGCCTTTGACTCCCACACCAGGGAGGCCATGGCGTCCCTGTGGCATCAGCACCCTAGGGTGGAGAGGCCACTCTGGAGATTGGACACCAGTACAGACAGGTGGGACCGGCTGGTCCTTGGGCAATGGGATGACCAGCAATGGCTCCTGAATTTCCACATGCGAAAGCGGATGTTCCAGGAGTTGTGCGCCTGGCTCACCCCCGTGCTACAGAGAGCCACCACCCGGCTGCATGCACCCATCCCCATCAACAAGAGGGTCACCATCGCGCTATGGAAGCTGGCCACCCTGGACAGCTACTGCTCAGTGGCACAGCAATTCGGGGTGGGAAGATCCACCGTCGGTGTCATCGTGATGGAGGTAAGTCCCAGGGGGAATGGGGTGCGGGGAGGGTGCTGCACTCCATGCCCAGGGGCAGCCAAGAATCCAGGCTGGGTCACCCAGGGGTTTGGGCCGTCCGTCCCTTTCACAGGCCTGCTGGTGGGTGGGGTAAGGGGGCCCTGGTGTGTGTGTGTGTGTGTGTGTGTGTGTGTGTGCGCGCGCATGCGTGAGAACAGAGGGAATCTCGGGGGGGGGGCCCCAAGGGAGCGCACACTCACCCCTGCCTTATGTGATGTGTTCCCTTGTGTTTCTCTGCACCCTTCTGCAGGTCGTCCACGCCATCAATGATGTCCTGCTACCGAGAGTCATCCGCCTGCGCGACGTGGACGCTACGCTGGCCGGCTTCGCTGCCCTCGGGTTCCCCAACTGTGGGGGAGCCCTGGATGCAACCCACATCCCCGTCCAGGCCCCAGAGTATCGAGCAGCCCATTTCACGAACAGGAAGGGGTACTGCTTGATTGTTCTCCAGGCCCTTGTGGACCACCGGGGCCGCTTCCTGGACGTCTACTCGGGCTGGTCCGGCAGGGCACACAACGCCCGCATCCTCTGCAACTCCAGACTCTTTCGCAGGCTGGAGGCGGGCACCTACTTCCCCCGGCGGGAGTTGACTGTCGGGGATGTGCCTATGCCCATCTGCGTCATCGGGGACATGGCCTACCCCCTGCTGCCCTGGCTAATGCAACCCTACACGGGGCGGCCGTACCAGAACCGGGCCCAGTTCAACGACCACCTCAACCGGGCCCAAAATCAGGTGGAGCTCGCCTTCGGCCGCTTAAAAGCCTGCTTCCGTTGTTTGCTCACCAGTCTCGAGATGGGTGAGCAGAATGCAATGGAGGTACTGGCCGCGTGCTGCGTGCTCCACAACATTGTGGAGCAGAGTGGGGAGGCCTTCTTCCCTGCATGGATGGCAGCCGAGGCACAGACGTTCGAACAGCCCCACACAGTTTAGGCTAGGGTTTAAGGCCACCATCGCCTGTCCGAGCTGTCCCGAAGAACAGGAAGAGGATTCGTGGTTCGTGCGGAAGGCTCCAGTCAGCGTACCCGATTCCAGTCGTCTTCTAGGGATCTCCTGGCTGTTCCTCTCCCAAGGCCCGGAAGGACCAAAGGATTGAGGTTGCAAGCAACACTACAATCGTCCCGTGTCTAGACTATGTCACATATTCTTTTGTGTGCATCTTTTAACCTTTCTTGCTTGTTTGTTATCTATGTTAATATAGTTGTGGTTTAAATTTTACTTAAAAGTGTCAGTATTTATTTATGCACCACAAACCAATGACCACTTAAAGGGACGACTGGTGATAGATACAGAATTTGGTGTCTGCATTTTGTAATCCTCTTAAATTTAGTTGGCTAATTGGCATCTCAAATAATTTATTACAGTTACCTCGAGTAACACAATAACCAACACAGTTTTGTTTTCAACTGAAAAATTGTCTATTTTTATTTACAAGGGAGAGGAGGAGGAGGAAGAGGAGGAGGAGACCTTCAACTGGGACGGGGAGGGGGAGGAGACCTTCAACTGGGACGGGGAGAGGGAGGAGCTACTCCTGGGAGGGGTGGCACCTGCGAGCGCTCCTGTGGGGACGGACCTGGACATGCGAGGCAGGCCACATCGGGGCAGGCTGCATGGGAAGGTGGGCAGGAGGAAGGGGCATTGGAGGGGCAACAGGAGGAGGCCAGGGACATGTGTGGCCACAGTGGGGACTTCCCTCAGGGAGCCAGCCAAGGCACCGGGAGCAGGCAAGGGGCTCGGTGGGGGTCACATTCACAAGGCTGTGATGCTGCGGTTTACCCAAAAGCAGCTGGCTGTGCCTCACAGCCAGACATGGGACAGTGTGCCGTTCTCCGTGCTGCACCCTTGGCGGAGGTGCGGGCTCTGGGCTGAGTCCCTGGGGCCCTGGCTGGTTCCAGCTGGCATCCACCCTTCCCCCTGGTCCCGCCGAATGCATGTGAGCAACACGATCCCAGGCGTGCCCTGCAGCTGCCTGCCGCGGCCACGTGCCACTCGGTCACCAGGCTGCACGTGGTTGCATGTTCTGCTTGCTGCCTAATGCTACATAGCGTGCAGCTCACGTCGCCTGAGTGACATGCTATCTCCCTCCCCACTCCGGGCGCCTGGATCCCCTCCTTCTCCCCGTCCTTGTGAGTGCAAAGTGCAAGACTCACCAGTGGATCATTCCCCGGCCTCGGAGGGGCTGCTGGAGGTGGCATGCTGGGTGGCGATGCTGGCCTCCTCCTCCGAATCAGTGCTGTCTCCTTCCCCTGCCTCGGTGGTCCAGGTGACGGGGGGGCGCACGCAGGTGTCGACCGGCACATCCGGGATTGGCTGGCCGAGGATGGCGTGCAGCCGGTCATAGTGGGAGCAGGTGTCTGGTCCTGCCCCCCTGCCCTTGCTGGCCCACACGTAGCCCAGGCGCAGCTCTTTAACTTTAGCCCGGACCTGTTCAAGGTTCCGGGCTGGATGTCCCTGCTGGGCTAGCGCCTGGGCCATGCGACCGAAGATGTCAGCATTGCAGCGCCAGGACCTGGTGTCGTGAAGGCCCTCCAGCTCCCTGGGGGACCACGAGGGAGCCCGTCGTTTGCGGCCCTTGGGGGCCTCCTGCACTGGGGATGCAGGTGGCTCAGTGCCTGGAGCTGCCATGGCTGGCTCAGATGTGGCTGCTGGGCAGGGCAGGGGGGCCGTGGCAGACCTCAGGCTGGAGGTCTGAGGCATGCTCCTGCCACGTGCGCTCAGCAGCCTGCAACTGCTTTAAGAGCTCGGGTTACCAGGAAGTCCAGGGCTCCTACGGGGTCTCCCGGCGTCCAAACCGCTTTTTTACGTTTAGCCTGCTTTTGCACAAAAGTCTTAGCTAGCTGTCTACACTGGCCCTTTTGCACAACAGTTTTTCGCAAAAAGGACTTTTGCCCGAATGGGAGTGGCAAAGCTTTTCCGGAAAAAGCACTGATTTCACACAGTAGAACATCAGTGCTTTTGCGGAAAATCAAGGGGCCAGTGTAGACAGCTGGAAAGTTTTTCCGGAAAAGCGGCTGATTTTCCAGACAAACTTGCCAGTCTAGATATAGCCTACCTGTTGGCGCATAAGGCTCCAATGCAGGGGAAGGAGGGAGGGTAGTGGAGCACCCACAGGGACACATCTCGAAGAACCACCATTACTGCACAAGGTGAGTAACTCTTTCTTCTCCTTCAAGTGATCCCAGTGGGTGCTCCACTCCAAGTGACTACAGAGCAGTTGTTGGCTCGCGGAGGTGGGTTTGGAGCTGTGTGGTAGTCACTGTGGATAGTACTGCATGTCCCACCGCCATGGAAGATGCAATCAAAGAGGAGAGAGCGTAATGTTGCACAAATGTGCGATCAGATGACCAGGTGGCAGTGTTGAAGATGTCTTGAAGAGAAACGTTGCTAAGAAAGGCAGTTGTGGAAGACATCCCTCTGGTGGAATGAGCTGTGATGGTTTCAGGTAAGTCTTTGTCATATAATGCATAACATGTTCAAATACAGGAGATGATCCATTTCAAAATCCTCTGAGATGAAACTGCTTGACCTTTGGATCGTTCAGTGTAGGACAAAAACAGCCTAGGGGAGACTTGCCAGGTTCTGGTTAGGTCCACATAAAACACCAATGCTCTATGGATGTCGAGAGTGTGCCATGTGACCCGAGCTGGATCGGCATGCGACTTAGGAAAAAAGGCAGGTAAGTGTATGGGTTCATTGACGTGGAAGGGAGAAGGGACTTTGAGGAGGAACTTCGGGTGGGGTTGGAGTATCACTCTGTCCTTCCTGAACACCGTGTATGGGGGTTCAGCCATCAAGGCAGCAAGTTCCCTCACCCTCCTATTGGAGGTTATCACGACCAGGAAGGACACCTTCGTGGAAAGATGAGACCAAGAGCAGGAGGCTCGAGGATCAAACGGTGGCTCTCTCAGGCTTTTTAGAACATGGTTCAGATCTCAGACAGGGACCGGAGTGCGGACGGGTGGGAAAGTGTTTTTCAGGCCCTTAAAGAACTGTTTTGTTATTGGCGCAGTGGAAACTGCTAGAAAAGTCTCCGGTCACCGGTGCGAGGATGCACCAGCACCCAGAGAGGAGCACCCACGGGGACCACTCAAAGGAGAAGGGAAGTTCTTCTTCACACAGCACACAGTCAACCTGTGGAACTCCTTGCTTGAGGAGGTTGTGAAGGCTCGGACTATAACAGGGTTTAAAAGAGAAGTAGATAAATTCATGGAGATTAAGTTCATTAATGGCTATTAGCCACTATGGGTAAGGAATGGTGTCCTTAGACACTGTTTGTCAGAGGGTGGAAATGGATGGCAGGAGACAGATCACTTGATTATTACCTATTTGAGTCACTCTGGGGCACCTGGTATTGGCTACTGTCGGCAGACAGGATACTGGGCTGGATGGACCTTTGGTCTGACCCAGTATAGCTGTTCTTATGTTCTTATGAAGGAGGTTAGCAGGATAGTACAGTTAGGAAAGGAGATAGAGATACCTATTTTCAGGACCCATCTGTCTGCATCCAAGATGGTAAAAATGGATCTAGACATTTGCCAAACAGCTGGCATGTAGATGGCATTACAGAAAGGATGCTTACAAAAGGGAGTTTGGGACAGAGTCCCTTGTGTAGGAAACTGACTGCATCCGTTGGTAAGCTGATGATAACGGCATTGGTTGTCAAACTGCTGATGTGGATGGTATGGCTGAGGGTGAGACTATGGAGGGAACTGATATTTTCCCAATCTTCACTTTGGCTGTGGTACATATACACCAAGGGATTTTATAGTGACTTGGGAATCTTTCAGTGAGCGTAAAGAATTGTCAGAGTTCAGAAAAGAGATTTTGTTCCTCAAATGAGAGCTCCTCCACCATATTTTACACTTCCTTAGGGAATCCTGAAAGGTGCCATCACAATATATATCACAATACTAGTGCAGTAGCAAACAATTGGGCAGCTATGTCAGCTGAGTCCATGAGTGTATCAGAAAGATGAAAACTCTATAAAGCTACATAATAAAAAGCTACATAATATCCAGATGCATCACAAAGAGCCATATCTTTTATGAAGAACATTGTACACATATTTTAAACTGTACCTTCATTTTTCATAATGATGTTGACGATTCGCCCCACAGTATCGTTATTGTCATTTATGCTTTCATTCATTTCTATGGGGAAAAATAGTAACATGTAGTCAATATTACAGCTTCTTAGAAATGTATTTCATATGGTAAACATCTCACTGAATGAAACGTAAGTACTGTATTATATCACTATCTTATTAAAATAAACTTTATATGAATTTTAGTAACAATCCCAAAGACAGGTCCTGCAGCCGTTATTCAAACTAGGGATGTAATAGTGTAGTTGATTAACCAATTTACTGATCAGCAAAAGCTTATAGGTTAATGCTATAGACTACACATATTTCCCCCTCCTCTCCGCCAGTAAATTTTTTAGCAGTCTGGCCAGCAGCCCAGCTTAATCCCATCTTGCACTAGGTCTGGTACCTACCCCTGCTGTGGATCTGCTGTGTATCAAGAGCCAGCCAGGCAACCCGTCTTAGTTCTGGCTCATGCCAGGTCTGGGACTTATCACCGCTGTGGCTCTGCATCTGAAGTGTATTAGGAGCCAAGCAGGCAGGCAGCCTGGTTCAGTTCCAGCACGCACCAGAGCTAGGAGCTCAGACCCTACCCTGGACAGAGACTGCAGCCACCCCATGCAGCTGCTTCTGTATGAGAGGCAGCAGTGCAAGGTGACAGGCAGTTGGTCCATGAGGGGAGCTGGTTTTTAAACTGCCTCCCTTTGAGGACCAGCTCCCACCTGGCACCCCATACTGTTTGCTCTGATACAGTGGCAGCAGCACAGAGTAGCAGGGAGCTCCTTGGGAGTGGGGCTGGAGCGCACTGGCTGCCAGCCCCACCCCCGGGGACTATAGAATCATCACATAACCAATAAAAATCATGAGGTTAATTAACTATTAAATTAACCTATATTTAACATCCCTAATTTAGACAAGATCCCCTCACTAAAGACATCAGGACTGAGTTCTTACTTTCCATATATGTTATGTTTTTTATCTAATACTCCTTGAAAACTCAAAATTTTCATAGAATTGAAAAATCAAATTTTTATAATTTACATCCTTTCCACCTCAATTTTAAGAGAGCAAAAGGAATATACATTCCAGCCCCCACCAGCTTCTCCATGGCCTGAGCTGTCACCTGGTGAAGGTAGGAAGGTGGAGCGGGTTCTCCAGTGGCCTAGTGGACAAGGCTTCAGCTTCAGGAGCATGGGGTCTGGAGATGAAGGTACTATGTATGAAATGCCTCACTCTTGACTAGTAGCAAATTAATGAGTTGCACACAGAAGCTTGTACTGCTATACTGTTCACCACAATAGACTACAGTATCTATAGTGTCCATGCAAGCTAATTAACTAAGTCTGTTAATTCAGTGCCTTTCACTACCACTAGGAGGAATCAAGGCATCAAGTACTACCAGCCATAAGCATTCAAAAATCCTAAAATCATGAGATCATCTTCAATATTAAAGATTTTATAAAAATACTAAATTTTAGACTTCTGTTTCCCTTCTGGTGTTTAAAACTTAAAATTATCATTCTCAAGCTTTTCCACACAACATAAGGATAGAAACTATTTAATAGAGAATATGATAACATATGAAGAGGGATCATTCCAGATTAGTAACATACGGCATAAAAATTAACAGGAAGAGATGTTACTTACCTATCTTTTCTCCAAGTTTTTCCTCTTCAATTTTTTGCTCAGCCTCTGTTGTACACCGATACCCTTTTTTCTTAAGCACATGACAGATGAGGATTCCCAAAAGGCCCATAATGAAAAAGACAGGAACCAATCCATAAGCAATATATTCTGGATGCATACCACCTTCTGTGTGATTGACAGTCTGATGTCTAGTATTTTCTAAACCATGGCTTGCCAAAATATTAGGAAAATCTTGATTTCCTATGAAAAATAAAATACATGGTTATGAAGCACAGTTCTAGATACCTTTACTTTACATTTTCAAGCAGCTCTGACTTTAGGCTTTCAAAGAATTTGGTGACTTATGAGCCTGATCCCAAGACCACTGAAGGGGAGTCTTTTCACTGATAGAACCAGGTCCACTGATGAACTAATCCTATAAAAGTAGATATTCTCTGAGTTATAGATAATGAAATGAGCATAAAAGGTGAAGCAACTTGCTTAAGGACACAGAAGTTTAGTGGCAGAGCCGGGAGCAAGAGTCAAGAATTTATCCCAGTAGGCTCCAGCTCTATCCACTAGGCAGCATTCTTTTCACAAACATTCATTATATTTCAAATTCAGGGAGGGAAATGACAAACTTTCTTTTAATATTATTAAAAGAAAGATAATTTCAGTACTAATCTTTAAAGATGTCATAAATTTCATTTTGTTTAGCTCAGACACAGAATTTAAGACCGAAAATCATTAATATTAAGATCGCACCAAGTAGCAATGAGAAACTGATTAGGGCCATCACCATATACATTTTAACTATACTTTCTGTACTATGTACTATCATAGATCATTACAACAGTTCATTGAATTGGAAACATAGCTTTATACTACTGTTATGATTATGCCTCTAAGGGCATGTCTACAAAAGGAAATCATTTTAAAATAAACTTATTTCAAAATAATAACTCTCAAAATAATAATTTTGAAATAGCATGTCAACACTACAAGGCAGCATTGAAAGATCACAGAATTATTTTGAATACTGTGTCCACACTGATTGGAGCCTGCATCGGAATTAAAGCCCACAGAAACACCCTGGGGAAGGCACCAGAGGGGCAGACACTTCCTGTGGCTGCATCCTGAGGCTAGCTGAGTGAGGAGCTTACAGGGGCTCCTCTCTAGAGCTCCGTCTCACATACCACTCCTCCATTGCCTATCGCCTTGCTCACAGTGTGTGCTCTGTTTGACTTTACAGATGCCACAGCACTTTCAGCATGGAGCTGGAGCTGCTGCAAAGCAGTGCCAGGTTCAGGGGCCTCATACTGCACCTCATGGGCACAGTTCATCCATGCTGCCCACATGTTGCTTCAGCACAACACCAAACAGCCCAAACCGGAGGACCTCTTCACCCAGGTCCTGGCACTCCTACTGCTGAAAATGGCCCTTAATCCCCTGCACTCTGTGGAATGCTGCTTCTGGCAGGGAGAGACCCATTCCGACTGGTGGGACTGCATTGTCCTGCAGCAATGGGAAGACCAGCTGTGGCTCCAGAACTTCCATATGTGGAAGGCCACCTTCCTGGAGCTCTGAGTGGCTCACCCCTGACCTCAGATGACAGGACACTCGTCTGCAACCCGCCATCCCCCTGCAGAAACGCATCACCATCACATTCTGGAAGCTCGCCATGACAGATAGCTACTTCTCAGGAATCAGTTTGGCATGGGGAAATCCACGGTCATGGCCTGCAGGTAATCAAGTCTATCAATAACATCTTGCTGCAGAGGGTCATCACTCTGGGGAACACTGACACCACTGTGGCAGGCCCTCAACTGCGGAGGGGCCATAGACAGCACTCATATCCCCATTCTGACCCCCCGAGCACTGTGCCTCGGACAATATCAACAGGAAGGGATACTTCTCTATGGTGCTGCAGGCCCTGGTGAACCACAAGGGACAATTCGTGGGCATTAATGTCGGCTGGTCGGGGAAGGCGCATGATGCCCACGTCTTCTAGAACTTCTGCCTGTCCCAGAAGATGCACGCTGGCACTTTCTTCCCCGTCCGCACCATTAGAGTCGGGGACATGGACATTCCAATCTGCATCCTGGGCAATGCAGCCTATCTCTTGCTCACCCGGGCTGATGAAGCCCTACATGGGTAGCTTGGACCTCATCAAGGGGAACTTCAATACCAGGCTGAGCAGGTGCCACATGGTTTTGGAGTGTGCTTTTGGCAGCCTAAAGAGGAGGTTCAGGAGTCTCCTCACCCACCTGGACATGAGCAAGCGCAACATTCCCTATGTGGTGGCGGTATGCTGTGTGCACCACAACCTCTGAGAGAGCAAGAGGAAGACTTTCCTGCCAGGGTGGGGGCGAGAGGCTGAATGGCTGGCCAGGGCTTACGAGCAGCCGGACACCAGTGCCATTCAATGAGCACCTGAAGGGGCTGTGCTCATCCAGGAGGCCTTGAGGGAGAGTTTCAGCCAAGGCCACCTGTGAGACTCTTCCCCTGGGCCTTTTTACAAGGAGTCCCTGCATTGCCCCTGTGTGCCTTAACTCCTCCATCCCTACCTTCCCCTGCTCTCCCTTCTCACCTTCTCCTTTCCCCTGCTGAACAAATAAAAAAGCCTTTAAGAAAAACAACTCTGCTTGTTTATTAGTGGTATATACAACAGGGGAGGGACTGGGTAAAGAAACTGGAAAGGAGGAGGAGGTTGTGGAGGGGGCTCAGGGATGTGGCTGAGACTGGCACTTGCCTCAAGTAGCTTGGGAGGCTTTGGCTGACCAAGAGAGGTCCCACCGCCACATGTTCTGGGGCCCCGGTGGCCCCTGAGGGGGGCTAAGAGGGGAAGCCAAGGGAGAGGCGGGAAAGTTGGGGGGAGTAGGGCGGAGCAGTGTTCCCTCTAAGATTTTCCATCCATGAGCAGAGTAAGTTTTGTCTTGTGCACCAATATTGAGGTCATGTGTGCTTGTTTGGATGGGTGCCACCAAACAGGGAATGTTGCGCTTGCTCATGTCCAGGTGGGGGAGGAGACTCCTGAACCTCCACTTTAGGCAGGTGAAAGCACCATGAATGTGTTATTTGTCAGCAGCCTTACTCGCTGTTTTCTTCTTTCCACTCCCACTCCAAATCAGCATGAATCTGAGCAAGCTCCAGGCCACTGTAGCCCTGCACTGTAGCCCTGATATTCTTCCTGTCCATTCAAAACCACTATATACATCTCCCATCATCATTTCCCCCTTGATTTCCCTGTACCTTTCCAGCTCAACCCTGTGTTCCCCAATCGTTGTCTGACCCAGTCACCACATGTACCCTTCTCTCCTCACCATGACTCCAGCTCCAGCCGCAGCGCACACAGCTGGCTGGAGATGACAGAAGTGTCCAGAAACAAAAATTGTGGCACAACATTCATTTCCATATTTATTTTACTAAGTTGTTATATCAAAATCCCTTAGCACTGGAGTCAGTGGTGTTGGATACAGCCCAGAGATTAAAACCTGATCAGGTGATACATTTACATTTTCTTCTGAGAGTGACTCCTTTCTACACCAGATGTGTATTTTATTTAGAGGCAAATACATTGTTGCCTTTCTACTTGCCACCTTCACGGGCAACATGAAGTCACTCTCAGTGCATGGTCCCTCTCCAAGCCCACATGGCCTCATGCTGGTGCACCAACTGGTCCCAGATGGCCTTCTGCTGCTCCCTGTCAGCCTGGCGCTCCTTTCAGTAGGCAGCCCACTCCTGGTGCTCCTCATCCAGCCCCCAGATGAGGGACTGGAGGCAGGCCATTCCGCAGCAGGTATTCCCAGGTTTGCTTCCTCCATCAGCTCCTCCATCCACTCAGGAAAATGGCGTAGGAGATGGTGGATGCGGCACGCTCACAGCTAGTCCAGCAGTGAAGAAAAGTTACAAGGGCAGTCATCCCAGGAGACACTGTACATGAAGCCTAGCCCTAATCTCTGCACCGACACCGAAGGTCTCAGTTCAGACGATGGCAGAACGGGGTGGCTCAGCTACCTTCTGTGTAGAAGAGCAGCTCCTGACTAGTGGGCATGGTGGCTTGACTGGCCTACTCCTCCTCAAACCCACCCTTTCGGAGGCTGATGCTGGGCATCTCCTGGCCAGACTCACCAACGGGTGGGGAAAGTGACTTGCCCCCCCTCCAAGGAGTTGATCGTAATAGTGACACATGAGGAGCCGCCCGAGTATCCACACTGCTCTCTGGCCTTGTTGCGGGCCTGCTGGAGCTCTTATTTTCATGCACACCTGGTTGAGGGATAGGCTGGTGGCCATCTGGCAATTGACATTGGCATTCTTTCTCCTGGTGCGGAGATCCTGGAGGTTAGTCTCCTCCCGCCAGACCTCGATGAGGTCCAGGATCTCTGCACCAGTCCAGGCTGCTGCCCTGTTTTGTCAGTGGCCAGGGGCAGCCAACGGTGCTGCAGGAGTTCCGGCAGCTGTGGGAGGCACAGAGGGAGCATTGGGGTCTGACATGTGATGGATGCTGTGTGGCATGATGCTCAACACCCACCAGCAGCCACACTATATTTTTTCCATGGATGCACCAGCCCTGGAACGCCCACAGAGTTGGTGCCTAAGTTTTGCACAGACGCTTGTAATGGGAAAAAAATATATCACCAAATTGAGGAGAGGAAACATGCTAGTTCTTCTTATATTGGGGTGCTGAAAGACAAAGATGCTTTTATAGCTGAAATAAAATTTTATTTCATCTATCACGTTTTACTCTTCTCCTTAATTCTTACCTCATACTGATCAACAAGGTGAAAATTATTTTAACTGTATTTCAATATCATTACTTAAAAGTTAGATTTCTATTGATATTTCCTCCCCTAAATAATGGCACACTGAAAAAAGTTTACATCCATTATTTGCTTATACCAAATGAAGATTTTATGAAGATTTCATCTAATCTGCTCTCTGTACCTTACGGAATACAGACTGTGCTAAATGGTTTAGGAAATCTGGTTGTCCTATATGCACAGCAGCTCTTAAAGTAAAAGCAATTACTCCTCTTTAATGTCTTGCTATGTAAAATAATACACACATCCCTAAATTCTATTAAGATCTGTTGATTCCTAAAAGGACTCTAGAAGATTTTATATACTAAATCTGAAGAAAAAATATGTTATAATACACAATTTCTTGATACAAGATTAAGTGAAAGATTTGTTCTATACCAGGGTGGGCAATAATTTTTGATGGGCCACTCCTAGGATTTTGGAAAGTAGTCGAGGGCCACACTCTTCAATGGTATTAATGGAGGAGGTGCATGGTCTGGGATGGAGGCTGAGTGCAGGAGGGAGCTTGGGGTAAAGGATTGGGGTACAGGAGGGAAAAATGGAGTCTGGGAGGGAGTTTGGGCAAAGGAGGTAGTTGTGACCAAGGGCAGGGAACTGGGGTGCAAGGTTTTGGTATTGTTACCCCCAAAGTCTCAATAACAAGCAGACTCTTTTGAATTAATTTAGAATGTAGGATAAGGGATCTGATTGATGATGTTAAATGCTCTGGTTACCAGAGGAGAGGCCCCTGACACCAAATCTGATCACCGGTGATTTCTCCCCAAAAGAAACATGCTTGGAGTCCAGATTAAAGTTCACTAATATATTATAAGAATTTAAATTGACAAGTGCATGAAGAAGAAGAACGACAACCAACAAATCCAACCCCCACCCCAAAACAAAAGAGAAGACAGAAAGATCCCCAATACAGGTAAGGTATTTATATGTTACACAAGTCTCTGTGTCACCAATGGTGGTACTGGTGCTTGTGACCTTCTACCTTTGGGCTCAGGTTAGCCCTCAGAGAGGAACCGCAAGTGATCCCTTGTAGATGGATCAATCCTAGGCTGTTGCCACAAGAGCCAATGCTGATGATGAATGGTGGTACACTTCTGGTACGATTCTCGTTGGGCCTTCACCACAACGGAGTGTTTCAGGGATGATGGCAATGTTATGGTCTGAGGCGGGTAGAGATTAAACACCTCTGTTTGGTGTATCCCAGATCACCAGTGCTGAGCCCTGTGGGAACCCACCGCAGTTGTGAATGATCCCTCTGCCTTTTCCCTCTGTGGCGCTGTCAGGCTGGAATGCTACTCTTGAAGGGTAACCGTCATTGGATCCTGATCCTTTGATACAGGGAAGTGAGCCCTCAATGGCATAGACGCTCCCCCTCTCTGACACACGCTGTCCTCACAGACACAGATAGAACACTGACCTCCCTTGGGGTGCAGTGATTTTGTAGAACCTTTGGCGGGAAAACTTGTGTAGGGTGGTGTGCACAATTTCGGGCTGGGTGCAAAGGATCTGCATGCCTGGTGCAAGCCTCTTTGTGCCTTGTGCACAGCTTTTGCATGCCATTTGCATAAGTGGTAATGAGCGCAAAGACTTCTGGTGGAAAACAAGTCCAGATCTTTCCACAGAGTTCTGATGGTAATCTCCATTTTGTTTTCCAGTCACTGATGACAATCGCCATTTTAAGAGTGCACCTTACCAAAATTCTGTACACAGCAATTGCACTATAATCATTATGAACAGATCAACATTATAACTTTAGAGTCCCACTAACAGTATGTTACCTAGGGTAGGAGGGGATTGTGATCTCGGGCTGGAGACTGGGATGCCCAATCTGGGGCGGGGGGGGAGGCGAGTTATGGATGAATGTAGAGCAGCGGGGCAGGAGTGTGGGGCAGAGGGTTGGGGAAGGCAGGGGCTGAGGTGGCAGAGGCAGGTTCTCGCCAGGAGACTTACTTATTTTCCTTCCCACCTACAGAGCTAAAGGCTTGCAGAGCTTAAAATCTTTTTGCCTGCTCAGCCATGTGCTTGATTGAGTGAGCAGGAGGGCTGTGTTTTGTGAATGCCTATTAATCAAACAGGTAGTTCCCAGTGGCCAGTGTCTGTCCAGAAACTGGGCAATGGGATTGTGCTGGGGGTGGGAGCGGCGTCTGAATCTTCCCCCTTTCCCTCCGGACTCAAAGAGAAAGCACCCCGCAGCCATGTTTCTGAGTGGCATGCAGGACTGCCAGGCAAGCAGGAGAGCCTGCCTGGGGCTCCCCACTGCCTCCGTAGGCCAGATCCGGTGGCTTGGCAGACCGAATCTGGCCCATGGGCCATATTTTGCCTAGGCCTGTTCTATACTGACATTTAATTCTCACAAAAAATTCATTATTTTATCTGAATAAAAAAGTTTACTAGTATTGACACAGTGGCATATTGGCCTTTCTGGAATAAGAAATATATGCATTTACTCCTGTCTTTAAAATATTTGCATCAGATTTTACTATACGTGGCTCATTTTGACTAAGAGACCCATTTTGATTGTATCTGTGCCATGCTATTAGAGTATTTTAAATCCTTTCTACTTAGCATCTGCCCCTGCTACTAAATCAGAAGAAGATCAACTAATAGGTCTGCCTGTCCACAGATATTAAATATTGCAAAGAATGTGGGGATTCTTTTCTTTCCACTATCATTCCCTCTTTCCTCCCTGTCCCATCTCCCCTAAATATTTTAGAAACACCTGCGAACAGTTAGTGAAAAACTAAGAAAAGTGTGAGAAGAACTGAGCTAGTAGATGCTCCTACATAAGATTGCTTTTGTTTTAGGCATCCTAAAAATCCTTGAGATCCATTCATGGATAGGGAAGATGAAGGCAGCTTCTCTGCTACAGTAGTTAAGTCTGCAGTTACCTGTGCCAACCTTGCTAACTTTCTTTGTACTAGGGATGTTAGATAGCAATTAATTGAACAGTCGTGTAACTGCACAAAATATTATCGATTACACAAATATTCTATGGTCCCGGTGGCAGAGCCCCTTACCACCCTGCACTGCTGCCTCTGATACAGAAGCAGTAGCACAAGGTGGCAGCAGTTTCTGTCTGTGGAGACCTTGGACTCCCAGCAGACAGAGGTTGCATCGGCATCAGACTGTTCTACGGCAGCCTCCTCTGCCCCCACCCCCACTGCTGACTCTGATGGTGAGACAGAAGCGCAGGGGAGACGGGGAAGCAGCTTGCGTGCGCCAATACACGCAAGGAGCTGGCTTGAAAGCTGGTTTCCTGTGAGTACCGGCTCCCGCCTGCCCCCTCACCCTCCTCACTGCAGTCTGTCTAACAGAGGCAGCAGCACAGGGGAGAGGAAAGGTGGTTCTGTGGATCCAGTGCTCGTGGGAAGTCAGCTACAGAGGCAGCAAGGGGAGCGGGAAATGTGTATAGTCAATAAGATTAACCGATAAGCCTAGGCTTATTATATACTCAACTACACTTGGACATCCCTGTTTGTAGATGCTTGGCTTCTATCCCATTTATCCAGTTCCTCCTTTTGTTTGTTTCTTTCTTTCTCTCCCCTCCCTGCATTCTCATTTCCCTTGACTTTTGCAATATGCCTGTATTTATTATACTATGACATCAGCAACAATGGATATGGAAAAAGGAAATGCTGAAGCTCAGTGTTCAGAAGGGTCATGACTTTTATTTTGACCTAATTCTGGATGTAAATAAGTTTGAAAGGGAGTATGCATATGCATGAAAAGGGAGAGAAAATGAGAAGAAAACATTGCTGTTCAGGTTTAGATATTTTGTGGACTATATAACTTGTAACGGGATCAACAAATATTTAGAATTATATTCCAAATACATTTAAAAATTAAAAAGGTATATTATAGAATACTAGAAGGCTGTACCCTGTGCTCACTACGCTTGCCAACCCCCCTCTGATTATATCATTCTGTCACGCATCAGGAAAAACATTTATATATATATATAGAGAGAGAGAGAGAGAGAGAGAAAGAGAGAGAGAGAGAGAAAATATGTTAATAAACACATCACATTACTGCAGTAACAAAAGGTGAGCGTGTGCACAAAATGGCTTTTATACGAGGGTTTATTAAGAGTTTCATGAAATTTTTGCAAAAAGTTAAAAGATCGCTAGCAGACTTTTTCCCTCGCAGAAAGAACTCCAAACATTTATGCAATTTAGATAATTTAGTAAGAAAATTACACTTAAGTAAAAGTAACTTAATTCTGAAATACATGAGCCAAGTCCTCACTATAGTAGAGCTATAGGTCGCTATGACAAAAATCAGACCTTGAGAGACCACTGAATCATCAAAACCAGGAGACAAAATTACTGCAATATAACACAAATTCTCCACCAACTTTATGTTTAAAGTTTCTGTTTTTAAACAAGAATCACAAGCATGGATTCATGTCCTTCTTTCATTTCTCAGATATTTCCACAGCACAATCATTAGTCTCCAGTCTCTATCACATTCTTTTGCAGTTCAAGAAAAGCAGATTACACAGAATGACTCCTCTTCTATAGTGTCCAAAGCAGCTCTGAGGCTTGAAAAAGTGTATTAAGTGATCGAGTTTCTCTCTTATGGAACACTTGGTTAGTACTATATAATTGTAACAGATTTCATATTTGGTTAATGGTGGCTTTCTGTACTCTTGAGCACCAGGCCATTCCATTAATAACTTGCCTAAATCTGTTTGAATGGAGAATTTTCAAATTTCTATTAAAGCAGAATAAAAATGATCAAGTTAATATTTGTTTCATGATTGTCAAGGCTGTTCCCCATTATCTCACTCCAAAGCCTTAAAATACCTTGCCTCTATAGGCTTCATTTTAAAAGCTTCCAAAGATCACAGATTTCCTGGCCTTGGGAGGTAGCTGTCACCAAATGGTGGGAAAAAACACCTTTCTTCTTGAACCAAGGAAGAAGCACTTGCACATCTTCCAGAGGGATACCCAAAGCTCTTTTGCCATAAGAGAGCTTGGAATAAAAAGAGAAAAACTGCATTCTCAGTCTTAGGCATGCATACATAGACCTCCTGTTATCCTTTAGGACACAAAAATCAAATCATGCCTTAAAAAAGGAGTTTTTATTAACAAAATAAAAAGCTATACCTGATAAAGCATACTTTCAGCTGCTAGGTGTTATAGAACTGAGAAAAGAAGAGATTAAAACACAGTTTAAAATACAATGTATGGGGGGAGGCACATGGATTTGGCACAGAGAAGTTTAACCAAACAACAGAACAAGGAAAATAACCTGATCACAACCAAATAGACATTTCTCCCCATCTACTTAAGATCCGTGCTTCAAAGTCCAGTCCATTTCCATGCCCAGTATTCTTTGTAGGCATGATAGTTCTTTCTGGTTCAATTTGTATTCTTCCCCCAACTCCTGGCTTAAATACTCACATAAAGAAAACAGCATGCAGGTATATCTTTCCATTTAAATTTCAACACCTTTTCCCATTGGCTCTTCTGGCTCCCTGACAACACCTCCTAGCTACCTGAGTTTAAACCTTAAGTAACTGAATGCTGGGATGTTTAGAAAAGGCAAGCACTTTGTCTATCCATCACAATGATGGATTCAAATTCTCTCCAAATAAACCCTCTTTGCAACAAAAATCTGCCAGGTCATCCATGATGGAAAATTGTCAGAAAAAATCCAGGTCACAACAGGTGTACGCCAAGGCTGCCTTCTTTCTCTATTACTCTTCCTAATTGTCCTAGACTGGGTCACAAAAACAGCATATGTTGACTCAGGAAGGGGACTCCAATGGACTCAAACTAGGAAACTTGAAGATCTAGAGTTTGCAGATGACTTAGCCCTGCTTGCAGACAAATTAGAGCATATGCAAGAGAAGACAGATGCCCTACAGGAAACAGCTGAGTGAGTGGGCCTCAAGATTAGTTAAGAGAAGACTTGGCTAAGAATGTGGTGATCCTATCGGAGGGGTGAATTTCAAGAGAAGCTGAAATTACAATTGAAGAAAAAGCAGCGCAAGAGGTAGATCAGTGTGTATACTTGGGTAGTGTTATCAGCAAGAATGGGGGAACTGAAGAGAACATCAGTGCAAGAATTAGAAAGGCGCAACAAGCTTGTGCCATACTATGACCAGTCTGGGGTACAAGAGCCATTTCAACAACAACCAAACTACCTATTTTCACTTCCAATGTGAAATCAGTGCTGCTGTATGGCTCGGAGGTGTGGTGTGTTGTCCAGAGCAAAACTAAGAGAATTCAGATATTTGTCAATAAATGCCCTAGACACATTCTCCAGCTAAAGTGGTACAACAGAGTGCCAAATGAAACCTTGTGGAAAAAACAAATCAGAAACCAACAGAGGTCCAGATTAAGAAAAGAAAATGGTGATGGGCAGGCCACAGTCTACTGTGAGGAATGTATCATGAGACAAGTGTTAGAATGGAATCCAAAGGGAAAGAGGAAAAGGGGACGTCCCAAACAAACATGGCGACGAAGTTGCCTGAACGAAGTAAAAGCAGCTGCCGTAACATGGGATCAAATCAAGACGATCGCTAAGGATTGCAAGAGATGGAGAATGACTGTGGAGGCCCTATGCTCCATTAGGAGCCCAAAAGACTAATAGAAATAGCAATAAAAATCAAATCTCTTTAGTTTTTTATGCAGAATATACAAAAGCAAATTAACTACTGTGTTACCCTTATTTTCCCAAGTCTCTCAAAATGTAACTAAAGAAAGACTACAACTGTAATCTGATGACTTAAAACACTTGAGATCAGTTCAACTATGCTTTTGTGTTTTCATTCATTGGCAAAGAAGTTTATGTTTTATCTGCTTTTCAAAAGTCTGTAAAGTTTTAGTCCACTGAACATTTTGGCATGCCCTTTCAGGGTTTTTTTGTTGTTGTTGCAACAATCAACATTTACAATTAATAAACAAGAGTATTTAATTTAGCTGAGTACACCTGAAGTAGTAAGCAGTCTGCCCCCCTTCTGTATAGTTCATAACATATCTGACCACGCTATTTGTTTAAAAGCATGGAAGTAAAGTTGTTTTTTACATAATATCTTCTAAGATTTTACCAAACTACCTCACAATAGTCTTAATGTTTAATTAGCATTAAAACTCAACATGATCAAACTGCAGCCTTCCGATATTCTTTACACAGTTCCCCACCTGCAGCCTTGAGAAATAATGTTAAAAGAAGTTCAGCCAAATTCATCTCCTCCTATCAGCAGAAGTACTGCATACAGTCCAGAAACAATGCTTCCCTCTCTATTAGCTTTAGCACAGTAGCTTCATTTTACTTCACCAGCACAGAATACAGATCTGAATGAGACTAGCAGGAAATAAATAAGAGAGGAAATAACATGAAGACAGAAGGAAAATGACAGCTATAGAATCTGTCCTCTCAGATGAGTGTTTTTTCCACAAAAATATTAAAACTAGATTAAGGTACCACTAGGGAGTTGCGCCCCCTGCTCGCTATACTTGCCAACCCCAGTTCTCACTCTGGCCACCGGGGAGGCCCAGGCTGCAGCTGCACCAGCCTGGGCCCCTTCTCTCCCACCCCCAGACTCACCACCCCAGGTCCCTTCCCCCTCCCCACTTTCCCCACTCCAACTCGGTCCCTATCTCCTGCCCTGCCAACCCAGCCCGCGCCCCTTCACCCTGCCCCAGCCTTGCCAGCCCAGACCCTTTCTCCTCTCCCTCACCCATCCCCGGCCGCGCCAGCCCAGGCCTTTCCTCCCTCCCTGCCTCCACCCCCAACCACACCAGCCTGGACCCTTTCTTGAGGCCCCACGCTCTCCCCCGGCCACCAAGGGGAGGAAGGGGGGCCATTCCAAGGCCTCGCAGGCCCCACACTCTCCCCCTCCGCGGTCACTCCAAGACCTCACAGGCCCAGTTTGGCAACCAAGCACTGGGCAAAGAGGAGAGGAGAGGAGGCAGGCAGGATGCAGAGTGATGCAATGATGTCATTCTGTTGTCCCGCAGGAAAAGGTTTTTTTATAGAGAGAGAGAGAGATGTTACAAAAGCAATAAGCGATGTCTCCTCAAATGTATCTAAAACAGAATTTCACAAAGTAAAGGCTAAAGGAATGAAATGGAAAGCTATTATGTTTCTTTCACCATTACAATATTTACAACTGTACCTACTTATATTTGTAGAACATTACAAATATAAATAATGCACATAATTTTAAGTCTTAGGACATAATGTATATTCCCCAAAAAAGTAGCATCCATATTTCCCAACACCACATACAAAACCTAAATGATGATTCTTGCATGGTGCTTCCGGAATTATATTGTATCTCCCTACTGGGGATGTGAATAGTTAACCAGAGGGAGTTGGAGCAGCTCCCAGTAGGGGGCTGCTGCAGCCCTGTGAGAGGCCAGCCGCAGACGGGCCAGATGCTCGGGCCAAGCTATAACAGCCCCTGAGAAATGAATCTATGTCATTGCAAATTTTCATTGTATAAACAGTCCTTATACTATAGCCCTACCAAATTCACAGCAGAAAAAACACATCATGGACTGTGAAATCCCCCATGAAATCTGGCTATGGTAAGAAGGGACAGGGCTGATGGCACTTAACCATCTGATTCAGGCTCTAGCCGGTAATCCTAGTCCAGGCTGGGGAGAGATGGAACTTCCTTTTACTTGCAGGGGTCACTTTGGGTACTGAGTCAGACCTCTGGGTACCAACGCCAGAGTAAGAAGCTCCCTGATTGACGGCTGAGACAGACCACAACCCAGACAAAGAAGCTGCAGCTGTCAGTCTCCATCTTCCTTCCCCCCAGCCCCCCATCTCAACCTGGGAATAGAAGCCATGGCATCAGCTCCTGCCAACCCAGGAGGAATGGCTGGAACCCCAACTGTAATCCCTCAAGCAAGAGAATGCCATGAAAACCTGCACATAAGGTAACCCACTCACCCATACCCTACAACTCCCAGTTCTGCACTACTGCTGGTTGTGGCGCTGGGTTTTGGGCTTGGAGCCTGACCAGCAGCTGCTGTTCTCCAGTTCTGAAGACAGTGCCTTTTAGTCTGTAATTGAATAGTTTTGTAACTGCATGAAATTTTAGCAGCTACACAACTATTCAATAGTCCCTGGGGGCAAGGCCAGCAGCCAGTGCACTTCGACCCCACTCGTGGGGAGCCCCCCACTACCTCATACTGCTGCCTCTCTCTCTCTCAAAGAGAGAGAGAGGCAGCAGTGTGGGGTGGCAGCAGGAACCAATCTGCGAGGGGAGCCAGTATATAAACCGACTTCCCATGTAGACCAGCTCCCATCTGCCAGCTCATACAGTTGTCTCTCAAACAGAGGCAGCAGCATAGGGTGGCAGCATCCCCTGTCTGCAGGATGTCTAAGGTCACCGTAGACAGAGGCTACACCAGAATCCCATGGAGCAGCCTCTGTCCGCAGCGAGCCTGAGCCTGCTTTGGACAGACACTGGTCCGTGGCAGCAGGTCCTGTCAATGGAGGGGTCTGCGTTCCCCGCAGACACAGGCTGCCACCGTAGAGCAGTGTCTGTCCACAGCAGGCCCAGGCTCATTGCAGACAGAGTCTTGGGATGACAGAGCAACTTCTGTCCATGGGAAGCTCGGATCCCTCATGGACAGGGGCTGCTGCTGCAGAGCAGCATCTGTCTGCAGTGGGCCCAGGCCCATTAGTGACAGAGGCTGCTGCCACGGAGCAGCCTCTGTCTGTCGTGAGCTTGGGCTCTCTCCCACCACCAGCTCCTGCCTGCCCCCTCCCCTGCTGCCTCTGTAGAAGGCAGCACAGGGGTCAGAGGAAGGCAGGTCCACAGAACCAGCACATGCAGGGAGCCTGCTTGAAAGCTGGCTCCCCATGCATATCGTCTCCCACCTGGCTCCCCGCCCACACACACACACACACACTCCACACTGCTGACTCTCTATCAGAGGTAGCAGCACAGGGGCAGCGTGGGAGGTGAATACAGTGCTAGAGGGGAGCTGGCTTACAGGCACCAGCTCCTGCTTCCTCTGCAACCTCTAATACAGAGGCAGCAAGGGGGGTTACATGTAGTTGACAATATTAGGCTTATCGGTTAATCGTGTAGTTGTCTACACACTGACATCCCTAGAGCCTTTGCCAGCAGCAGCATAGAAGTAAAGATGGCAATCCCATGAGCCCAGTACCCTTCCACCCTACACACACAATTCCCTTTTAGGTTGGTGGTACCATGGTTACAACACCATAAAATTTCAGATGTAAACATCTGAAACCATGAAACTGATTATTTTTAAAATCCAATGACCATGAAATTGATCAAAATGAACCATGAATTTGATAGGGCTTTAACTATAGACAATAGTTGTCACTATTAAGTGCATTTCCAATACTAAGCTGAAAATTGAAATTTAAGCACAAAGGTGACTCTCCACTCTTCCTCTTGATACCCATGAGTCACAAAGAAAAGTATAGCTGAGCAGCTAGCTCTTTAGAAATAAATTGATCTGTCAGACTTCTTATGAGTGCCCTGTCCCAATGTTTTGCAAATATAGTATAAGAAATAAAACCCTGCTAATCTGATGATACCTGGCACTAACCCATTTTTAAAGGAAAACATAAACTCTCCTCATGCTCACATACACCACCCCAAAAATTCACCAGCACAATTATCTTCAAGATCATCAGA
Organism: Pelodiscus sinensis; assembly: GCF_049634645.1. Taxonomy (NCBI): domain Eukaryota; kingdom Metazoa; phylum Chordata; order Testudines; family Trionychidae; genus Pelodiscus; species Pelodiscus sinensis. Next base: position 94,158,117 of record NC_134715.1, on the reverse strand, counting down.
ACTGAATTTGAATAAACATTTTCATACATTAAACGTCTGTACATGTTCTCAATCCCAGCCTTCTGGCTAATTAAACAAATATGTCTAAATGTCAGTTTCTCTTCATGAAGCTATAGAGCAACAACTGTATAGTAATCATAGCATGTACAAACCTGTATCACACAGAGGAAAAAAAAAGAGACTGTGTTTGGGGGAAAAAAATAAAAATACCCTCCTTTTCTTATTACTTCCCCAATACATAAACTCAGGATGTAGGCGAGTAGTCGGCTAATCAATAAATCCAGGCCTTTTTGTTAATCTAGTCCAGTATTTCTCAACCAGTGGTCCAAGTACCCTTAGGGGTACACAATAGAAGTCTGGGGGGTACGTCAACACAACTGAAATTTGAAGAAAACTGATTTTTTTTTAAGTTTTACAGCCCTTAATTATTTTTGTACTTTTTAAACCCAAAAATGTCATCGCCCGCCTGGCTACAATTAAGTTGTTTAAACAAATGTGTTGCAATGGTAGGGAAAAAATGGTGTGTCTGAAAACTGTAGGCACTGGGGGTACTTATAATTTTTTTAAAACGGGAGTACTTATATTTTTTTTGAAAAGGGGATACATTATTAAAAAAAAGGTTGAGAAATACTGATCTAGTTGACCACTCCCTGCCCCCTTGCTGCCTCCTTATCAGAGACAGCGGGAAGGGGGAGGAAGCTGGAGATGGTTTAAAAGCTGGTTTCCCCAAGCACCATCTTTACAATGCCACCTTCCTCCCCCTCTGACTGAGGCAGCAGCGGGGGGGGGGGGGGGAGCAGACAGAGGGCAGGGGAGACTAAGGGTGTGTCTAGACTACAGAGTTTTGTCGACAAAAGTGGACTTTTGTCGACAAAACTATACCTGCGTCTACACTACCGCTGAGTTCTGTCGACATAACGTCAACAGAATTCAGCAGTTTTGTCGACGCTGGTAAACCTCATTTTAAGAGGCATAATGCCTTCTGTCAACAGAGTTCTGTCAACAGAAGGTGTTATTGCATGTAAACTGTCCTTGTGTCTACACTGCCATGTCAACAAAGCAGCTTGCTTTGTTGACAGAACTGAATGTAGTGTAGACGCTCTTTGTCGACAGAAGCTTTGTCGACAGTATCTGTCGACAAAACCCTGTAGTCTAGACGTACCCCAACATGAAGCAGCCTCTGCTTGCAGCATGCCCAGGCTTGCTGCAGGCAGAGTCTACTCTGGCAGCAGCCTCTGTCTGCTAGGACCCTCTGTGGACAGGGGCTTCAGCTGTGAAGCTGTCTGCAGCAGTCCAGGCTGGCCATGGACAGAGACTGATCCAGCCAGGCAGGCAGCCAGCCCAGCTGAGTCCCAGCTCGTGCCGGGTCCAGGACCTACCCCTGCTGTGGCTCGGCAGTTTCCTTATCAACTGAGTAATCAATAAAAATTATATCGACTACTTGATTAGCCAATTAATCACATCTTAACGTCCCTAACAAATGCACCAGAAACAATTAATTCCCTGTGAGTCAATAAAAGTTAGTAACACCAGAAGATGAATCTGTTTTAATAAAAATTTGGGTCTGATAGATAAGAGATGACTTCACCAACACCTGGATATGATGTTAAAAGTTAGTGTGTGCTTTCTCCAAGGCTTTGTCCATATTATGATGTTTTAGACACACAGGATGGGATCTACACTGCAACTTGGAGCAAGCCTTCCAGCCAAAGTAGATGGGGCTGATTTTTAAAAAGAAAGAGGTTATATGCCACCTCAATAATTCACCAATATAGCGGTCCTCAAACTCAATAGAATGTAATCTGTGTCAGGCTCAACTGACTACCAAGACTTGAAGATCCAGCCCACAAAAGCTTATGCCCAAATAAACATGTTAGTCTTTAAGGTTCCACAGTACTCCTCATTGTTTTTGCTGAAACTAACACAAAACCAATATCCATATTATTATAGTAATAAGATGAAGGCCTGAAACATAAGCCAATGTGTCACAGATAAGGTATCAGGTTTGAGGCCTACGCAACAATAGTAAAGATTTTGATATTATAAAGCAGAGTTAAGCTGTGAGCAAGAGGCAGGCCCTGTTCACAGAATTTGACATAACAGGACTGATAATGAAAAATTCTAATAGATGCTAGGCACAGGGGTAAAACACCAATTGGTACTGGGCACAGGTTGAAAGCACATTCTAGAGGGATGGTAACAGCACTTAGTTAAGAAGCACCTTGATACCCACATACTCCACAGATAATAGGGACATACCCACCCAGATTCAGGACACATTCTAAAATTACAGCATGATGGACAGATAGTGGAATTTTTAATGTTAGAGGATGGCAGGCTGATACATCAGAAGTGATATGTAATTTGTTTGTACCTGTGTATAAAGTTGTGTCTTTATCCAGCCTAGGAGCAATGGGACCTTTCACTGGCTGAGCAGGACCTTTGTCAGGGGTTATATATGCAAAGTGGCTCAGTAGAGTCTACCAATAACTATTACTATACTTTATTTGGCAATAAACCTGACCTGTGTGTTCGATCCTTATCTGATTTTGTGGTATTTGGAGTCTGTTGTGTTGACTACTTGCACAAAGTCAACACAACACAGGGGAGGAGCACATGCATAGTTATTATCATTGGATAGAGCAAGAGATCTGACAGGACACCACACCAGTTATTTTTAGTTATTTCTGACACCCAGAATTATTTTTATAGTGTTAAGGTGAGCCTCACTGGTGTGATTCAGTTTGCCTGGGCTGGGAGACTTGATCCCAGCTACAACGTAGACATAACTTTAGTTACAGTCCCCCCCCAGAAGTCATAGTTCAGATAAAGCGAGGCTGTTTTTACCATTATATCCTCCCACCCAGTTGTACCATCTGAGAATGATAGATCTGCAAAATTAAAGTGTAAAAAGCCATGGAGCAATGCTTATTATTATACTCTGGTGTTCGCTTAGATTCCAAATTTCAAATAAAACAAGCCAATACTTGGGAGTTACCAACTCCATTCCACAAAACTATTTAAGAAGTTAATTTTAAAGTCACACTATAAACAAGTATCTTTCCCTATAATACTGGACACCACCTTTCAGATTAATGGATTTTTTAAACCCTCAACTATATATATGCTATTTATTCACCAATTACTTTCTGCATTTCTTATCCTAAACAGTAAAAAGAAATTACGTCAGTTTCACGTTTTGTTTCTTAGTACTGCAATGTCTGGCTTGAAATCTCTACCAGAGTAATGTTAGTTTAAAAATAACTGTTTTCAATTGAATTTACTTTTAATGTGAATTATCTAGAGAGATCTCATGAATTATAAAAAATCCAATTATCAAAATTTAAATTTTGAGCCAAACTTAAATTGACAGCATCCCTTGAAACAGAGACAATATTCTGATTCAGGGTACACCTTATCTCCCTCAAGCAGCATCAGGATGCCTTTGAAGACAACACATCTGCCTCAATGTGTGGAACTGACAATTTTGGCATGTTTAACAGACATGCCAAGTTTATACAATAAATGCAAAACACAAGCCATAAATCCAACATTTTAGAGGTCTGTATCCCCGATAATTGGGCAACCTGAGCCATAAGGCAAAAGTGGAAAACCAAGAACTTTCTTGCTACAGCTTTGGAACGGTTCAGGGATCTCACTAGCCCCAGCTGTGCCTCTAGTTATGGGATATTACACAAGAAGCTGTATCTAAGTGAATTCTCATCCGACTGGGGAAAAGGAGTCTTTTCCAACTACCAGGACACATCGCCAAGAGAATACAACTGATCGGGGTGGAGGAAGAAACACCCAGACCGAGCTCTGCTTCTCCTCACGCACCTCGGGTGCCCAGCCCGGACTGCCCGTAGCACAACTCCTCAAAAAGTGCCTCCGTCCCCAGCCTGCCTCTCTTACCTTGGGCCGAGATAAAGAGAGTCCGGAGGCCGCCTCACGCCGCCTCCCAATCCCAAGTGGTTGCCCGGTGCTAGCTGCCCGGAAGGGGCCAGCTCCAGCTGCGCAGGACGTGCCCGGCAGGTAGCGGCGAGTGAGCGGCCCCGAGGAAGTCAGTGCGCGGCAGGGGAAGCGAGGAGGAGGCAGAAGAGCAGAGGAGGGCGCTGGACGGGGCCCCGGAAGCTGTTTGGGCTGCGCGAGCACCGAGGGGAGGGCGGCGGCGAGCCGGGGCACCGGGAGGCCGAGGCCGGGGGGAGGGCTAAGCCGGCGCGGCGAGGGGCGCCAGGCCAGGGGCTACGGGAGCGTCGGGACGCGGGTGCTGGGGGGAGGCAGCTCCTGGCCCAACGTTTAGTCCCCGGCGAAACTCCCGTGCGGCGCAAGGATACAATCGTGTCACCCACCGAGCGCGGAGCGGTTGCCCTGGGCGGCCACCGCGCCCAGCATAACGGCAGCCGGGGAGAGCCCGGGCGCCACGGCCGATTCATGCGGAGCCATCCCAACTGCTGCCGCCCCGCGCGCTGCGCGCCCCCGCTGGGCGAAAGGCCCCTCAGCCTCCGCCTCCAGCCCGGCCGCCCCGCCTAGGAGCCGGGCGGGTCGCTTGTCGCAGCACTGAGCATGCCCGGGAACCGACGCGCCTCGCTCCACTCCCACAGCCTGTTCGGGGAGGGGAGAAGCCTGCGGGTGATGGTGCGGGAAGGGGGGTGCCGAGAGAGGGGCCAGGCCCGGCTTGCGTATCTGCTGGAAGGGCGCTTTTCGGACCCCCCTGCTCTGGGCTGGGCGATACTGAAGAAGCTGGCTTCACACCTATTTAATCTTGTCCCGGGGCTCCCTCCCAGCCAGCGCCTCAAGGAAGCAAAATAAAATGCAACGCCCACAGCGTTTAGATCGTGAATCTCTTAAGAAAGTTAAACTTAAAAAACAACACAAGGTCTGGTAGCACTTTATAGACCAGCGTTTCCCAAACTGTGGGTCCTGACGGGGGGGGGGGGGGGGTCGCGGTATCACAAGTTTGAGAACCCCTGTTATGGACTAACAAATTGCTACCAGACCTTTTGTTGTTTTTTAAGTTTATCCTGTACAGACTAACTCGGCTACCCCCGAAACTTCTTAAGAAAGTGAACAGGGAGCCCATGGAAGTAGTGGACTGTACATGGCTTGGTTGCTCTAACCATGGGTCTAGCTATAAGTTTGGGTGGAATCAGTAAAGTTTGAATACCATTTGAAAAATACATTTCATTTGCTTTTAATTAATAAAAGGTCTATTTTTAAGATGACTCAATGGGTTTAAAGAAAATTGTGTATGACTGTAGGCATAATTTTGCCCGGAAAGGAATATATTTTGTAATTTGAAACACTTCATTTATTGTTATAATTATATTAAATAGTGAAGGAAATGCAACAAGAACCTTATAAAACATAGGTTTTACTAAATCCTGATTGTTTGCTGTTTATACCAGTGCTGAACGATTCAGTGCAGGCTGATGAAACTTATCTGCTAAAAGACCTTGCATGGATCCACTTGAACTACCCAGGGGCAGAGTTTGAGGGTAGGGGAGTTTGTGTTACAAAAGCAGGAACATGTTGCAGGGAGACACAAAACTGTGTGTAAGAAATTTTGAAATACAGTAGGCAGTTATGAAATAATCTGCACACAGGAGAGAAAGTTTCTCCCTGCCCACTGTTAATTATTTTGTCATATACTTTGTAGCATATATATCTTTTACCATTTTGCTCTGTTATGTTATTGATGTATTTTAAAAAACTCAACAGTTCTTACTCCTATTTTTTTTCCATTATTTTGAGATGATGTAACATCACAAATGGCAAGGAACATGACCAAAAAGTTGAGTGTTGTTCTGTTATGGCTTTCTTTTTAACCAACTCCTCACAGAAAATTGTTAATATCAGTTGGCTGAACTTCCTCTATTGGGATGATTGTCAAAAATAGAATTTAGAAGTGTATAAACAGGTCATTTTGTGGAATGGAGATGCAAGAGAAAATGGTTTTCATCTGTTCTGACTCACTGTGTATCATGCAAGTCATTTATGAGCTGTTTTTTCGAGATGCTTAGAACATGCAGCTCCTGTGCACTTCAGTGGAAGTTGTAGGGGTTTAGCATTTCTAAATCTCTGATTATTCATCTTCTCTGTCCCTTCATTTCCTCCATCTGGAAAATACAGATACATCTACCTATAGCCAATCCAAACTAGTGACGGGCTGTGTCATCCGTGCTCTGCAATTGAGGTGCCTTGCAATGCCTTGATGCTGTTTCTCCAAAATGGACCATTCAAATCACGTTCTGGTTTCTACCTCTAATTGCCACATGCAGGACTCCAATACATCTCCAGTCCTGGATGTCCTCTTCCAAAAAAGTGTGTGCTCTATATTGGGCTGTGGATCCCTTTCGTAGGCAGTTCAGATAACAAAGGCCCCTGTCAGAGAACAATACACAGCAACTTGCCATGTTAAATGAAGTTACCACCACCTTGCAACACTGGGGTGGGGAGGAAGAGGGTTTTCCCATATCAATTTGTTCCTGCTCCCTTTCTTTGCAAAAGATGGGTGATGGCGCATCAATATTTATAACACTTGGCTGGGGTATCAAGTTGTCCCACCTTTAAGAAACAGATTTATCCATTCTGCAGATTTGTCTGGCAAATAAACTTCAGTCATGATTTCAGCTTAAGTTCATAACTTTACATACAATGTTACTGTCAGGGCTGTTCCCCAATCTGGCATTCCAACTGCAGAAGGCAGGGGTCCACAAGAGACCTTAAATACCTTGCCTTTATAGGCTCTGCTTACAAAAATTCCCCAGAGTCACAGATTAACTGACTTTTTTGGGGGGTAGCTGCCACCACCAAATGAAATAAAAGAAAAAAACCCTTTCTTCTTGAAACCAGGAAGAAAGCACTTGGACTTCTTCCAGAGGGATACCCCCAAGCTCCTTTACCACAAGTGAGCTTGAAAACAAAGAAAATTACTGCAGTCTCTGGTAGCTGACCTATTCATCTGAGGCAGTTTTTCTTAAAGTGTGTTCCATAGCCATGAGGCAGTTGGAGGTGTACTGCAGAGGAGAGTTTCAAAATGGCTGCCTTAAAAGGGGCAATGCCTGCTCTCCTCTTACAAGGGCTTTTTTTTGCTCAACAACTTTGCCCTATCCTTTTGCCCCCTCCCCCAACAATTTTCACCCATCCCTTTTTTTGCTCAACAAAAAAACCCCTTGGTGTTCCTTATAAAAAAAATTATTGGTTGGTGTTCCTCGGTCTTAAAAAGTTTAAGAAACACTGGTTGCCACATATACCATTGGATTCTTATTGACCACAAGTATTCATGACCATCATTTGACATCTCATGAAAATAACATTTGTGAAATGGAATTTATAGAAACTGACAAAGAATGTTTGTATTCACACATGCAAACTATCCAGAATGTGTGTCCCTAAACATCTTCTGAAGTTTGGATGTAGGGATAGTGTGAATCTTCAGCTGTCCATTCTCTACCACTTGCATCGTTCTGTTCTACTCATCCACTATTACTGGGGCTATGCCTACACTACACTGATCTATCAGAAAAAAGTACACAAATTGTGCTCCACAATTTGCGTACCTTTTTCCAATAGTTTTGTTGGAAGAGGCTTTTCCAAAATTTGGCCCAACCTCACTGGGCCAAATTTTGGAAAAGCCTCCTCTTTCAGAAGATCCCTTCTTCCTCGCGGGAAGAGGAAGACAGGGCTTCCAAGAGATCATGTCTCCTCCTTCCAAACAAAAAAGTGGAAGAGCAGACGTGTTCCCTGGACGCAGTGGAGTTTTTCCAGGATACCTCCGGTATCCCAGAAAACCCCTGCAGTGTAGACTTAGCCTGGGATTCCCATCTATCTTACTTTGCATATTCTTTGCAACTGAATCCCAATTTAGATAGTTTCAAAAAACTTAAGCCCATACGTAGACATAGTTTACAGCTTTTTTGCACCTTTACTTCTGAAATTGGCCTTATATTTATATATATAAATATATATATATTCAGAGTCTTGTATGAAAAGGCAGTTATTTTAACTTCATAAGGCTGCCAAACACATTATGTATATTTTTAAGAGTAAACTTAATAATTTGTTGAATTTCCCTTTATTCATATTTACTATACAGACTACAATAGTTTGTTTAAAACAGTAATGTGATTGTTATAAAACTATGTGCATGTATTTTCATATTACCTACCTTGGATAATTTATTTAGCACAGTTAGGGTGCATCTACACTGCACCCTTATTTCAAGATAACTAGCATTATTTCAAAATAACAATGTGAGTGTCCACACAGCCATTCTGTTATTTTGAAATAATTTCAAAATAATGGACGGCTTATTCTGAAATCTATAAACCTCATTCTACAAGGAATAACATCTATTCCAAAATAGCTATTACAAAATAAGGTGTGTGTAGATGCTCCACTGCTGCTATTTCGAAATAGCCCCTCACCAGGGCCATTCTTAATTATTCCTCCCCAGTATCTCCTGGGGCTCTAAATCAAAATAGCACATCTACATTAGGGAAGCCTGCCTCAGACTAATTTTGAGGCTTTCCTGCAGTGAAGACATGCTATTTCAAAATAAGCTATTTCGGAATAACTATTCCAGAATAGCTTATTTTAAAATAAACATGCATTGTAGACGTACTCTTAATGATTTCAGCTGTTTTCACAGAAATATGCTCAGCTATCATTGACCCATCAGACTTCTTCCTTTTTCCTCTCAGCTGACAATCAGCCAGTCTGCTTTCTTTTTCCGGTTTTTGATAATGAAGAAAGGAACACTGTTGTGACATTTAAAAAGAATCATGTAGAGCAGTAATAAATGCCTATGTTTGAAAATATAAAACTTACTGTAAAACCATGCTTCTGGAAATAATCACAATAGAAAGCCAAATTTTAGTTAAAAAACTGTGTGTCACAAATAGCAACCAATATTATAATATATATATATATATAAACCTACTGTGCAGTGGTTGACTGCATTTAGAATCTTTAGCAGAATCTGTCATCATAGTATCAAAGCACTAGCAGCAGTACCTAGCCTGATCTCAGAGGCCAATTTCATTCTTTACCCACACGTTAACAATTTTCTCAATCATGAATAGAAAAATGAAATGCTAACTTTGTGCTTAAGGAACATTTACTTTCTTTTCTATTATTGTATGCTTCTAGTGACAGAGTATAATTTGACATATCATGAAGGCTTCATTGTCACTACATGAAAAGTAAGCTGTGTCTACACCATATATAGTTATAGTTGAACAGTGTAATGTAAAACTTTAGCACTTCTTTTATTACAGCTTGTTAAAACTACAATGCTATATTTAAAATAGTTGTTCTTAAACATGCTTTAATTTTAATGTTATTCTTTTAAACTTCAGCCTTTTAATAATTTGTTGTCAGCAACATACTCTCACCCTCCATATAAGCGAGTATAAACAAAATTATGATGTAAATTTAACACCATTTTTTATCCTTATGTTCTAACAAAAAGCTATGGCTATAGATCTTTATCCAAAGCATAGACAAGTGAATGAATAACTTACTGTGGCGGGGCCGCCCCGCCACTCTCGGAGCCGGCCGCGGCACGGGCTCCCCCCGACCGCCGGGAGACGCGGTTCGGGGCAGCCAGCGGACGCCGCCCAGGGGAGCGGCGTCCGTGCAATTCGGCGCGGGGAGTGACGTCACCCCCGCGATGGGAACAGGCGGCGCACAAGATGGACGTCGGGGGGGGCGTCATTCCCCGGCGCCGGGCGGGCGATTTAAACGCCGGGACGCCCGTCCAGAGGGGAGCCCGGGAGACGGGGAGCACACCGGGGGGACCGGAAGGTAGCGGCTACTGGCGCCCCTGGGTGAGGCACAACCCCAGGGGCCGGTGAGCCGCAGCTAGGGGGGACTCGGGGGAAGAGGGAGAAGTGACCCAGGGCTGGGCCGCGGAACCCGAGTACGGGGGAGTTTAGGGTTGCAAACACCCCCCCCCGTCATTAGCTGGGACTAGCGTCCTGGCTTTAGGGCCCTGGGTCGGGGTCCGGAGTGAGGGCGGGCCCGGACCCCCTCCCTCTCACCCTTCTCCGAGAGGGTGGTCATTGGCACCACGGGCGTGCTGTTCGGAATCGGCAACGCGGTGCGTGTATTAGAAATTAAAGGTTAGCAATTGAGAAAACGGATTTGGGTCTGGTGTCTCTCTAGATAGGAAAGGGGGGGCCCCCCCCCCTCCTTTTCCCCTGCCTTCAAGGTAGAGGCGTAACACGTGGTGGAGAATGTGGGCAAGGGGCCCCGAAACAGGGGTCTAGGGGGGACGGTAAGCGATATTAACGAAGGTTTAACTCTTAGCCGAAATGGAACCCAACCGGATCATAGAATGGTGGACTGAGACGCAAAAGGTCCAGCAGCAACAGCAGATGCAGGCCCTGCAGCAGTTGCTGAACCAGCTGCAAGAGCGTCAGGAGCAAGCGGCCAGGGAGCCGCGGGGAGCTGTCATGGGGGCTGTGGCCGGTACGCCGGGAGTGGACGAGGACAGTGGAGCCCGACTACCCATACGGTTGACAAAGCTGGGACCGGACGACGACCCGGAAGCCTTCTTGGTCACCTTCGAGCGGGTGGCCACAGCGGCTAGGTGGCCACAGGAACATTGGGCAACCCTGTTGGCGCCCTACCTGTCCGGACCCGCCCAGCTGGCCTATCGCGGGATGTCGGCACGGGACGCCTTATGTTACTATAAAGTAAAAGAAGCCGTCCTCGACCAGTTGGGCGTAACCCCAGAGACCCACCGACGGAGGTTCCGGGAGGCCAGGTATGACCCACTGGAGCGGCCGCGAGCGGTGGCCCAAAGGGTGAAGGAGGCGGGCATGCGGTGGCTGGAGCCCGAGAATAAGACGGGGACACAGGTGGCCGACATGGTCATCCTAGAACAATACATGCGGATACTCCCCACGGAAGGGCAGCGGTGGGTGCGTCGCCATCTCCCCGAAACCCTAGACGAAGCCGTGACTCTAATGGAGCACTTTTTGGCCGCGGAGGGGATAGAGGGAAAACCCACCGGCGGGCCGCCACGAGAACCCAGAAAGGGTGAACCAACCCCGGCGAAACCAGCCACACCTTTACGGAGTGGGGAGGGCCGGAGAGGCCCCTTAGGACCCCTACCGGAGAGGAGACTCGCCCCACGATGGAGCCGACCCCTAACGGAGCCGAAGGTCGACCGGGCAACCGAGACTGGACCAGGGGTTCCACCACCGGAGGGGGCGCCCAGAGGGGCGTGTTACCAATGCGGCCAAGAAGGCCATTACAAACGGGACTGCCCTATGATGGACTGTACCTTCGGCCAGAGGCGTGGAGCCCCAAGCACCGCACAGGTAATCAGGGAACTGTGGGTCGAGGGACGCCCGGTGGAGGCAATACTAGACTCCGGGTGCGGGCAGACCATAGTCCGGGAGGATGTAATATACCCCAAGCAGGCTAAGGGCCCCACCATAGCGCTCCGGTGTGTCCACGGGGACGTTCACCACTACCCCACCATACGAGTACGGATCGGGGATGGGGTGTTGGAGGAGGACTGTATAGTGGCGGTTGGCCCCAAGTTGGCCTACCCGCTACTGGTGGGGCGGGATTGGCCGGGACTAAAAAGACTCTTGAGCCAGTGGGGCGAGGCCGTGCCAGCCGGACAAGGAGGGGAGGACGAACGCGGGACACTGGTAGCCCAAGGGGACGAGGAACATGCGGGTCCGGGGCACGCAAAGAAAGCAGAGGGGACCCCGACGATCGTCCGCCTGGAGGTGGAGGAGGGAGACTTCCTGGTGCAGCAAAGGGAAGACCCCACCCTGCGGGCGGCCTGGGCCCAGATTCAAACGACGGAAGACCCCCAGCCGGGAGGACCCACACGCCAACCCAGAGGACCGCACTTTGAGGTGAAGGGGGACCGTTTATACCGGGTAGCAGAAGGGGAGCTCCCCGGGGAGGAGCGGTGGCAGCTCCTGGTACCGCGACCTTATCGGTGGAAGGTCTTAGAGCTAGCCCACGAACACCCGTGGTCCGGACACTTAGGGGCGGAAAAGACCCAGCAGAGGGTATTGCAACGATTTTATTGGCCCGGGGTTTACCAGGAAATTAAGGACTTCTGCGGCTCGTGTCCCCAGTGCCAAAAGACATCCACCAATCGGGTACCCCCAGCGCCGTTAGTCCCCCTCCCCGTGGTAGGGACCCCCTTTGAGCGGGTCGCACTAGACTTGGTAGGGCCTCTCGAGAAATCCGCACGGGGGCATAGTTTCATTTTGGTCATTGTGGACTATGCGACCCGCTGGCCGGAGGCCATACCCCTAAAACGGGCCACCGCCCCCGTAATAGCGGAGGCGTTAGTAAAACTGTTCTCATGGGTTGGGTTACCCAAAGAACTGTTAACGGACCAAGGGACGAATTTGACGTCCAAAGTAATGATGGAGTTATGTAAAGTGTTGCAGATACGGAAGATCCGGACCTCGGTATACCACCCGCAGACCGATGGCCTGGTGGAACGTTTTAACCGCACCCTGAAAGGGATGTTGAGGAAATTCGCGCAGGACGACCCCCGCGAATGGGACAAACTTCTCCCAGCTCTGATGTTCGCGGTGCGAGAGGTTCCCCAGTCATCCTTGGGATATTCTCCGTTTGAGTTACTGTACGGGCGACGACCTCGAGGCATCCTGGACTTGGTAAGGGAAGGCTGGGAGGCCGATAACTCCACCGCGCTGGGGACAGCCCAATATGTAGGCAAGTTAAAGAGGACCCTGCACGACTTGGCAGAGTGGGCCCAAGGGAACCTGAAAAAGTCACAAGACCGACAGAAAGAGAACTATGATAAGAAGGCCCAGGTACGGGAGTTCGAACCCGGAGACCAAGTCCTCTTGTTACTGCCTAGCGGGGAGTCGAAATTGTTAGCCCACTGGCAGGGACCCTTCCGAGTATTGCGGAGGGTGGGGCCTGTCGACTATGAGGTCCGGGTGAATAGAAACCGGGTAGAGGCACAAATCTACCACGTTAATTTGTTAAAGAAATGGAACCCCCGAGAGGCCCTCCTAGTAGAACCCCGGTCAACCGACATCGAGTTCGGGCCCTGGGGAGAACCCGAGATCAGGCTAGACGGGATACAGGTCGGCGAAGACCTCTCCCGCGCACAACGAGAACAGCTACGAGGCCTCCTCGAGGGGTTCAAGGAGGTGTTGACCAGCCGCCCCGGGCAAACGACACTAGTGCAACACGAAATTAGGACGGAGCCTGGGAAGGTGGTACGGGACAATATGCGCCCGCTGCCCCGGAAACTGTGGGGTACGGTAAAGGAGGAGCTCCAAGCTATGCTAGATTGGGGAGTGATACGAGAATCCCATAGCGAGTGGCGGAGCCCCATTGTCCTGGTGCCTAAACCCGACGGGTCCGTTAGGTTCTGTATAGATTTCAGAAAAGTAAATGCCATATCCCGTTTTGATGCCTACCCCCATGCCGCGGATAGATGAGCTGCTGGACCGCCTGGGAGGGGCCATATACCTGTCAACATTAGACCTGACGAAAGGCTACTGGCAGATCCCCCTGGAAGCAGAAGCACAGGTGAAGACGGCGTTCGCCACCCCCTTCGGATTATATCAGTTTATGAAAATGCCGTTCGGACTACACGGGGCCGCAGCGACATTTCAGAGACTGATGAACCGCGTCTTGAAAGATCACCAGAACTACGCAGCCGCCTATATCGACGATATCATCGTGTACAGCAATTCCTGGGAAGAACATCTGGAACACCTGAGGGCGATATTGGCAACCCTACACCAGGCAGGCCTAACTGCCAACCCAAAAAAATGTCAGTTTGGGAAGTCTGAGGTCTCGTACCTAGGATATACAGTAGGGAAGGGGGAGCTCAGACCCCTGATAGACAAAGTTCAGGCGGTACGCGAATACCCCACCCCAACTACGAAAAGACGAGTAAGGCAATTTCTCGGCTTAGCAGGGTATTATAGACGATTTATACCTAATTTCGCATCGATAGCCGCCCCTCTCACAGACCTCACCCGAAAAGGACAACCCGACCGGGTAAGATGGACCCCAGAATGTGAGACAGCCTTCCAAGAGCTAAAAGGACGGCTGGTATGCGCGCCAGTGCTGGCACAGCCAAACTTTGATAAACCCTTCGTATTACAGACTGACGCGTCAGAAGCCGGTTTAGGGGCTGTCTTGACCCAGGAGGAGGGGGGCGAGGGTCATCCTATTTTATATTTGAGCCGCAAGTTATTTCCCCGGGAGAAGGCGTACGCAACGATAGAGAAGGAGGCCCTGGCTCTGAAATGGGCAATTGACTCACTGCGGTATTTTCTTGTAGGGGGGAAATTTACCGTGGTAACGGACCACGCGCCACTGCAGTGGATGCAGACGATGAAGGAGACCAACCCACGAGTGTTAAGGTGGTACCTGAGCCTGCAACCGTACCAATTCCAGGTGACACACCGGGCAGGAGCCGCGAACGGGAAGGCGGACTGCCTGTCACGTATAGATGAAACATTAGAGGGCGGGACGGGAAGGAGAGACTCGGACATAAGGGGGAAGGTGTGTGGCGGGGCCGCCCCGCCACTCTCGGAGCCGGCCGCGGCACGGGCTCCCCCCGACCGCCGGGAGACGCGGTTCGGGGCAGCCAGCGGACGCCGCCCAGGGGAGCGGCGTCCGTGCAATTCGGCGCGGGGAGTGACGTCACCCCCGCGACGGGAACAGGCGGCGCACAAGATGGACGTCGGGGGGGGCGTCATTCCCCGGCGCCGGGCGGGCGATTTAAACGCCGGGACGCCCGTCCAGAGGGGAGCCCGGGAGACGGGGAGCACACCGGGGGGACCGGAAGGTAGCGGCTACTGGCGCCCCTGGGTGAGGCACAACCCCGGGGGCCGGTGAGCCGCAGCTAGGGGGGACTCGGGGGAAGAGGGAGAAGTGACCCAGGGCTGGGCCGCGGAACCCGAGTACGGGGGAGTTTAGGGTTGCAAACACCCCCCCCCCCCGTCATTAGCTGGGACTAGCGTCCTGGCTTTAGGGCCCTGGGTCGGGGTCCGGAGTGAGGGCGGGCCCGGACCCCCTCCCTCTCACCCTTCTCCGAGAGGGTGGTCATTGGCACCACGGGCGTGCTGTTCGGAATCGGCAACGCGGTGCGTGTATTAGAAATTAAAGGTTAGCAATTGAGAAAACGGATTTGGGTCCGGTGTCTCTCTAGATAGGAAAGGGGGGGGGCCCCCCCCCCTCCTTTTCCCCTGCCTTCAAGGTAGAGGCGTAACACTTACCTTTCCTAATTATTGACTATCGTGACACGGAGCAGGAAGTAAGTTTATCAGCTGGTTTAATATGTTTGCTGTTTTGACTCATGCACAGAGGAATGCAGTTTTATTGTGAGCAGACACCCATATTTCTTTATCAAATATCATCTAGCACAGGCATTATAGGATTTTTGTCTTGATTTTGAAACAGTCATAATATAAATTGGGTATTTTTGTCTTAATAATTGTATGCACACTTATACTAGACTATTAGGAACTGAAGATCATTCTGTGGGTTATTGGAAAAGCAGTTTCACACATCTGGAATTTTAAAAAGTGGTTAAAATGCTAACATTTGACCTATGTACTAGCTGAGTCAGACTTGTAGATAAAGAATGAGTTTAAGGAGTAGAAAGCTGTGTTGTATGCCATTGGATAAATTATGTCCTCTATATTTGCAGTAGAATCCTGGCTTTTCCTATCACCTTGATGTCATGATATTTTGGAAATTTATATACACATCCTTCAAATGGATAACTAATATAAAACATTTTAAAAATCACCTAAATGGTTTTTGTCTTTCAATTCTTCAGGCTTTTTCAAAACAGGTGACTAGAAGTATAAGCATTTTCTCATCTACATGCATTTTGAGGAGACCAGGACTTTAACAGCGTTCAAAAAAGAACTAGATACATTCATGGTGGTTAGGTCCATCAATATTTATTAGCCAGAATGGGTAGGAATGGTGTCCCTAGCCTCTGTTTGTCAGGGGCTGGAAATGGATGACAGGAGAGCGATCACTTGATGATTACGTGTTCTGTTCACTCCCTCTGGGGCATCTAGCATTGGCCACTGATTGAAGATAGGATACTGGTCTAGATCTAGATGGACCTTTGGTCTGATCCAGTATGGCCATTCTTATGTTCTTATGAGGCAGAAAGTAATAAATCTCAAACTGAAGATTACTGCCTGGTTCTGAATAGTTCTTTAAATTGCTCCTGCTACAATTATTTTCTTCAGGTTTTTTTGCTCTCCATTCAAAATAAATATCCCTCCCCCCTCCACCCCAAAAGTACCAACTTTTGGCAATGAGAATCTGACTTCAGACATTTCTGTTTCATTTTGCTTCTTTCTCACACAAAGTATATCAGTACACTGTACTGGAATGTTCCATTTTATTCCAAGCCCTGGACTTGGCTGCTGTAGTTGTCATAGGGGATGATACGACTACACTTCTATTTCTAGATTAATGTGTTAGTATATTTACAACATACAGAAACCAAATTAATTTAAAATACATTTACATTTTCTTATTGTTATGGCATAATGTTATTGGCAATTAAAAGCAAAGATTCTGTATGGCTAAAATACTAAACATTCAGAAGCTTCTCAGAGATATCCTAACTTTGTTTTTTGTTTAGTGAATTATATTTTATTCTATAAAAATTATACTGAACACATCATTGTGATATCTGACTGATTTTAGAGGTTTGGGTTTTTAAAAACAAAACGAGAGACCAGCATCATCAGCAAGATAAACTTTCCAACTCATTTTTTTCAACCACCAAACATAACCAAGAGAGGAAACTCTCACTGCACCAGTCAAGGAGAAGAAAGAGCTTTCCATAAATGCACCAGGCCAGGGAGATTTTCTCTCTATTTTAGAGGAGTTGTGGTCCTTCTGCTCTCACTTTAACCCCATAACGTGTCCTCTCAGCAAGAGGATAGCCCAAGGAAGCGGCTATAATTTGGCAGTCATCAAGGCTGCCTAAGTTATACCTGGGCCTCTCCAACACCCAGAGTAATCTGGGAATGGGAGGGTGCTATGATGGCTTAAACTAAAGCTACCTTTGATTCCCCTCCTGGATAGGCAACACAGAATCTCACCCCTTTCACATCTGGGGTTAGAACTCATGATTTCCTATCTTCCAGTTCTGTGTACAGACCACTAGGCAGCAAAGGGGCTGGGCTAGCTTGTGGTAAGTGCTTTGGTAGTCCAGTTACTAGGTCATGAAAATCACAGATAACCAGCCCATGTCATAAGCCTTTGATAAAATCATCACAGGTCTCATTTGCTCAATAGAAACTTGCTAGAGCTTTATAGTTAAGTTCTTCCAAAATTCCATCCACATTGGGCATCCTCCAGCCTGGGGCTGAGCAAGATTTTCTCATCAAGTGCAGCTCTAGATTGGTACAGCTGGGGTTAAGGACTAGAACTGAGAGACCGCTGACATAAAAAGGGGGTAGTAACTTTTTATATAAAAATATAATAGTTCTTCCATGGCTTTTCCCTCAGACCAATCCATTCTTATATAACTAGAGAGCTGGAGTGACATTTCTCTTCTGAAGACTGTAATGCTATTCATGGGTTAACCAAGGGGAGTTCAAAAGCAGAGACTAGTAAAGAAATATCATGCTCTCATTTTCATTAGTCTCAGCAGTCTACCTTAAGTAGTCTCAACTAACAGGTCTTTCACTCTTCTCATTCTGCCCTTTCACCCCACTTTCTCATATCGATGCTGACCCTTTGCACATTCTCCATGGAGGCTCAGTTGTGATTTAAGCCACTGATCCTCAAGACTTTTTCCTTGGAGTCTGGATCCTGCTGTCAAACCATCTGCCAGGCTACATCTAGACTACAGGCTTCTTTCGGAAGAAGCTTTTCCAGATGAGATCTGGCCAAACGCATCAAAAGCGAGCTGTTTTTTTTGAAAGATAGCGTCTAATCAGTGTGGATGTTCTCTCGCATATAAGGCCACTTCAGGCAGGGTTTTAGGTCACAAGTTGCTTCCAAGTGCTGGTGCTAGAAGCCTTAAAGGGACCCCCTGGACCGCCGTGTCTCTGCTTCTGCTGCATGTTTGCTTACCTCTTCGAGGGACAGCAAAGCTCTCACAGTGCCTGCTTTGATTGCCCAGCTTTTTGGGACACCACAGCTTTTTTCTTTGTGCCATGGAGCCAGAGCTTCCCCGGGCATGTGATGGCCCCACACGGCCATGCTGCAGTTTCTGCAGCACTTTGTGCCAGCTGCCTTCCTGGTCCTGACTGAGCTCGACCCTGAGCTCATTCTTGGGACCCTCGCACTGTCTGTGGGAGCAACACCCTTGCAACTGCAACCCACAATGGAGAGGTGTTTCTGGAGGCTGGACCCCAGTTCCGACTGATGGGACCAGCTGGTCAAGGAGCAGTGGGATGACCGGTAGTGGCTTCAAAACTTCCGCATGCAGAAGGCCACCTTTTGGAGCTGTGTGCCTGGCTCACCCCTGCTATCCAATGACGTGATGCCCACCTGGGACTAGGTGTGAGCTGGGAATCAGCTGTCCTTCGATGCAGTGCAGCCATGATTCAATATGATTGCTAGATGTGGATAAAAGACCAAGGTCATAAGCAAGGCCAGACTAAGGGGTGGGCGAGCCAGACAGCTGCCCAGGGCGCCAACTGATGGGGGGCGCCTGATGGTAGCTGTAAGGGGCATGCAGCATCCCTTATAGCTGCCATCAGGCGCTGTGCACCCGGCTCCCAGAGCGCCGGCTCCCACAGCGCCGGCCCCCTGTGGCGCCAGCCAGCAGCGCCCTTCCCCCAACAGCTGCGGGGCCCTGCACAGCCAGGCACTGCACACCAGCAGCGGTGGCCGGGCCGGGCTGGGCAGCGCATGTGCCATGCACACCATGGGCGGGCCCACACATACGCCCTGCGCCCAGCGGCGGTGCCACGCGCCCAGGCCCGGGGTGCCAAAATTGCTCGGGCCATCCCTAGTTGTAAGACAATGTAATCAGCCACAGCATGAATCACAAAAGTGTAGGCCTGTAAGGATCTCAGTAGGTCACTTAGTCCAGTCTCCTACATTCAAGGCAGGACTAAGTTAATAACTAGACCATCCGTGACAGATGTTTATTTAACCTGCTCTTAAATCTCCAATGATGCAGATTCCACAACGTCCCTAGGCAATTTGTTCCAGTGCTTAACTACCGTGACAGTTATGTAGCTTTTCCTAATGTCCAGCCTAAACCTCCCTTGCTATAATTTAAACCTGTTGTTTCTTGTCCTATCCTCAGAGATCATCCTCATCTTCATAACAACCTTTTATATACTTAAAAACTGTTATGTCCCTGCCAAGTCTTCTCTTCTCCAAAGTAAACAAACCCAGATTTTTCAATCTTTCCCCATAGATAATATTTTCTAAATCTTAAATAATTTTTGTTGCTCTCCTCTGGACTTTCTCCAATTTGTTCTCATCATTCCTGAAATGTAGCACCCAGAACTGGGCACAATATTCCATCTGATCCTAATGGGTTTGAAGTATGGTACAAAAATTACTTCTCATATCTTACTTACAATATTCCTGCTAATACATCCCAGAATTATGTTTGCTTGTTTTGCAACAGTGTAACATTGTTAACTCATTTTGTGATCCATTATAACTCCCAGAATTTCCTCTTCCTAAGCAGTCATTTTTTATTTTGTGTGTGTGTGCAATTGAAGCTATGCACTTAAAGAAAAGTCTTAATACATAATTTTCAATGAATCTTTTTCAAAGGAATGACAGTGTTTATACATGTATAATTTGTGGTGCTCATTTTTGCATGGTTAATAGGACATGGGTGATTCTAATTTAATGGGGGCATAGCTGTGGAGATGAAAATCCAATCCTGCCAGGCCTATTTATGAGCATTTCTTTGTGTGTGAAACTCTCTGAGGGGAGAAGTCAGACCAATTGGTCTCAAATCTATAAACCAAGTTAAAGAGCATCCTAATAAATGCACTGAATGGTAATGGGAATCAGAAAATATATGGAGTAGAAGGAAAAAATGTTCTCAGGAAAATCAAACATTTGAAGCCAGGGAACACTTATGAAGAATGATATACTTCTAAAAATAGAATGAGAGATGCAATGATGAGAGCCAAAAATATACCCAGTGCACATCATTTCATGTTATTTGACTACAGTTCATTTCTCCCAGCATTCACATCTATTTTGCTGATGTCATTTGAAATGAACAGTAATTGACTATTATGAATACTGGGGATTTTCTGCAGTTCTTCATTTTGTTTTCTCTAGGCACAGTTGTTGTAGAGTATTACCAAATTAGGTCTTCATATCAAGTCAGCCTCTAAGAGTAATCCTTGAATCACTTTGCTCACAGGCACTGACTTTGTGAGTTCTTAGGGGGTTCACAATCCTTCATTCTTAGGGGGTTCACAATCCTTCACTCTGACCCAGGTACTGCCTCCACTCCACCCCTTCCTCCAAGCTCTCTGTTCCATCCTGCCTCTTCCTTCCTCCTCCCCCAAGTGTGCCCCATTCCTGCATCTTCCAATCTCCTCCAGTATCTCCTGCACACCAGTGAACAGCTGATCAAGTTGGGTGGGAAGTTCTGGGAAGGAGGGAGAGGAGCTGATTGGCAGGGCTGCTGGCAGGTGCTGAGCACCCACTATTTTTTTCAAGAGTGCTCCAGCTCTGAAGCACCCATGGAGTTATCATCTACGGCTTTGCTTATTGCGATGATAATTTTAAAAAATCAAATGCTCAGCTGAACAAGTTGATTGAGATCTGACAAAAGAGCTAGGAGGAGAGATTTCTTCAGCCTCCTGTTTCATTAAGGTGAAAGGAAATATATCAGAAATACAGTACAACATTATTTGAAGAAGCATTCCAATGAGAGAAGTGATACAGCTGCAGACAGGTTGGTGAAAAATGTCCTGTGGCTGCCTGCACTACATCCTGAGGACAGTGTTATCCTGTTTTGCGCCCAGTGGTCAAACACATTCACACTTGTTTTAAACTCGGAAATAAATATTGCTGCTGCTTTTGAAGAAGCAAATTAAAGCAGGTTTAGTGTTGCTGTCTAGAAACCAAGACTACCAGTGATACTTTAGCCGGATTCTTATGTGTATACACAGCTGCCAATTTTGCAAAGAATCCAGATCTGGAGAAGAGCAAGAGGATTTGTTCAGTAACAAGCTTGGAGGAAGAGAAGGGGTGTCACTGGATTGGGAGAAGACAGTAGAAAAGATCTTATCCTGGCTCTGCAAAGAATCTGATGAAAGCCAAAGTAGGAGCTCTACATCAAATAAATGTAGGGCTGCATGGGATCTCAAATGATCATCTGATCTAACCTGCCACACAGAAATGAATCTATTTTAGACCATCCTCAACAGGTATTTACCCATCCTCAAAAAACTTCCAATGGGATTCCACAACTTTCCTTGGTAACTACTTTTGTATTTAACAGTTAGAAAGATTTCCCTAATATCTAATCTATCTCTTACTGAAGAAGAAGGCCACTGTTTCATGTCCTACCTCCAGTGAACATGGAGAATAACTGATCATCATCCTCTTTATATCAGTGCTTCATATATTTAAAGAGTGTTATAACATCTCCTTTCAGGCGTTGTTTTGATTTGGTTTTTTAGCCATCATACATCATAATTTCTAAACCTTTTCTAGAAAGCTCTTTATAGTAGCAGACTCTTTCCTTACAGAAAAACTAGTGGGAAGGAAGCAGCTAAGTGCTTTACTGGAAGGGACAGCTGCCTGGTAGCAGAGTGGCTTGAGTAGTAGTGTCCTTGAGGAGCAGAAGGTAGCATTTACATCTGTGAACATGCCTGGGACACATCAATGCTAGTTTTCTGGAACGGGTGTTACAAATCTGTTCTGAGTAAGCTAGGACTGCTGATCAATGTTCATAAATTAAATGACAGCTTTGAAAAACAAAACTATTTTTGATTCAAGTTCCTCTTTAAATAATTAATAATTCAGCTATTACAGTAATAGGTATTCAGCTATTTTCTGGAGGAAAGCCGCTGGGTGTGGAGGAGCACATGGATCGGACAGAGACAGCACACAAATGCTAGAAGTCTAAATAATTAGATGAGTGAATTAGAGGGCCTTGTATTAAAGGGGGACATTGATATAATAGGCATCACAGAAACTTGGTGGAATGAGGACAATCAATGGGACACAGTAATACCAGGATACAAAATATATTGGAAAAAAAGAACAGGTCGTGTTGGTGGGGGAGTGGTACTATATGTGAAAGAAAACTTAGAATCAAATGAAGTAAAAATCTTAAATGATCCAAAATGTTCCACAGAATTTCTATGCATAGTAATTCCATGCTCCAATAATAAGAATATAGTAGTAGGGATATATTATCAACCACCTGAACAGGATAGTGATAGTGAGTGTGAAATACCAATGGAGATTAGAAGGGCTATCAAAATAAAAAAACTCAATAATAGTGGGGGATTTCAACTATCCCCATATTGACTAGGTACACGTCACCTCAGGATTGGATGCAGAGATAAAATGTCTTGATACCTTAAATGAGTGCTTGTTAGAGAATCTTGTTGAGAACCCATAAAGGGAGAGGTTATTCTTGATTTAGTGCTAAGTGGATGGAGTACAGGATCTGGTTCAAGAGGTAAATATAACTGGACCACTTGGAAATAGTGACCATTATGTAATAAAATTTAACAGCTCTAGGGTAGGAAAAACACCTCCACAGTCCAACTCTGTGGCATTTAATTTTAGAAAGGGGAACTACACGAAAATGAGGAAGTTAGTTAAACAGAAATTAAAAGGTACAGTAACAAATGTAAAATCTCTGCAAGCTGCGTGGAAACTTTCAAAGACACCATAATAGAAGTCAACTTAAATGTATTCCCCAAATTAAAAAACACAGTAAGAGAACCAAAAAAGTGCCACCACAAGTAAAAGAAGCAGCGAGAGATTGTCATAATCAGGAATGCTGACCAGGAACTAGTGACTAAGGGATTAATTAATGCCTCCTGTATCTGTCCAGGTATGGGGGCGTCAGCCAATAACAATGCAGGCAGGAATTCCAAACTGGAAGAGAGGGCTTTATCTCTCTCTTCTGTGTTTGAGAGGCAGAGCAGTTTTCTTCCATGACTGAGGGAGATGGGAGACACTTCTCTCTCCAAGGACGGACTTCTTAAGTAGGGAAAAGTTTAGATAGTCCGTCAGGATTTTTTGATTTCCTTGTGTTGGGATTTGGAAATAATGTCTGAGCTGTTAATTGTGGTTTTTTTTCCCCCTTTGTAACTAAGTTTTAGCCCAGGGGGTTTCCCTGAGCATCTATATCATGGGTTTCAGGAGGGGTGCAAAGTGACCCAGCCCCCCCTTAATCCCACCACCGTAAGTTTTGTTTTTCAGACCCAGTCAGTTCCTTTTTTTTTTTCTCAACAAGTTTTGCTGTTATTGGGGGGGAGGGAGGCGTGAGGGTTTCTCAAAAATCAAAAAGGGGGCGTGATGCCAAAAAATTTGGGAACCACTGATATATATCAGTTGGTGGCTCTCTCCATCTAGCCACTTTACTATGCTTGCAACTGCAGCTTTGTTTTGATAATAAAGTTTGTTTCTTTATTTTTTTTAATTAACTGGCATTGGTTGATCTTTGTGTCCTGGATGTTTTGTCTCTGTATATGTGCATGTGTGACTGAGGGGTCCGCTACCACAGCCTGCAGCTTGTTTTTCTCTTTTTTGTTTCAAGCTCTTTTGGGGAAAAAGAGCTTGAGGTACCCCTAAGGTTGGTTTCAAGTGTCCAGCCCATTTGTGGATTCAAAAGCACTTGATGGTGGCAGCGGATTCCCCAAAATCTGGGTATTAGGATTTTGGGGGGAATTTTTGCCTGTAGAGACAAGGTTTTGGAATGCTCTTGCAGGCCCCCACTTCTGCATTCGTTATGCCAGAGTGGGGAACAGCCTTGACAGAGATAAAAATATATCTTTTAAAAAATGGAAGTCAAATCCTAGTGAGCAAAATAGAAAGGAACATAAATGTTGTCAAATTAATGTAAATATATAATAAGAAAAGCCAAAAAGGAGTTTGAAGAACAGCTAGCCAAAAACTCAAAAAGTAATAGTAAAATGTTTTTTAAATACATCAGAAGCAGAAAACTAGCTAAACAACTAGTGGGGCTGTTGGATGATTGAGATGCTAAAGGAGCACTCAAAGATGATAAAGTAATTGCAGAGAAGCAAAATGAATTCTTTGCTTCAGTCTTCACAGCTGAGGATATTGGGGAGATTCCCCAAACCTAAGCCATTCTTTTTATGTGAAAAATCTGAGGAATTGTCCCAGATTGAGGTGTCATTAGAAGAGGTTTTGGGACAAATTGATAAACTTAACAGTAACAAGTCTCCGGGACCAGATGGCATTCACCCAAGAATTCTGAAAAAACTCAAATGTTAAACTGAGGAACTATTAACTGTGGTTTGACAGGAAGGGATCATGTGATGATTACCTTTTATGTTCCCATCCTCTAGGGCATCTGATATTTGCCACTGTCAGCAGACAAGATATTGGGCTAGATGGACCTTTGGTCTGACCCAGTATTGCCGTTTTTATGTTATTAGAATTCTTTGAAAGAATCAACCAGGATGTGTTCTCAAACAGTTGTTTATTTACCACTGTTTGTCTTCTATACTCTGTTGTGAGGCACACCGGCATATTTACTATCCTGTTTGCCCTACTGTGTAACTTACCCTGCCACAGGATATGAAGCAAATAGTTGAGCAAAATGAAAAAAAAAGTACATGAATAGGAAAAATACCTTGCAGTTATATTGGCAAATTAAAATGTTATAAGGTCTCATCATTTCAGGCCAAACTTAGCTCTTGTATAAAGATCATCTGCACTACGACCTGCTCTGCTTTTCAGTTCAAGAAACGGAGGCACCAGAGTTTTTGCTGTCCATATGCAGATGCACAGAGTTGTTTCTTATATGAAGCAGTAGCTATACCTGTGAGAATCATATACTTAATTGTCTGTCATTTACTCCAGTAAAAACTAGGTCATAGGAAAAGTGTTTCACTGTAAACTAGGAAATTCTTAACAGATGAGTTCATTGAAAGAATCTAAATACTACACAAGTACTAACCAGTTTTTTGTAAGGATTGATTCACATGACCTTCATTCAAATGCCCAACAAAGACATTTAAAATTACTTCTTGAGATTAACAATGATGTTTTGTTAACAGAGGGGTTGTATTTCCAAATATTTTCTTTTGGTGATAGCATATTAAAATAAAAAAAAGACTTTCACCTGATGTTTATCAAACGAATCCTGTCCCAAAACAAAGGTTACATAAGCAAAAGAGGAGAAGCTGCCACTGTTCATTCAAACTGTTTAGACTGCAAAAAAGTCAGATCATGATTTTAAGGACATATGCTTATCTATCATATAATAAACTGCAGGATTGCTGCAAGGCTTGTTACTGCAGTGGTTGAGAGAAGCTATGCAAATGGATGCACACAGACCCAGGCTTAGACACTGATAACACAAAATGTCTGACTAATGTGCAGCACCAGTCAAAAAAGCAAACAGAATGTTTGGAATCTTTAAGAAGGGAAACATAGTAAGAAAAAATCTCTCCTCTTTATAAATCCCTGGCACACTGGCATCTTGAATGCTAAGGACTTAGTTCGAGTTAACGTTTGACTGCAGCGTGTAGCAGCAGACAGTTAGTTCAGACTAGGGGGATTTAAAAATGGCACTTGGATGGGAAGATGCAAATAAAGCCCGGGATATTTAAATCCCAGGCTTCATTTGCAACTTCAAATGCCTACATTAGTCTCCCTAGTTCGAACTAGGGGGCTAGTGTAGACATACCCTTTGTTAGGATTGGGAATAGGAGACATGGGAGAGATCACTTGATGATTTTCTGTTCCATTGATTCCCTCTGGGGCACTTGGCACTGGCCACAATCAGAAGACAGGATACCGGGCTAGCAGTATCTTTGGTCTGACCCAGTATGGCCAAACAGCTGAAAGGGAAAAAACTCTCTTACACTAATAAGGACTTCATGCATTCACAGAATTGCTTTACACAATTTGGGCTGAGGAGCCTCAACAGGGTGAAATTTCCCAAAATATTTAATGATGGCTCAGCCCTTCTCCTACAGAATGTAAATGATTTGACTTTGGCTACACCAGCTTATATCCACAAAACAAACAGTTTGCATCTTCTCCAAGACCATATATACATTTTGCCAGATATGAAGACTGATTGTATGGCAAGTATCTTAAAATGTTAGCATGAATTTATTTAGGAGCAGCAAAAAGGCCATCTGGTCCAACATACTCTTGCCCTAATCCTGCATTCTATCAGTTGTGCTATTGTTGGCAGGAAAATGCACAAGATCTTTGTTTATAGCACACAGGGATCTGCTGACAATCATTTTCAGACTTTGAATTATAATGGTCACAGCCTGTTGTATTATTGAAGAGAGCAGAGTGTGGCTAGGAAGTGGATTATCTTCTTTCTTTTATGCAGATTCAATTATTATTGCCCAGACAAGCACAGTTTATTTTGCTGACAGTTTTTCGATTGGCCTTTGTATGTTAGAGGTCATAGCATACTCACTGGATGACTAATAGGAAATCTGTCTAATAACTGGTAAATAATAGTGTTTTGAACAAATGCACAACTTATACTTGGAAGTTTGTCTGATTTAAGCCTTCCTGGTGCAGTTTGGCTTTTTCCTGTTACTTGACATTGGAACACTTGTATGTAGGACCCTACCCATTCCACAGCTGTGAAAAAAGTGTCATAGATGGTGAAACAAGCCCTTCCCCATGAAATCTGATGTCCTGTTATTCCTAGGAGTGCCCCAGTAAAGGAAGCTCTTAGCTCCAGCTGGGCTGGGGAGGGACAGAATTTGTCCATCCCCTACAAAGCTGCTTGTAGGGGGGAGGTGTTAGACCCACCTCTGGGAACCTCCTATGGCTTCAGGAAGCTCTGCAGTTGCTGCCTTCAGAGTTCAGCTCTGAAAGCAGCACAGAAATGAGGGTGGCAATCTCTTGACCCCCACAATGTGGGGTGCTGAAAGCTTCTGCAGTCCCCTTAGCAAGTGTAACGCCTCCTGTTGGCTAGCCCAGTGTGAGGTTATTCAGCATAGGGGAAGCTTGTGACTTCTTACACCACTGTGGGGGTGGGGAGGGAGGCTAGGCCTGAGGCTGCTTGGTGTGCTCTGTGTTGTGTATGTGTGAGTGCACCTCAGACCAGACCCACTCCAACAAATCACCAGGAACAGGCTTTATTCTGTAAAAAACATAGAACAGGAAAACAGTTCAGCAGCCCCTTCTCTCAGCATGCAGCCTGTGTGCTGCTTCTAGCACAGTCCTTGCTGAGACCCTGCTGGAGGCAGAGGGCACGTCCTGGCAGGAACCAGGAAGTTCTCCCAATATGCTGCAGTTTGTAGTCCACAACTTTGTAGTTCCCAGGGCTGCTGCTGAAACACACTGGCCCTTGGGCTACACAATGTTGGGGGTGGGTGGGTGAGAGAATTCATGCTTGGATGCTCCCTGAAGAGGCAGGGCCTAGGGTGAAAAAAAGCGGAAGGGGTTTTTTTGCACAAAAGCCTCTTGTGCAAAACCAGAGCCTAATTAATTATGCAAATGAGGTGTGGGGATATTCCACGCTTTGCCTAATTTGCATATTTTTGCGTAAGAGGCTATGATGTAGATATAGCCCCAGTGTCCCTATAAACACTGAAAAAGTCCCCAAAACAGCTGCTGCAGCCTATACTGGGTATGCACTACTGTTTCCCCTCCCCCTCCAGGAGGTAGGGGCTGGGCAGGGACTGGGAGCTCAGCTGGGTTGCGGGAGGCAGGAGATTCTGGGAACTGGGTGCTGGGCTGTGGGCAGGGGGGGCGGAGAGATGCTGGGCAGTGGAGTGCAGCTGGGCTGCGGAGGGTGGGAGGTGCCTGGCAGTGGAGCTCAGTTGGGCTGCAGGTGGGGAGAGGTGCCGGGTGCGGGGCTCAGCTGGGCTGCGGGAGGGGGGAAGTGCTGGGAATCCAGGGGGTGATTTCAAGGGGGGGGGAGAAGGGGCAGGGAATCAGCGCTGGTCTCAGCAGGTCTACAGAGTTTGTAGGGAGGAACAGGGTAATGGTGCTCATCTGTGTTGTGGGGAAGGAAGGCAGGGAACCATTGTGGAGCTCAACTGGGCTGAGGGGATGGGAGGAGGCAGGGAACAGGGAAGCTCAGCTGGGCTAGAGGGAGGGTGCAGGGAACTGGTGCTCAGCTCTGCTGGGTTGTGCAGGGTGGCCTTTGGGGGAGAGACAGGGAACCAGAGGGGGTGGGCAGCTCAGCTGGGTTTCAGGGGAGGGAGGTGCAAAGAAGCCTAGTGGGGAGGGAACAGCAGAAGGAGGCCTGAAATTACCTCCCTTGGTCCCCAGACCAGGGAGGTCCAACCCCTCTCCAAGTCCTCTCCTTGTACCCTCCCTCCTAGCCAGACACCCTACCTATGTCCACTCCTGCTCCCTCCCCCAGCCAGACACCCTACTCCAACCCAGACCTCGCAACCTCTCTTCCATCCGACCCCCACCTCCCTCCCAGATCCTGCACCCCCATTCCTATCCCACTCATTGGCAACCCTCTCACACACACTGAACCCCTTATTTGTGTCGCCACCTTAGAACCTAAGGGGGTCCATAACATTCCTCAGAAAAGCAAATCCAGCTTATGGGAAGCCCTGAACCTCAATCCTCCCTGTCCCTTTCCCTCATCTCATGGAGCGCCAGAGGAGTGAGGTATCTCAGTTGGGGGCCACCTCAGTGAGGGTTGGGGTTTTGGGAAGAGTTTTTTTTGTTTTTCACTTGTGTGGTCCCCATCTGATTTTTCTGTGGGTTGTCATACCTCGGTGTTTTCATACCTCGGTACCTTCGGTGGTCTGGACTGTCAGTGTCAGCGTCGTCTGGTCAGGGTTGTCCTGGCGCGCTCCTGACAGGACCTCTACTCCGTTGTTAAACTCTCGGCTGCGTGCGTAACAATCGGTACTCCCTTTATCTAGAGTGTTAGACCCCGTGCACTTGGGTCAACACAAGAGATCTCTGAGAGGCCCCGGAAACGACAGATGCAGGCAAGGTTTGAAATCAATCGAGCAGGTTTATTGTCAAATGTGAAGCTCTACCAGTTGGTAACAGAGATCAGTACAATGTTACACCACTGGGCACTATTGCCAATGGCCCGCGTTGACAAGGTACCAACACCGGGCAGGCCTATTGCCATATAACAGATATTAACAGCAGTTAGTCAAAGTTAAGCTACTGTGCACTCTGTAAGTTTAGGCAATGACACCTGCCGTTCAGGCACCTAGTGCGCCCCCCCCAAGGTCAGCCGGAGAGCACCCTCTGCGGTGTCCTTTTATAGACAGGTACAAACAACTTACATCATTTCTTTACATACTAGGTTACCACCCTCTGTTGCCTAGTTACCACCCCTCACCTTATGGAAGGGGGGCTTACTTACTATCCTTCATGCTGTCAATTCCGACCTGGTCCTGAACCTAGGTCGGTATGTGCATTAGTTTTTAGGGAGTTTTTGTACCAAGACATTTCTTATTAAGATGTTCCATTACTCCTCTTTGGCTTACAGTCTGTACCCAGTGCCTCCCTGTGTCTTTCCATGCTCGACCTAACTTACACAATCACACAATTATCAATAGGGCTTCTTTCCTGGCTCCTGTGTTACTGAACCAAAGTCTTGCTCACTAGATTGCAGGCCTGTTGCTCTTTTCATGTTGCAGGCCTTAGGCCTGCTGACTCCATGTTACTGACCCTCAACTTACTAAATGGGTCAGTGGCTCCCAGGGCCAGTCTACCACATTTTGGCACCTGAGGCGGGGAGCTCAAATGATGTCCCTATGCCCCCTCGCTTGGACCAAAACTTTGAAAGGTTTAAATTCTGCCTTCTTCCTGTTCTACTCCTCTCATGAATTTTCTTAGTTTTATTAGAGAGAATACATATGCACCAGCAGCAGACACAATTTTCTACACTCTGGGTCCTAGTGGCGCCCCCCACAGTCTGGCACCTGCCTCAGTTCGCCTCATGGTAAGGCCAACCCTGGTGGCTCCTGACCCAAAAAAGGTTGCCTAGCCCTGCCACAAGAAAAGAAAACATTGAAACCTTTTGTATTGGACATAAATTAATATTTTATTTTATTTAAAATGAAGTTTGATAAAGTAACATGAGAAAGTTAAAAAATTTAATCTGTTTAATAATTGAAATTAAACCATTTTCCCTAGCTGCAGCACTAGCAAAAGGCTTGGGCACAATTGCGTAATTAAATGTGAGTTTCCATTAGCAATTGGTTGTCTGCAGAAAGGTTTATACATAGTCCACAGGCCAAAAAGTTTGAGAATCATTGAAATAGAGGCACTTCCTGGCCTTTCCCCCCGACAGGCCGCTGTAGGCTATCTGCTGCTCCACAAGAGCCCACAGAGAGATCAGGTCTGTTACCCCGGTGGTGAAATCACCATGTTGCTCCAGTGTGAATGATGGACAGACTCTTTGTGAGTCTTCATCATCCAAACAGTTGACTTAAACAGCATGGTAAGATGCCACCTGAAAACACTTGGTGCATCCATAGAGAGGCAGGATATATGGTCTCTCTCCAGCGAGAGTTGTCATGACTCATGTCTCTGGGTGAATAAGACCCTTTGTGAGCTCTCTGAAAAGGTGAGATGTTTTGACTTCCAGTTTCAAGGGATTTGTTCTTCTGTCTTTGGGCTGCATGTTGCTTTGACCTGAATGGAGTTAGCTGTGATGACACATTTCTGAGTTATTCTGACACAAAGTGAAACCTGTTCTGAAGACCCCACATTCAGTGAGAGAAAGCGCTGCAGTCAGAAGTAAATTCAAAGTCTCTCCAATTTTCTTCACAGATCACCTCTACCAGGCAGTGGGGCTTTTAGTGATTGGTCCCTTATATGTTTGAAGGGTGACTAAATGTTATCTGGATCTTTTTGAGTCATATCAACAGATTGCTTTGGTCTCAATCCTAACTTAACATTTAAATTGGATTAGGCCCTTTGTAAGCAGTTTGGGAAGTGGTCTCATTTGGCAATTATTATTTGGTATTAAAGTAAAACTCCCAATAGTCTGGTATCCAGTTGTCCAGCACTTCTGATAGTCCGGCATCAACTAGAACCCAGCATAGGCGGCAAGTTATATGGGCTCGTGGGGCCCATACTCCAGGAATATTCAGAGCTGGGGGCCCTGCTCCACCAATATTTGGAGCTGGGTCTCTCCCCCGGCCCTGCCTGGAGCGGGCCTCAGCCCCCACCCCGCCAGCCGTGCATCCTCCCCGTTGGTCCCGGAGCCTTGTATTCCCCAGCGCTGACCAAAACAGCCCTGTGGGGCAGAGAGCGCATGCGCCGCATGCTGACACGCCACGCAACAGCTGGGAGGGGAGACACCCGGGCATGGCGTGACGTCACGGCCCGGGACTTTCAAACCATGCAGCTCAGCATTGCACCACGTGGTCTGGAGTTGTCCTCCTGCAAACTGGAAGGCAGAAGGTGGGTTGCACACAGGGGCAGACTGGCCTCCTCGGAGCAGGGCTGGCCCATTGCCAGGGGGCGAGGTGGCATTCTGGCCCAAGAAGGATCAGGCGGGGAGCCCCGCGGAGGCCACCCTGGGGCACTGGGAGCGCTGCATGGGCAGCCCCGAAGCATGGCCCCTCCTGGGGCACTTCCTGGAGAGCAGTGCGGGGCGGTCGTTGCTGGTGATGTCAGCAGCAGCAGCCACCCCGCGCCACCCTCCAGGAAGAACCTCAGTAGGGTTGCAGTGGGCCAGGAGGTGGGGTGTGGGGTTGCTGGGCAGAGGCCGAGCCGTGGGAAGAGAAGAGAGGGGGGAGGTGAGGTAGGGGGGTCGCAGGACAGTGGAGAGGAGCACACAGGTGGGGACAGACAGCTGGGCAATGGGGTTCATAGGCAGGGGAGTCACACACTATGAAATCAGACCTACTCTGTGAAATCTAGCTATTTGAAGGATAGGGGATTGGCAGGGTTTGGGGCACCTCAGCTGGGGCGCTCCAATTTTTCACCTGGTTCCAGTTGTTCATCCGCAGCACTAGGGAGGGATGGGACTTTTCTTCCTCAGTATGGTTGGTCTTAGAAGGTTATCAACCCTTCCCCGCCCCTTCCCCCGTCTGGTTACCTGTCTTGGCCTCAGGAAATACCGCAGCTGTTGCCAGCTCTGAAGGCTTCCAGCAGCATGGGGAAGATCTGACCCACCTCCATCTCTCCTGGCTGCAAGAAGCTCCACAGCTGTGCTGCTTTCAGAGTCCAGCTGTCAGGGTGGCAATCCTTCGACTCCCCCACCTCAGCTTTGTGATTCCCTTTTGTGCTGGGATCCCTACACTTAACACAGAATGAAATTTCAGATATGAACATCTGAAAACATGAAAGTGGCCAGTTTTAAAGCCCTCCTCTGGTTGTGAAACTGGTCAAAATGGAGCATACATTTGTGAGGGCCCTGGTTATATATTACCCTGCTGGGCTTCTCAAGCTTTTTCATTGCATGGTCCATGTGGCAATGCAGAGGTTGTCCTCTCCCTTTCACAATATCCTTGTGTCAACAATAGAAATTTCTTACCTTCAAAGAGTAATGTTAGCCCAATAATTAGTGTCCTTTTCACTTTCCTTAATACAGGTTAGTAGCTGGAAAGTAGGAGGCAAGTCAGGCTTCATATGACCATCCAGTTCTCCACAAATGGCAGTGTAGGAATCTCCCTTATGATTGCAAAATGTTTTCTAGAAGCAGTAAAGTTTTGGAAAACTCACATTTTGTAATTGCAAGTAAAATTCTCCAACATGAGAGAGCTGTGCATGCATGCCTAGCTCTAAGGGTGGAGTCGAGCCTTTAGTCCCACGTAGGCAGAGTGAATTAATGGAACATGGTTCACACCTTATCATTCCTCATTGCCTAAAACAGATGCTGACATTGGGCAGTAGAGTTGCCCAGATTCTGCCAGTTTTCTGTGGCTTTGGATAAGGGGGCAGTAGTTTGCCCTTAGACTGGACAAAGGTATCCCCAGGGGAGTCTGTCATCTGCCTTTGCCTTGTGCATCCTAGCTTGCGTGGCCTGAATTTGCTGTTCCACAGTCACGGTATGGAAAGAAATAATGGGCATTGCCAACCGCAATAAGGTGTTTGTGTCGAAATTGCTTTAAAATTATTTGGCTCTTAAACCAAAATATTTGTTTCTTTATCATAGCAGCCACACCTATGATAAAATGAACACACCATAAAATAATGCTCCTTGCACAAGAACACGTCCACACTGCCATGTGTGAGCTGTGCTTTTGCGCAAGAGCATCCATGGCAGTGGGGATGCTCTCTTGCGCAAGAAAGCTCCAATGGCCATTTTAGCCATAGGGGTTTCTTGCACAAGAAATCCCTGCCAAGCGTCCACACTGCCCTCTTGTGCAAGAGAGCTTACACCTGTTAGAAAAGAGCACAGCTCTTGCACAGGATACCCTCTCTTACCACACCATACTGTAAATTTCCTTGCACAAGAGCAGGCGGTCGATGTGGATGCTCTGTGGGATTTTGCACAAGAACGGCTGTACTTGCATAAGAAGCCGCGAGTGTAGACTTAGCCTCAGAGAAAACACTTCCCCCAGCCTCTCTGCCCCTGAGTTAATGTCACACACATTGGTTACATCTACACTGGCAGCTTCTTGCGCAAGAACTCTTTTGCAGAAGAGTTCTTCTGCAAAAACTCCTCTAGAAGAGAGCGTGCACACTGGCATGTGTTTTTGCACAAGAGCATTCTTGCCAGTGTAGACACTTTCTTGCGCAAGAAAGCTCTGATGGCCATTTTAACCATAGGGCTTTCTTGCGCAAGAAATTCATGTTGCCTGTCTACACTGGCCTCTTGCGCAAGAACAGTTGCACAAAAGGGCTTATTCCTGAGCGAGAGCATCAGAGTTCTGGTGCAAGAAGCCCTGATTTCATATAGTAGAATGTCAGTTTACTTGTGCAAGAACACGCGGCCAGTGTAGACAGGCAGCAAGTTTTTGCACAAGAGCGGCTGCTTTTGCACAAGATCACGCCAGTGTAGACACAGCCATTGGGTTAATACAATTGCAGGATAGTTGCATGAGGGAAGTTTGGTGGGGGCCAAACTAATCTCTGTTGGTAGGAGGATGGTGGGAAAAGTCCTTCGAGATGGGTGACATGACACCTTTTACTTCTGGTCATGTGTCCATCTTGCTCTGAGTGTGTTACCTCCAGAGGAGTGGCTAATGGGAGTGGGCCGGGGGGGCGTGGCTAATAGGGCACCACCAAAAATTATACAAACCTGCCACCTATGGAACCCGGAACTGATCAGGTCAGCAGCTCTCACAGCCAGACTGCTGTGAGCCGTATGTGTGCTCACGGCCCAAGCCATTCCGCTCATGGTCCCCAGCACACGTTATGCTTAAACAAAGCACACGAGATCTTTTAAAGGGGAAAAGGCAGTACACCGAATTTATTGAGAATACAACAGTTGCATATGCTTTTCAATTACTTACACACACAAACACCATGCATACACAGTCCTACCAGACGATGTTATAGTTACCGGTTCAGATTCTGTATTAATCTAGTGGCCAGTTAGATGGATCACAGAGGAAGAGCAGGGTCTTTGTCAGTCAATCAATCCGATGCTCCCCTGGAGTTGGTGGCAAGACGAACTCAAAGTTCCATAGCAAAGCACCCTGCTTTTATAATCCTTTTTTCTGATGAAGTCTATGGATTTTGCTGCATCAGCCTGTGACCGGAATGTTATCTTTTTGATGTCAGTGTTCCCAAAACATTTTCCAAAGCTCATCCTGAAATTAATTGTTTTTCAGGGGTGCTAGCTCCACTTTAAGGCCCTTAAGCTGCCAATAGTTCAATTATCCTGTGAGTAGGGGTATGCATCGATGGTTATAGATGGTCCTTCTTTGACACAGGGCAGTTTAGTTTTTACCCACGCTCACCTCTTCTTCTTTGGTCATCTGGTTCTGAGCAATAACTTTCGCAGCTTTATTTTAACACATACATACCTCTTTCACATGTAAACAATTTTTTACAAGAACTCTCCAGGAAAAGCATAACATCAGTATCTGCACTGGGCAAAGCATAAAGGCATTGTAAACTAAACAATTAAGGCCTCAGCCTTCAACATTTCTCTAGTCTTCTTATTAACACAGACACACTATCAAAGCTCTGTCTTTTTACTTAGGCCAATTGCAAAACTTACCAAACTTTAAAGCAAAAAAATATGCATTTAAATAAAAGAACTTTGTTTTAATAAAATATTAAATCATTGCTATATCATTAAACCTAAAATACAAATATAAAATAAAAAAATAAAGCTTTCAGTCCCAACACACACAGCGTCCAGCCTGCACATGCTAGCAGCTGGCCGCTGAGCACGGGCAGGTGCTTTGGGACCTTGACATAAGGTTGGGGGAGAAGGGAAATTGGATGACAGCAGGGAGAGGAGGTGTTTGGCTCTGGAGAAGGGAAGAAGAGGGAAGGGGAGGCAGATTGAGTTGTGCACGGTGTCCCATTCAGCTCATTGAAAAGCCGGCTGCTCAGCACACGTGCCCCAGAACCTGGAGATAGACTCGTGACTGTACCAGCGGCTCTGGGACCTGAGCATAAGGTGGGGAGGGGTATTGGGTTGGGAGTATGCCCCCTTATAGTACCTCCTGGTACTCTGGCATATCCGAGAATCCGGCACCACCTAGGTCCCAAAGGTGCCAGATTATCGGAAGTCTACTGTATTTACATAATATACTCATTGCCATCATGATATTGACATATACATTTGTCAGTAGCTTTACATATAAAATATCCCAGCTCCATGGGCAATGTAAGCAGTGGTGGTGAGGGTTAGTAACACGTTCTTCTCCGCCCTGTAGTTTTCATGGTTAGTTCAGTATTGTCATTCTGGCTTGTGGAAATGGAGGACACTTAATAATGTTGCAGTAACTTCAAAAAATGCAGTTGCAGTCCATCCCTTAGGGATGTAAATTCCCATTCATCAGTTAACCAGTTAGTGTTAGGTCACACCGGGGTTATCTCTGGCTCCCACCCCCATCTGGACCAGCCCCTGTCTACAGCAAGCTGGACTCCCCACAGAGAGAGGCTGCACTGGACACTGTGCAGTCCCTGCCAGCTGGGACCCCAGATTCCCCAGGGACAGGGGCTACTCCAGACAAGAGCAACCTCTGTCTGCAGCAGGCCCTCTGTGGGGGTAGAGCAACCCTCTACCCGCAGCAGGTGGGATGCTGCTCCAGCCTCCTCTGATAACTTGTTAATTGGAACTGTTAAGCATCATCCATTTAGAGGACTATGGAAGCTGTCCCATTGTGGGATAGTTCTGGATGACTCTCAGGGCCTTAGTCAAATTGGGCTGCATCTACATTACAGAATAATACCTCTTGGATCCTGGATCTCATCTTGAATTGAGATTGGACCCCTAGTGTTACAGTGTCCTGAGACCCTAGATCTGGGGTTAGGCTTAATTCAATTGCAGTATATTTGCATGGGGGGGCTCCTATAGTTCTGAAACCCATCCCTATTGGTAGAGGATGGTGGGAGGAGTTTTTAGAGGGGTCACATGACACCACTTACTTCTAGTCACATGTACCTCTTGAACCCAGAAGTACTACCCCCAAGGGAAGGGGCTTCCTGTGGTAGGTGGATGGGGCCTAAGGGGACATGGGCATGGTTAGTGGTGTTAGTGGGTATGGCTAAGGTGTCCCTATTTTGGGGTCCAAAAATATGGTCACCATACCTATATGCCATATTTCTTCGATTTAAATCTGATGTTTTACTTTGCATTTTCTGTTTTGTTTTAACACAAGTGGGGGGCAGCAGGAGAGCAGGAAGAAGGGATCTCTGGGGTTAGGGTGAGATACCTGTTTCTTCCTTTTGTCCAGCTATGTGGGTAGGATTGAGCCAGGCCATGCTTACAATGTCTGCCACCATGTGTCATATCTGTGTATTTTTCAGGAATACAGTTGTACAACTAAAATAGGCAAAGTATCATATTTTTGTCCCAACTTTATCCTCATTGAATGCTGAATCCTACAGGTTGGATCTCTTCAGTCTTGAGGTCAAGGAGTATAACCCTCCCTTGGAGTAAGGGCCATACTCTTGCCTTGAGAGGCATATTTTTTTCATGATTAGCTGTCTGCCATTCCCACTAGCAATTTGTACAATCTCTCCAGTTGTGGTAAGTATTTTTCCTCCTTTCCAGAGAAGTTTATTAACCCTTCATCTCTTTGATGGCGACAGGTGCTTACATCCCATCACATACTCCACCCTCTTCCTTATACAGAAGAGGAACACAAAAGTCTGCTTTTCTGTGTAAGGCAACATGGGAATGCATATGGTGAAGTCTATTGTAGGATGCTTCCCAAATCAAAGATCCCCTGGGGATCAACATAGGTACAATCAGTAGCCTTCTTTCCTTCTGCCTTCAGGAAATACCACCTACTTATCTGTTTTTATAGAAGACACACTTGACACACCCACACTATTTTATTTCTTCCCAAATAAACCATCTAGAATGACTCTCAACTATGAATTCCAACCTCAGGCCAGATTGTCAAGAAACAAACTAGTTATACGTTCTATAACTAGATTTCCCCAAGCAAGCATCAATTATGAACTTTGCAAGCACTATGACAGCCTTACCATGGAGTCACAGACAGTCCTCTTGAGCACTCTGGTCAATCTTGCAGCACAGGTAAGCCTGCTTCTGGGACTAAAAATCACACTCCTTACTCTAAAAATCACAATAAGCAGGTTACTTTTAGTCCCAAACAACCAGCCACTTATCCCAGGTCAAGTGCACCACAGATTTCTCAGACAATGCTTGAAGCAAATCCTATACTAAAACTAAAGCATTATTAACTAAGAAAAGAAACAACAAGGAATTCAGAGGCACTTTAATGACTAACAAATTTATTATGGTATTAGAGCATACACTTTCGTGAGCTATAACTCACTTCCTCAGAAAAGAAAGAAAGAAAGAAAGAAAGAAAGAAAGAAAGAAAGAAAGAAAGAAAGAAAGAAAGAAAGAAAGAAAGAAAGAAAGAAAGAAAGAAAGAAAGAAGGGATATGAGTGTGACATC
This sequence comes from Pelodiscus sinensis, assembly GCF_049634645.1. Taxonomy (NCBI): domain Eukaryota; kingdom Metazoa; phylum Chordata; order Testudines; family Trionychidae; genus Pelodiscus; species Pelodiscus sinensis. The sequence continues at coordinate 94,119,964 of NC_134715.1, read as the reverse complement.
AATGCTTTATTTACAAGATTAGAGCAAGTAAACACATAGCCAAGATACAGTCTTAGGTGACAAAGGATGATAGTAGCTAGTATAATATGCAGGTTTTATATGTTCTTTAGGCCTAACCCAGCTAAACAGGTGAGGACCCCTTGCTTATGCTTAGAAATCTTTGACCTTTAGAGCTCAAGTAGAACAGGGATAAAAATTTCTCCTTAACAGGGATTTTTATTTTCTTCCCCCAGCAATCAAACTGTGATCTGATAAGGGTTTGTGCACATACTCTTTTCAGAGCTATGGGGGAAGCAATCAAGTAGTCTTTAGACCACAATGGCTTCTGTAGTCTCTGTAGGCCTTTTGTTGGGCAGAGATAACATCTCATGGTAAACTAGTATGACGGGGGGCGGATTTAATATTTTAGCAAACGCTTTTTATAGTTACAGAACAAACATTTAAACACTAGTTTATAACACAGGATACACATACTATAAGTAGGGTTAATTCATCCGGCATCCTATAAGCATTCCATAAAGTTAACACATTCTGATAACTTTAATATCTATTTCTACAATGCTAACAGACATAAGCCAGATAGGTTTCAGCTATGCATATTCAATGAGGCCTAGAGTCTTGACATGAGCTGGCACCAGGTCTGCCAGCATTACAACAGTGTAGGGAATAATTCTGGACACTCTGGATGCAGGTGAAAACAAGCTGAGGATTTATTGTATACCAGCTGGTGGAGTGTCCCTCAGGGGTTAACCTGGTGAACAGTAGTTAATCAAAACATTACAGTAGATTATATAGGCAGCAGATAAGCGGAGTGGAAGTAGTTAGGGTCTGACGGCAAGATGTAATGAGCACATAAGCCAATAAACTACGAAGGTTACACAGCATCTCCGCCCATTGCCAATTAAACATCTTATCAATAATACAGGTAGTTATTCATAACAAGCTAAATAAGCCAACATAAGCAAGACAAGCATTTTAATGGCAACTTTGTTGAAATTATGATGCATCTACTGCGAGATGATACCACCTCGTGTTGGCATAGTCCTTGGGTCTCATACTTATCTAGGATTAAAGGAGACAGTGAGAACGACTTCTATAAAGTTGGTTTTGGTACCAGCCAGGGTTTTATCGGAGTGAAGCCCTCTTGGAATGTGGTTGCCAGGGCGACCAGGGTTAGGTTAGCTGCTTGTTTTGTGTGTTTCCAGGCCTTGCCTCAAATTTAGGATTTTAATAGGGATTCTTAGCAGAATATCATGGACTGCCTCAGTTTACCCCTACAAACAGTATCATAGAATACTAGGACTGAAAGGGACCTCGAGAGGTCATCATGGCAGGACCCAATACTGTCTAGACCATCCCTGATAGATATCTATCTAATCTACTCTTAAACATCTCCAGAGACGGAGATTCCACAACCTCCCTGGGCAATTTATACCAGTGTTTAACCACCCTGACAGGAACTTTTTCCTAATGTCCAACCTAAACATCCCGTGCTGCAGTTTAAGCCTATTGCTTCTTGTTCTGTCCTCACAGACCAGGAAGAACAATTTTCTCCCTCCTCTTTGTGACACCTTTTTAGATACCTGAAAACTGCTATCATGTCCCCTCTCAGTCTTCTCTTTTCTAAACTAAATAAGCCCAATTCTTTCAGTCTTCCTTCATATAATACTTCAATTAGGGATCTAAAAGAAACCACTCTGTAATTTCATGCAACCATTATAAATTCTCTTAATTGGATGGAGGAGAGTCTGTTGAGTGAGCACTCTTTTCCTCTAGGGGCATGTTTTAATAATAGTAAGGAAACAGGAGGCTTATAAATTCTCCAGCAACAGGCTATATAAGCATGCTGATTTCAGTAAGCTAGGTGGGACACAAAGCACTGGAAATCTTTGTTTTCCCATGTAGCAATGGAGAACGCTATCTTTTGGGAACTGGTCAAGCCCAAGTAGTACCTATTAATGGTTGGAAATCAGACTTCCAATGAAAATTCCTGCTGTTCAGAGTACTAGATTACTAATGGCAAATGCAAATTTGTTAGGGTGTGGCTCCTCTAAAGAGAAGTGTTGCCATGGAATTCTATTAAAAGTTGTCTGGAATGACTATTAACAATTCCAGACATCCTGAAATCCTAGTACAAGGGAGTGTGGGAGGGAGTGCTGTGTGAACGTGTAAATAGCATTCTTCATGCCCAGCAGTTAGTACTGCAGATCTTTCCTGGTGTGAGGTAAAAACATCATTTCCAAAGAGAACAATCCAGTGTCTGCCTATTGTAGCACATTATAAAAAACGGGAAGAAACCAGGGGACAAAGTAAAAGAACATTAAAGAGACTGCCTGTAGTCTAGAGACAGACTGAGGGGCATGCCTATTGACAATAATGGTAGCAAAGAAAGAATGTCCCCATTGTCTAATGAGAAGAGAACAATATAAGGTGACCCAAATTCCCTAACACAGTATTTTTCTGGTTTGGGTGCATATGTTTGGTGCTAGTTCAAATATGTACAGGCTATTAAGGTTTGTGTGATTCACTGTCCACACTTATTAGTCAGAGGTTCCTCCTTCACTAGTTCCTCTTTTGTGCCCACCACCACTGCTGTTTAAGTGTAAAGTAGAGGAGCTAGGCAGGCAGTTTCCATTTATTTTTTCTGTTTCTGCTTCTGGTCTTTCTCTCACGCCCCCAAAACAACCAAAAGAACCCTCTCTATTCTCTCTAGCTTGAATAAGCAATGCTGTGCTCCCCATCCTCTTTGGTTGTATGGAAGGATTTGAATGCCCATAGATTAGAAGTGAGAGAGAAATGCCCACAGATTACAATGGAGCCTGAGGATTAAGGTTAAGCAGACACAGAAGTTTCTGCACTGGTTATTTATTACTACCACCACAGGATCTCCCAACGTTAGGTAACCTTCCTGTGGCCAGTTAAACCACCATTGCTACCAGGTTCTGGTAACACTATGGTGCAAAATATCTGGTTCATGGTCTTCCATTTATCTGGAGAGTACCATGAACAGTTAGAGAAGTGAATAGAACTTTATTTTCTGTTCATCATTTGGCTGCCTGAGATGGATAGTGTGAGGAACCCATTTGGAACACACAGATAAGTCTGTCCCATTTCTCATGGTTGTCCACAAGAGCCCATTTCTGGAGCTGGTATAGAGTCAGATAGGGTGCATCTAGACTACATTCCACTTTTGAAAGAGGAATGCAAATGAAGCATGAGATTTGTAAATCAGCACTTCATTTGCATTTTTGATTTCCCTCATTTGCAGGGCTCGCCGAACCGCAGCGAACCCTGCTCGCCAGCCGCGCTGTCCGGCAATCTGTGCATGCACAGATCGTTCTGCGCATATGCAGATTGCCCAAATCAGGCTCTTCTGGGTTACAATATTATTTTTGACCTATATTATTGACCTAGTTAAAGAACGCTTTTGATGCCCACAACCCAACATAATTATATCTTTTGACTAGAATGCAGGTTCTATGATGCCTTCAGGATGAGGGGTTTTGGCATAGGAGAAGACTTTGGGCTGGAATGGGCCTCAGGGCTGGGACAGAGGATAGGGGTGCAGATTTACCTCTGGCAGCAAGCATGTTAGGGCAGGCTTCCTGTCTGTCCTGGCACCTGGGACTGTGCTGTGCCTTGGAAGTGGCCAGCAGTGGGTTTGGCTCCTAGTTGGAGGCATGAGTACAAGTGGCTCTGCACACTATTCTCACCCACATGCACTGCCCCCCTAGCTCACGTTGGCCAGGAAATGGCCAATGGGATTGCAGAGTCAGTGCTTGTGGTGGGGAGTAGCTCACAGAGCCCCAGGCCTCCCCAGCTAGGAACTAGACCTGCTACTGCCATCTTCCAAGATGCAGCATGGTCTGTGGTGCTGGAACAGGCAAGAAGCCTGTCTTAGCACCCCGTTGGTCATCTGGTCACCCCACAGCAAGGTGACCCAGTGTCTGATATTCTGCAACCCAGTTCATGCTCCATACTTTGAAACCACTGGTCTAGGATATCACCTTCCCTATCCTTTCACCAATGACCACCAGGAAAGAATCCCCCAAAATGCTGGTCCAGTCATTTAAAAGGACCCGAGGAAAAGTGAGATTTGACTGAAGGCCTATTAGTGAAAACATGATAGAATTAAAAGGATATATTTTTTCAGTTACCTACTGAAGAAAATTGTATGGTAAATGTGATTTTAAATTTAATGAAACTTTATTTGTGTGACAAGCTAAACCAAGAGTTTTCAACATATGTTGTTTGAGAGACACCCTTCATGTGTCAGAAATAGTCCCACTCTGCCCACATTAGAACTATATATGGTTGGGGGTTTATCCCAGTGTCCATTTGCATTACTTAGTAATGTTCCAGTGCTGTAAAGACTGTACACTTGATTCACTTCTCATTTACCCCCTCAAAGACCTCTGGTAGATTAATAAGGCATGATTCCTCTTTACAGAATCCATGTTGACTTTTCCCCCAACAAATTATGTTCATCTATGTGTCTGACAATTCTATTCTTAACTATAGTTTCAACTAATTTGCTCAGTACATGTAGTCCTGTGATACTTTCGAGACTAACAAATATATATATATTATATAGGCCTATATATAAATATATAGGGCTTGACAAATAATACAATCTACTCGCCTGTGGCAAGTAGATTGTAACCCGGAAGAGCTTTTGTTGACAAAAGCCAACTTTTATAGTTTTGTCGACAAATCTATACCTGTGTCTACACTACTGCCCCGTTCTGTCGACAGTAAGTCAACAGAATGTGGCAGTTTTGTCAGCAGCAGTAAACCTCATTTTACAAGGAATACTGCCTTTTTTTTTAAAAGTACTCTTTCAAAAAAAGGCACTATTGCATGCAAACTGTGCTTTTTCGAAAGAGAACGTCTAAACTCTCTTTCGAAAAAGCGGCTTGCTTTGTCGACAATACTGATCGTAGTCTAGATGCTCTTTTTCAACAGAGGCTTTGTTGACAGTATCTGTTGACAAAGCCTCTGTCAAAAAAGGCGTGCAGTCTAGATGTGGCGTAAGATGTTACAGGATTGCTTATTGTTTTTAAATTTTTGAAACAGTTATTTTAATATAAACCAACATATTATAGGACCATTTTTAACTGGATGATAGCCTGTCTCTAAAATTAAGTTATTCAGATCTCTGTTTCTCAGTCTTTCCTTCTGTCTTTGGATTTTTATAATGTCTCTCTTCCTGCACTATCCTCTTGCTTTTGTCAATCCCTTTACCTTTTTTATTGAAATGGGTATTCTAATTCTCCCTGCAGCCCACTCCCTCTTTGCAGTCCCTGCAATGCATCTCCCTCTTTGTGTGTGAGGACTGGAGTGTTCCGTTAGTCTACATTAAAAAATTAGATCAACCTGGCTACATCCCTCAGGGGTGTGAAAATTCTTGAGCATTGGAATTAAATTGATTTAAGTCCTTATGTATATAGTGCTAGGTTAATGGATTCTTCTGTCTAGTTAGATCCTATCTCTTGGGGAGGTGAATTACCTCCCATAGGTGTAGTGAGTTTCTACTTGATATTGATGTGGTGCAGGTGCAGTACCGGAGCTATACTGCTGCAGCATTTTAAGTGTAGACAGAGACTCAGCTTTATAGTGACTTTGTGAGCAAACTGAGCTACCATTATACTTTCAATACCCATTCACATCTAGAGCTGGTAGAGAATTCTTCAACATTAGCAATATCTATTTTTTAAGGCCCCCAATGAATCCATATGTATTGAGATGAATACATTGTAAAATCTCAGTTAATGTCAGTTGGTCTAAATCAGTTATAAATATATTTGGACACAACATGTATACTTGGTGTTATGTTCCTGTTCATATTTTTTGAACTTAAAATTTGACAGACAACCTTTATTACCAATAATATGTAATGTACTTTACAATGTTCCTGACATATTTCAGCTTCCTGGATTTTTTTTCATCTGGCCTTCAGATATGAAAGGCAGAGTGATTTAACACCTGTTTAAATTTGTCATCCATGTGACGAAATGAAAAGTATGCCGTTTGCAATAAACTTTGCATAAAATAGTTAATTTGCATTTAATTTTAATGGTTCAAAGAATGTCAGGCAAAATGGTCGGCCCTCACGCATGTTCACTTCATCAAATCTGGCCCTCTTTGAAAAAAGTTTGGACACCCCTGGTCTACAGGAAGGATAGTACTGGATAATCAAAACCCATAACCAGCTATCTGACAAGAAAGGGTCTTTTTCTCTAGAAAAGAAAGTGGGGCTGGGCCATTTCTAGCAGTTAATATTGTGTTCCCTAAAAAGTTGTTTCTCCTAAATCCTGCAGGGGGCACACTTTTCTACAAAATCATTAACTGAATGCTCAAATTCCGAAATCCACTGAATATGTATAGTAGAGTCCCTATGCTGAACTGCAACTGTAACTTTCTCATGTGCAAATAAAATTAAAATCCCACCTTTATCACTGTGTTTCTAAGTTTACTGCTAGCATGTGCATGTAATATAGACATAGAAAGTTATCATAGTATGGTCTATCATGTTATATTTATATACTAATTAGAATTTAATCTCTCATAATTTAAAGCTACAGTCACTTTAAAATTTTACCATTTAAATAATCCATTACAATAAACATTTTGTCACCATTTCATTAGCTGTTCCCACACAAAAAGACACTACGTTAAAATTGCACCATTTCCCAAAGCAAGCAACACAGGTTTACAAGCATACTGAGCAACCAACTATTTATGTTCATGCTCCTCAACCCACCATCTACAATACTACACATCACTTAACTTCAACACTCTTTGGTCTCTATTCACACCTCACAAAACACACACACACCCCTTCTCCATTGGGTTCCCTATCCAACTGTAACTAACCACATTGACTGTTAAGATTAGTGTTATAATACTGTTTCAAAAGGGCAAGCAGTGTTAACAGTAATAAGAATGTGGTTTACTGTGGAGTGTGTTAGTGCTACATACTGTTGCTGATGCAGGAGTGATATTAATGCTACTGTGGCAGCACGTCGGGGTTCCCCCACCTCCTCCACCCCCGTAGTGGCACGAACAGACTCCACCAGCCAGTAGAATAGAGGGAGTTTATTGCTTCTCTAGAATACAGCACAGCACAGATGTAATCCAGTTACAGGGCCAGGTCTAGGAAGCCTCAGCCCCCCTTGAAATGGGGGAGACTGGGCCCCTAAATCTCAACCCTTTGCTTAGGCTTCCTCCTCCATGATTCCAGCCAGAAACTAAAAAACTCTCTTCCAGCCCTGCCCCCCAGCCAGGTGTTGGTCTTCGCCCTCCTTCCTTTGTCTCTCTCCCTGGGAGGCTGAGCCTGGGTGTCTGGGTTAATACACATTTGGGAGAGTCAGTGAGAATCTCCCATCACAGCGCAGGGGGACCCCAGGACACAGAGCAGACAGCACCCCCACTACGCCACAGATACTAGAGTTTCTTTTCTTGGAGCTCTGATTCTAGCTGCACTAGCAAAGATTAAGATCTGCTAAATTAACAGATCTCAATCTTATTCATAAGAAAAACCACAGACATTGGTTCAGTAGCGAAGGCACTAGACCAGATTTATTGTCAACAAAAGTCAGTATTAGTGCCCTACAAGAGCTACAGGTATGAAAACAAACATGTTCTCACAACAATTGTACCAATTCAGTAAGGACATCTGATCTTGTTCCCTAGACAAGTGCAAAGATGCCCCTCGTATGACTTCTCCTTTGATATGCTGATTCAAAAAAATTATGTATTATAACGATGTTAAGAATTAGTCAACTATCTGATAAGCAAATGTTTATCAGATAGTCGAGTCGACTAGTTGATTCACCCCTGCCCCTTGCTGCCTCTTTCAGATAAAGGCAGCATAAGTGTGTGGGGAGGGTACTTCAAAGTGGCAGTGCTACACAGCAGATCCTGGGCTCTGTGTGGTGCTGCCCCTTTGAAATGCCACCTTGATGTTTCAAAGCGGCAGCACTGCATGTTTCAAAGTGGCAGCAAATGTTTATCAGATAGTCGAGTCGACTAGTTGATTCACCCCCGCCCCTTGCTGCCTCTTTCAGATAAAGGCAGCATAAGTGTGGGGGAGGGTACTTCAAAGTGGCAGTGCTACACAGCTGACCCCGGGCTCCATGCAGCGCTGCCACTTTGAAACACTGCAACGGAGTTTCAAAGCTGCAGTGCCGCACAGAGCCCGGGATCAGCTGTGTGGCACTGCCCCTTTGCAACACCACCACAGTGTTTCAAAGCGGCAGCACCACGTGGAGTTTGGGGTCAGCTGGGGACTCCCTAGCTGATCCCGGGTTCCAGGGAATGCCGCACGGAGTCCGGGGTCAGCTGTGGCATTTCAGAGCGGAAGCACAGCATGGAGCCTGGAGACCAGTCTGATCTGGTCCAACTCTGAGTCCTCTGCTGACCCCAGGCTCCATGAGGTCGCTTCCATTTTGAAATGCACAAGAACCCCCACTGGGGACTCTTCTACATTTCAAAGCTGGCACACTGCAGGCAGCCCAGGGCCAGCGGGAAATCCTGCTGACTCCAGGCTCCATACAGGTGCTTCTGCTTTGAAATGCACAAGAGCCCCCAGGGGCTCTTGTGCATTTCAAAGTGTCACAAAACGGGCCAGGTTTGGGCACAGCTGAGGGCGTCCACTCAGGATGAATTGCTCAAAACTTGGGGCTCCTTACAGCCCCAGACTGGAGACCTTCCAAACAGGTCACAAACCAATCACACCGAACGCTTCAGCTGCCAATCTGGCCAGCCAGAAGCCTCACGAGCAAAATCCCTCTGACACCCCAGCTCTTCCTGTGCCTCATCAGCCCCAGGCCTGCACACAGGTAAGGGGTTTTAGAACTCAATCACACCTATCCCGAACGGGTTCTTCCAGTCCCAAGAAACCAGCCAGAGGTCCCAATCAATTTACACTCTGGATCTTACCCACAATACCATGCTGAGCCAATCCTTTAGAATCTACAATCTAAAGGTTTATTACTAAAGGAAAGTGTAGGATGAACATTTCTAAGGCAGGCTATGATATACATGATGGTTACCCCCACACACACACACCTAGCTCAGGGTGGGAGACAGGACAGGACACATTCAATGCTGCTAGGCACAACTGTGCCATTGTTAAGTACTCCTAATGTCTCTGCTTTAATCCCAGGATGGACCACATCCTACAGAGATAACTTCTTGAAGCTGACAGACATATCACCACTCAACTGATAATTGATGTCTGCTTTGTTTAAATACTTGTTTTACTGGAAACACTATGGGTGTGTCTAGACTGGCAAGATTTTGCGCAAAAGCACTTGCTTTTGTGCAAAAACTTGCCAGCTGTCTACACTGGCTGCTTGAATTTGCACAAGAGCACTGACTTTGTAATGTACAAAATCAGTGCTTCCTGCGCAAATACTTTCACACTCCCGCTCAGGGATAAGCCCTCTTGCTCAAGAATACTTGCGCAGGAGGGCCAGTGTAGACAGGCACCTTCATTTTTTGCGCAAGAAAGCCCGATGGCTAAAATGGCCATCAGAGCTTTCTTGCACAAAAGTGCGCCTAGATTGGCATGGATGCTTTTGCGCAAAAGCACTTTTTGTGCAAAAGCATCCTTGCCAATCTAGACGCTCTTTTGTGGAAATACTTTTAACGGAAAAACTTTTCCGTTAAAAGTATTTTCACAAAATCATGCCAGTCTAGACGTAGCCTATGTAACTTTATGTTATTTCACGTATCTTGCTTTACTATTAGCATCTATCCAGAGGATCCGGGATCTTTCCCCCTCCCATCACTCTGATCTGCCTATTGAGCATCCTATATAACTAGTTGTAACCTATTGTTTGGCAGTGTTCACTGAGCTCAAGCAAATTATGTGGTACTCCACCCAGTGCTGTGTGTAATAAACTTCTGCTTGCTTCACATACGATGTCCATATTCTATTCCTTCAAAAGAAAAGCATGAAAGTAAGGTTGTTAAAGAAAATACATTACATGCATTGAATCACCCAGTTCTCGATGCAGGCTCTTAGCAGAGATGTTATTAACTGCTATCTTAAAAGTCTCTGGTGTACATCCTGGCTACGTCTACATTGGCAAGATTTTGCGCAAATACTCTTTAACGCAAGAGTTTTTGCGTTAGAGTATTTGCTCAAGAAAGCGTCTACACTGGCATGTGCCTTTGCGCAAGAGATGTGCTTTTGCGCAAGAGCATCCATGCCAGTGTAGATGCTCTCTTGCGCAAGAAAGCTCTAATGGCCATTTTAGCCATTAGGCTTTCTTGCACAAGAAAGTCATGTTGCTTGTCTACACTGGCCTCTTGTGCAAGAACAGTTGCGCAAGAGGGCTTATTCCTGAGTGGGAGCATCATAGTTCTTGCACAAGAAGCACTGATTTCACACGTTAGAATATCAGTGTTCTTGCGCAACAACTCCCCGTCAGTGTAGACAGGCAGCATGTTTTTGCGCAAAAGCGGCTGCTTTGGCGCAAGATTGCGCCAATGTAGACACGGCCCCTATATCAGGATGAGTCCACGGTTCTTTCCAGCTCGTTGTTCCCTACAAGGCTGCATCTGGGATCAGGAGCTGAACTAAAAACAAGATGGAGGGTGCAACATGGCACTTAAAATACCTCTCCTGGCATCCTCCTGGCCAAAGCAGGTCACATGGTCGAGCGACCTATCTCTGTTTCACATGCTGGCAGCCATTATGCCCTGGCTGGTTTGCAGGTATCAGTCACATTCCTCAGGTGTGTATTGGCACCTAGAGATTCATTGTCTCCTTGCTACAGTAATTAGAATAGCCACTGGCTGAACATTCTTTGCCTATTGCTCTGTCTGAGACAGAGAATTTTCCAGCATCAGCAGAGTATATATTTATAACTCCCATACAGATATTATACAAATACATAAATGGCATATACAGAATCAGTAGAACATAAGCTTTCATGTGACACCTCACATGGCCTCCTTTGTACTGACTTTTGGGGCAACACCCCCCGCATGGGGCAGCAGTGATTTGTCTTCTCACTTTAAAGTCCAGTAACCTGACACAGAGTAATCACCCTTGTGGAGCCCAGAGTCAGCGTGAATTCCTGCCAGCCCCGGGGCTGCACGCTGCATTCCTCCTCTGAAATGTACAAGACCCTCAGCAAGTGCTTTTGTACATTTCAGAGGAGGAATGGCAAAGTGCCTATTAACTAGTCGATGGAAATTCCATCGACTACTCAACTAGTCGTTGGTTAACATCCTTAATGTATTATACTCTAGATGGTTTTAGCTACTGTCCTTATCCTCATACCTGCTAATTTGAGCAAGATATTCTTAATTGCTATCCTGTTATGCCCTCCTTATCCTACAAGGTGTCAATATGTTATTGCATCTTCTCTTAAGAGTGTGCTTACATAGTGTGGCAAGACCAGTCCCACTCCTGGGTCCCAGACCCCTGCTTAGTTCACAGTCTAGATACTATAGCACAGGTCCTGCTTGCCTTTGCTGGGATTTGAGCTTTTGTTTCTCCACTAAAAAGGATTTGGGGCAGATGCCCCCTGGTCAGCCTGGGCTGGGTAAACAGTCCTCTCCAGGTACCAGCTGGACCCTCAGGCTACTGGGGGGAAGGTACCCCAACGACTCCGCATTGGAGCTCCTCCCTCCCTCCTGCTGTCTCTGGCAATGCTGTTGTTCCCTTTCTCATTTTGTCTGGTCCAACTTCCTTTTCTTCCCCTTCTCCCACCAGGGAAGGCTTTTTAAAAAGTCTCTCCTCCCCACGCCTCAAGTGAGATCAGCTGGCCCTAATTGATTTATAGCAGCCTTGTCTCTGCTTCTCCTGGTTGCCTGAAGTAACCCTCTCCTAATTAGTTAGCTAGGACTCTTAGGGTACGTCTAAACTACATGGCTCCGTCGACGGAGCCCTTTGTCGGCAGCCCCGGTAAACCTCATCCCATGAGGAATAATGGGGCTGCCGACAAAGGGCTTTGATGTCGGCGCGGGAGCGTCCAGACTAGCGCGCTGAACCGGCAAACAGCTGATCAGCTGTTTGTCGGCTCAGCGCGGCAGCCATGTAAATTGAAATGAAGCCGCGATCATTTAAATCGCGGCTTCATTTGCCTTTGCCTATCTGTCTAATCTACATGGCTCCATTGATGGAGCCATGTAGTCTAGACACAGCCTTAGAGCTGCCTTTCTCACTCTTTAATCTAGCCCTCTGGCCTGACCCTGTCACAATACTTGAGAGATCTGTGTGTTTTGTACCATCTTCTCTGGTCAGTAACGTGCTTACTTGCTTAGCTGTCAGTTGGTGCTATTTTGCCCAAACTAGGCCTATTGTGGTTCACAGCCCGTGGTCCCATGATGATTTAAATCAATATTTTGCAGGTTTATATATCTTCTTTTGTTGTCTCTGTTATAACAGCAAGGTGTATAATAAATGGAAATGACTTGGTAGAAAAATGTCAAAAGTTGATGCCCCTTTGTCTCCTGAGGCCTGGGCCAAATGGCCCTCCTGGTCCTCCCTCTGATAGGGCCTGCTCCTAGTGGCTGGGAATGGTGATCCATGGCCAACAGGAGCTGCAAGCAGCCATACCTTCAATCATGCAGATAAATAAAGTGTCTGGTGACCACTGTTCGCTAGCCCTAGTGAACAATGTCTGGCCTGCAGACCACTTATTGCCTACCCCGTGTTAGAAGGCAGAAAGCCAGATCCTCAGGGAAAAGCATCTGTGACTGTTGAGAAGGAAGACTGAGTTTGTGTTCTATTATTAAAGACTTTGTGTTACATTGGATTATCAGCGTCACCTAAACAACTAGCTCTATAATCACTTTCATTTAGGCTACATCTATACAGCAAAAAACCATGGGTAGCCTTGCTCAGCTGACTTGAGCTGTGAGGCAGTAAAATCAGGATGTATATGTTCAGGCTCAAACTGAAGCTTGAGGAGTGGGATCCCATGAAGCGGAAGAGTCTCAGAGCTCAGGTCCAGCTTAAGCCTGAAAATCATCAAAGAAATGTTTAGCCCCAGGAGCCCAAGTCAGTTGACAAGGGCTAGCTTTGGCTGTGCCATGGGACTTTTATTCCTGTGTAGACGTACTAGAAACACCAGTGTCAAATATTGTACAGGTTTCCTGTGCTCCAGGAGGAAAAACAACTTCACCTTTTGTCTAAAAGTGGCAAATTAATATTTTCTACAAACTAACTTGAATGGGAGGGTGGGCTTATAAAATGAAGAAAACCTGGAAGCTATAACAGAATTCAAAATGTCTGTCCAGTGCAGAACTACATGAGGGCAGGGCTTCATGAAGCCTTGTAGCAGTTTTAGAGATTGTCAAAATATTTCTGAAGCTTATAAAAATCAAACTGGCACTAAAGAAAAAGTTACTAGTGTAATATTGCATATCCTGAATTTGAACTACATCTGAAAGATTTTTGGGGCCTTTATAAGTGTATTTAATATTCTCCCACCTGTTTCTATTTATTACAAAAGTGAAACACACTGAATTCAGCCTGATATGCGTGAAAGTTTTCATTCAAACAGATACTGCTATGAACCAAACAAGACAATACACATCAGCCCTATATCTGCAACTCACTGGCTACGTCTAGACTGGCATGATTTTCCGGAAATGCTTTTAACGGAAAAGATTTCCGTTAAAAGCATTTTTGGAAAAGAGCGTCTAGATTGGCACGAACGCTTTTCCGCAAAAGCACTTTTTGAGGAAAAGCGTCCGTGGCCAATCTAGATGCGCTTTTGCGCAAAAAAGCCCTGATCGCCATTTTAATGATCGGGGCTTTTTTGCGCAAAACAAATCTCAGCTGTCTACGCTGGCCCTTTAGTGCAAAAGTTTTGCGCAAAAGGGACTTTTGCCCGAATGGGAGCAGCATAGTATTTCCACAAAAAGCACTGATTTCTTACAGTAGGAAGTCAGTGCTTTTGCAGAAATTCAAGTGGCCAGTGTAGACAGCTGGCAAGTTTTTCCGGAAAAGCGACTGATTTTTGTTTTAGTATGACCCTGTGGATGAGAAGTTAGATACACTTTTGGCTGGGCTGGGCTGGGCTGGGGCCTCTAAACTCAAAGGCTGTGTCTACACTGGTGCAATCTCGCACAAAAACGACCGCTCTTGCGCAAAAATTTGCTGCCTGTCTACACTGGCCGTGTGTTCTTGTGCAAGTAAACTAACCAGAACTCTGATGCTCCTGCTCAGGAATAAGCCCTTTTGTACAACTGTTCTTGCACAAGAGGCCAGTGTAGATAGGCAACATGAATTTCTTGCGCAAGAAAGCCCTATGGTCAGGAGCGGCCCGAGGCCGGCTGCAGCAGCTGGCACCGTAGGTGGGGCGGCGCAATCGGCGCCTCTCCCTGCACGGCCGTCAAGGGCTGTGACGTCATCATGAGGCGCCCCGGCACCCCGTGACATCATCATCGGGTGCCCAGGCCAGCGGCGCCCTAGGCAGCTGCCTAGCTCGCCTAGGCTCACGAGCCGCCCCTGCCTATGGTTAAAATGGCCATCAGAGCTTTCTTGCGCAAGAGAGCATCTACATTGGCATGGATGCTCTTGCGCAAAAGCACATGCCAGTGTAGACGCTCTCTTCTGGAAGAGTTTTTGCGTGAGAACGTGCCAGTGCAAATGTAGCCAAAATGGCCCTGGCCTTTGTCATTTTCTGAGAAAGCCTGACTGGAAGTTATGGGAAGCAGTACATACCGGGCTACCACTTCGTACAGCTCCCATTGGCTGGAAATGGTGAATCATGATGAACAGAAGCTGTGAGTGAACACACTTGCAGATGTGCAGATAGATAAAGCGGCTGGCAGCCCACCAGGAATAACCCTGTCAAACTGCTTGTGGTCCACAGGCTTCTTATTGTATACCCCTATTTTAACACCTCCCACCTGGAGTTTGGTCTTTTCCATGGGACTTCACTACTGACACTTTCCACCATTTTGAGTAGGAGCCTGCAGGAACCTCTTATTTTCTGCAGGCATAACCACAGTATTCCCCTTCAAATTCCAGTGTAAAAACAGCACAACACCCTTGATTGCACTCAAGTGAGGCTGATTCTCTAATCAGGATTGACTAGCCCCAGCGCTCCTGCAGTTACAAGATTACTAGCCACCCCATTACCTTTATAGTGGCACTGTAGGAAAAAGAAAGTGAACTAATATTTGTCTTGCAATGTAATTACTCTCAGTTGTTAATTCTAAATTCAAAGTACTGGTGCCTTCTTAGAAGCCGTTTTCAAACACAGCAGATAAGAGAGCACCTATTTAGTGCTTTTATGCTCTCAGCATGACCCTTGCAGTCTCAACTATTCTCATGAGTAAATGTACCTGCTTTTCTCTGCCCAGTTCTTCAGCTGCAGGTATTTTTAGGTCAAGAAAAGAAACATTCCAGTCAATGCAGCCCCAGTGTAATGAACAGTTTTTGAGCTCCCAAATTTGCTGCTTTGTGATATACTCTAGATGGAGAGTTATCCTCAATAATGGGGGTGTTACCAGATTTGCCCAATACTCTGGGGTATGCTCATTTATCAGGGTTACCCTTATGGGACTGGGGGAAGGTTAACAATTCTATCAGTGTGCTGTTGGTGCTTACTTGGGCTCTCATATGGAGCTGAATTCTCCCTGCTGCCAATTCCCCCTCCCACTGGAGCTCTCCTGCAGGAACTAGGTTCCTCAGGATGGGGTTCTTCCCACCTTAGCAACACACACAGACACTCACACCCACTAATCAGAGCACGTCTGAGAGGACTGGGTACTCAGCACTCACAAGCTGACCCCCTCATATGTCCCTGGACTCAGCTGGCTGGGTTTCACAGCAATGCCGCACTGCACCCTCATGTGCCTTTGGACTCCGTGGGCTGGATTAAACAGCACTTTAAGCTGCCATCCTCATAAGCCCCCAGGTTCAGCACCCCTTATCCCCACTTTCACACCACAGTCATTCACAGGTAAACCACACGATGAGCAAACCCCACAGGATTTTGGGCACTACAGGGATCTTTTGCTTGGGTACAAGAAGCGTTGTTGCAGAGCGAATGGGGAAGC
Source organism: Pelodiscus sinensis (assembly GCF_049634645.1). Classification (NCBI taxonomy): domain Eukaryota; kingdom Metazoa; phylum Chordata; order Testudines; family Trionychidae; genus Pelodiscus; species Pelodiscus sinensis. Next base: position 94,103,926 of record NC_134715.1, on the reverse strand, counting down.
CAAAACAACACCCCTTAAGGAAGAGTGAGCAAAAGAGAAAGAAAGAGAGAGAAGCAACCAGTTTAACAATGAAAGTGATTTATTTCTGAGTAGTGAATAGATATCAAACAGTTACAATATTAAATCTAACAATTACAATATTAAATCTAAATTGAAGCTGCTTACAAATGTTAGGTAACCATATAACAGTTTACACAGGGCAGGGTCAGGAGGCTATGCTTAGAGAGATAGTTGAGAGAGAGAGAAAAAGAGAGAGAGAGAGAGACCTCACCACTCCACGGAGCTTGCACTGATCGGGGTTCCCAGATGATGATGGTAGCCGGGGGTCCAGAGGGCAGGAGAAAAGCAGGACAGAGCCCCCAGCACAATCAGACAGGAGATGACGAAGTCTCAATGGAACTGATGCAGTTTAAGTCCAGGTATCAGAACAGTTTTCTTGGGGCAAGGATAGGAGTTTTATAGAGATAGTTCAAAGAGAAAGAGGAGAGACAATAGAGACTGATCACACCTGGTTATGGGTGATGTTCCTTGAACGAGCTCACAATGCAACTTGGCAGTTTCAGTATTTTAGATGTCAATAGGATCGTTACTAGAATTGGTCTGATAATGACTAATTTGGGTGTGAGCAGGCTTAGGTTCATTAGCATCTGGAGCAGGGATTTCCCATCAGGCAGTGCTTCTCTGCTTTCGGTGTCCCATAGTTCAGTGCGGTTCCTGCCTTGGAAGAGCTGCTCTCCATTCTGTATGCTAATGAGATGTCCCTCTGTTCCATCTTTAATGCAAATGAGGCTGGGGTGTTTCCTTAGTTGTATCACCCTTGTCTGAAGCAGTTTAGGTGTGTCTTCCCCGGCCTTTTCATTGCTTTGTCTTTGATTCTAGCAGAGGCCTGAGGGAAGGGAATGGTTTTCCATGAATGTCACTCCCTGACTCCCCAAGAGCACAAGGCTGACAGGTGACCATGTTCTGGTTCCCCAATAATCACAGAGCTGGTGGGTAACAGGGGGAAACCCCAAATGTCCTAAAATTATAAAAATCAAATACTACACTTTCACCACCTCTTGTAAGCTCCCATGGCCACACGTTTTATCTATATATTTCTCCATTAATGGGACACATATTAATGTGTTTTGGATTCAATGTTAAAAGATTTGATGGATGTAAAACAAAGTATGTTTCACAGCTTAATATTGGCAGACTAGCACCTCTGTTTTACAGGAAAAATGGGGTTTTCATAAAGCTGATTTTCACTAGCATGCCTCTAAAGTATCAAGACTGTAGCATTCTATGAGAGCTGTGGCACATTTAGCACTTTTGAAAACCTGACTTTTGGTTTCTAAAGATGGATTTAGAACATTTTGGAAACAGTTGGTAATGTTAGAGAAAAGAAACTGCCCCCCCCCCCCCCGTAAAAAAGTTTGGCCAGGCCGCTCTTGTTCTGCAGTACTCCTTGAGAGAAACCGTCCGCACCCTTCCTGCATACCATTGCCTTTAAAAAAAGGAGAGGTGTGAAAAGGGGAAAATAGCCTCAGACTCTCCCACCCATCACCTTGGCATAAGAACTGCGGGGCTTACCTGGTCGCATGAAACCTGCACAGTTTCGGCCCAACCCCTGGGACACAGACCCCCCCCACTCGGTGTCCATTGGACCATATATGGTAATATGCAAGCGCGGGAAAGCGATGTGCAGATTTGGGGATAAATATCCATGGCACAGTTCGCTTTAGGAGGTCTTCGCAACACACGTACCACCGTGTGTGTGCCTTCTCGTATACTTCAAAGCGCTGCCGGCCTGATCAACCGACCAGCCACCTCCCCCGACTCTCGGGCGTAACCAAGGCCTTCGCAACCGAACCGATATCTGTGAAATGTTCCATGTGCTGTGTAAGTTGGTATGTATGATTTGATTTTTTTCTTGTTGTATAAGCTTAGTGTTGTAGTTGTTTTTGGGTAGTACATAAGAGTTTGTAGTTATCACTGTTATTTAATTACTGTAGCTGGATATTTTAAGATTAGAGACTATTCCCCTTGCCATTCCCATCCTTATATCGCTGACATGTTTTACTAGAAACCATAGAATAAAATATAATAAATACTGTAAATCCATTATTAACACGGTCTATTAAAAATCTTAGAATAAATACTATAAATTCACCATTGTTATAAATAAATATTTTTTATTTGATAAAACTGTCCACCTGGTTCTGTCCTTCCCCCCTTGGGTATTTATCATCGGACCTGTGATTCTCGCGACAGGTAACATTTTGGAAATCTAGTCCCTAGTAACGTAAGGCACACAGCTGTAAGGCAACAAAGTGCTCAGTGCATTTAGGCCAGGGACAGGCAAAATATGACCCGTGACCTGGATCCAATCTGCAAACGTTACACTCTGGCCCGCTGCAGCTCAGTAGAACTCACAGGAAAGCTCCTTTGTTACTGTACCCATACATGCTGCTCAAAGTGGCCAACTGCTGGAGCCAGCGTGTGTCTCAGTGTGGCACGTGCCCCTTGGAGGAAGAGAGCAGTGATGTTTACATATGCTGCACGCACCTGCAAGCACTGCTTTTTCAGCTCCCATTAGCAGGTTTCTGTTCAATGGGAGGCTGCAAAGATGGTGCAGGGGGTGGGGACCCCTGACTATCTATCAAATTCTTGGAGTGGCCGCTCATCATAAATTATTGCCAGCCTCAATTTAAGCTATAACTGCTTTAATCTTCTTTCTAAAATCCTGTCTGACTAATGTTTTCATGGACGATCTTACCTGTACTTTAGCATGAGGACATCAAGGGTACATCTACACATCAGGGCTAAAGTCAAATTAAGCTACACTACTTCAGCTACATCAATTGCGTAGCTTAAGTCAAAATAACTTAACTAAGCTTTTGGCGCTGTCTACACAGCAGGAAGTTGAAGGAAGAACACTCTTCCTTTGACTTCCCTTACTCCTAGTAAAATGAGGGTTACAGAAATTAGAGTAAGAAGTCCTCGAGCTCGACACTATTTCAAAATAATGGCTTGCAGTGTCGACACGTTCTTTGTTATTTCAGAGTAACATCAGTTATTCTGAAATCACACTGCAGTGTAGATGTACCCCAACAGTCTTCCTCAAAAATCTAATTGCCACATAATCATGTTATCTTGTTGATGACATTAAGTTACATTTTTAGAATTTCTGTTCAAGGGTGTAGAAAAATCACTTAACTCAAAACAAAATTATCTGAGGAAGCAAAGTGAACAACAGTTATATCAATATCAGAGAAAATATTCCTGACTGACTTCTATAAAGAGATTTAGTCACAATAATCTGTATATGTTCATTAATAGTGCCATGAAACTAAAACCATTAACATTTCAAATGTTGTTGTAAAAAAAGACAATACATTTTACAGATATGGGGATAAGTTATTTCCAGTGCTAAAGATCTTATTTACATTGATTCACCTGAGTAACTTGGATGAGAAAATTAAAAACCTCAGAAGAGCAAGGTTTCTGGTTCAAAAGTAAAGCAACATCTAGTGCAAGGACAGTCAGAAAAAATATACTTGAAAAAGCACTGGCATTAGTTTTCATTCTTAGTGTACGTCTACATTGTACCGCATCTTAACAAGCCACCCATTATTTTGAAATATTTTTTGAAATAATGGGCGTGCATCCCTGTAAACCTCGTTCCATGAGGGATAAGGGATGTCTCGAAATAGTGTGTTATTTCAAAATAAGCTATTTCAAAATAGAATAAAAATAAGATATGTAATTTGCATAACGCAAATTGCGTATCTTATTTTGAGTTTAGGGTGCTGTGTAGATGCACCCTTAGTTGTCTATAAGACAAACATAAAGCAATTCATCTTTGCACTTGGAAAGAAGCTGCTGTCTAGAATAAATTAGACAAACATGGTTTAACAATTCACATACCACTTTATACTTTGGAAGGAACCTGATGATGTGAACTACAGATTTACAAAACAAAGTAATTCCTAGAAAGAACCATAGAAGTGAAGATAGCATCTCTTCCAGAGTTTCCCATGTCACGTGGTATTCTGCATAAAAAGGGAACAGAACACAATTCAAGCCAATGGTATAATCATAACCATATCCCCCACAACTGGATAGGGAGATTAGCACTTCTTTTGAGAGGCTATTGCCAGGGCTCTTCAGGAGTCTGCAAATTTCCAGTGGAATCAACTCTTTGCCATGGAATTTGTGCTGCAAAACCTAAGCGTGCTCACCAAAAAAATAAATAAAAATCTAGTCATTGGTGGGAAGAGTACCTTACAAGGTGAACAAAGTGGAAATTGATGCAATGTTATTGTCTTACATTTTTAGACTGAATATAATGAGAACTGAAAAGTATTAACTGTCCCATTCCGGTGGACAAGTTTAACTTGAAACCTAAAAATGACAATTTTCCTGTCAATATTTTAGCACTACTAATCTAACTTCTATGCTTTGCCCACAACCCCAAATTGCCTTGTTTATCTCCATCAGTGCCAAAAGTCCTAACTACCCCTTATCCAGCCTGCAACATTTACAAAACAGTTGTGTTTCAAAAATTCATAGCATAGTGGAAACTGCAGCTATAAGGACTGTGTGATATAACAAAATGTAATAACTACATAAATAAAACCTCTGTGTTGAATTTACATTAATTTTCTGCAAAATTTCCTCTCAGCTAACCTGTGGCGGTGCTCTTGATGCTACTGTTAGGAGCAATTTGCCGTGGAGTACATGACACTTTGCCTATTCCTCTCCAACTGATTTCTCCATTATTCTTTTAGAGAGCTTGTAAATCAGATGGCTGATTTTCTTCATCACATCATTTCACCCTGCATTGAGTGGCATGTCATTGGGAATGGTTTATTGTGTAATATTTTGCTTCTAAATCTATGATATTGCTAGTGTTGGGACCAGGAAAACAAGGCCTGGTCAACGTTATGCTAAGGAAAGTTAGCAAAGGCTAATTACGTAGGCCTCTGGGTATTCTTGACCTGAAGCAGAAATGTGGTTCAAACAGAGGCGCACCCTCCATGCTGGCTTTAGGTTATAAAGTAAGATGAGTGATAAATTACATATTTGTACCTACTGTAAGTAGAATGGCTTGCTTTGGAAACTGGTCAGTAACTCCCTGTTTTTGTTCCTCTTCGCTAATCTTACCTCCCTATTTTTGCCCTTTGTTTGTACCCGACTCTTTTGTCTCCTTGTTCCTGGTACCTGCCTTTTGTGATTGATAAGAAAGTTACTGATGCATTATGAAGCGCTTTTGGCCACATTGTATAGTTGGCTAAGATATGCATAGATATTAAAAGTTTCTAGAAAGGGGGGTAAGTGGCTTGGGTGAAGAGCTTATGACACGACGGAACTGTCTTTATAAGCCTACCTGTTACTAAAATCGGGGCTGGTTCTCTTTGGAGACGGGCCGCTCTCTATTGTTGTGTGCACTCTTCAATAAAGAGCTTGTGATTGAACTTTGCTGGTGTTGCCTGTCTCTTTGCGGTCAGACAACGAACCGAGCCGTCTGGGTTAGAGTCCCTGACACTAGCAATGTATACTTTATTGATGAAATGGTCAGATAAATCCGAGCCTGCAATAGCTTCTGGGTTTCTTTTGATGATTTGCACAATGGTGTCTACAATCTAAGAGAGAAAGCAACAAAGAACTGGTTATCAGCTTTCAGCTAGTTGCTTAATAAAAATCCTCTTTGATATTTTTGTACTGAAGACCTCTCTTATTTATAAACTACAGGCTAGAATAATATTTTCAAAGCATTGTATAAATATTAATCAGTTCTTACAACAGCTCCGTGCCAGTGTAGAAGCTCTCTTGCGCAAGAAAGCTCCGATGGCCATTTTAGCCATTGGGCTTTCTTGCACAAGAAAGTCATGTTGCTTGTCTTCCTAGTTCGAACTACCTAGTTCGTGCTGCGTGTAGCCACGCGGCACGAACTAGGTAGTTCGAACTACCGTTACTCCTCATTCCACGGGGTTCGAACGAGCGGGGATTTAAAAATGGCGGCGTCCCGCTTATGCAAATGAAGCCCGGGAAATTCAAATCCCGGGCTTCATTTGCAATTGCGGTATGCCTACATTACCCCGCTAGTTCGAACTAGCGGGGTAATGTAGACATACCCTCTCATAGACAATTCTGCCATTACCCAACTCACCATCATTCTACACCTTCTTTAAAAGTCTTTAGTTTTCAGAAAATACATGGTTATGAAAAGCAGGCGCATGTATAACATGGGATCATGATATTTGTGCTGTGTGACATTACCCAAAGATGTCCTGTCAGCTTGTCTCTGGGTCATGGGTATTTTTGGAGCTTTACTATCATTCTGACTTTTAGGACACATGCCATGTTCTTGTACAGCAGTTTCTCAAGGAAAGGAGGCCTGACTAATCACCACATAAACAGACACACTTTGGCATATTTGGCAGATACTGTTGATGACTGAAAAGCAGTGGCACTGCAGTTCAGGATATTGTTACACTGTCAGAATTGTGTTTGATTCTGTAAAAAGCTTGTCTCATTAGTACTATCAGTAATCTACTTTGAGCCTAAATGGACTGCAAGTTAAAGACAGCAGACAGTGTTTTCTGTATGTTTTCTGGTCACTTTGGCTACTTAACACTAGAGGGGAATGCCTGGCCCCTAACTGTGAGGAAGTCATTAATGCATCCCTAAAGAAGGGCAAGCTCAAGCAACACGCAAACAACTTACGATAGAGATCTTTGTTCCAGAACCCAATTGGACACACTAGCATCATTATAAAATATTACCTGTTTTCTAATCTCCCCTTTCTGGGGTAGGTCACCGGTAAAGCAACAGGCCAACAGTATCTGATATCTACAAATTATTTGGATCACAACCATGGCATGCAAGTGGTGCTAATCGCAGAGGTGCCAATCTCAGCTGAGCAGTAGACAGAAGCCAGACATTCTTGTGATCACAAGTTTTCAGCACCCTTTAATACCAGTTCATCATGGGGTGCTGTTGACAGGACTGCAGCACCTTACAGGAACTAATTTATAGTGGCTCTGGTCATTCTGTTCAAAGAAACCCCAAGGAGTGATGCTAAATTCCATTAATCTTCCTCTTCAATGTCTATATAAAATTGCAGGTAGAGGTTGTTATGTGGAATTGGCTATTACATAACCAGCCTTGGAGAGAGCTGCTTCCTTACTCTTCTGATATCTGGCAGCAACTGAGCTTTAAAAGAAAACCAGCAGATTGGCAGGGGAAGTTTCCTGATGATCTACTACAGTGTGCAATTTTTCTCTGAAGTAAGATCATCTGTCTCACCTTGTCAAAGTGGTTTGCAAACTGACTCTTCCCCAGTCCTTGAGACACATATGCATTCTGGGCCTTTTTTCATTTGCAATTGGTCCTTTTTCTCAGGTGTGCACCATCTCATAGACATCCAGCATTTGTTACCGCTATTCTATGGACTTCTATACCTCTAGACTCCAGCAATCTTGAATGCTAGAACCTTTATTTGATTCTAACTGCTGTTATTGCTGTTCGTGGGGACCATGGTCCTCTGGCTATCTTGGCCCTTTTGAGCACCGTGGGGGTGGGGAATAACAGGCATGGGACAGATATAGTTCACCTGTGTCTGCCTGTGTATGGGCTCCTGTGCCCAGAGACGCTCAGGTTATACTACACTGTAATCTCCTACCCTAAAGTTTGGGTACATTCTGAGTCTACTAGACAGGCCAACAGTTTCCTTTCTATTCGTTCTACACATTGCAGCCCCTGGGAGTTCTAGATCTTATGGCTTCTATCAGACCATATATCCCTCTTGCTCTCCCAAAACAAAAAAGAATGAGAACAGAACTTTTACATAGGCCCCAATTCTTTGCAAGCAAAGCAAAGAATAGGAGGATGGTCAGATCCTCACTAAAGTTTGCACAGTGTTCCAGGCAAATGGGAATGGTGAAAATGAATGAAGTAATTTTACCATACTTTAAAACACAGCGTATTAATGCCAAAAGAGCATGTTATTATGTCTGTTTAAAAGTAGTGCTGTGTAGATTGGGGGTAAAATGAAATCCGTCTTTAGACCAATGTTTTATCACTAACCCTCCCATGTCAGCTTGTAATGGAATAGATCTTAGAAGAGCATAATGCATTATTTCTTAGAGTAATATCTACACTGCAATAAAAGACTTAGGACTGGTCCAGATCAGTGGACTCAATACTGTGTGCTGAGGCTGCAGAAGAGCTATAAAATTGCAGCCTAGATATTTGAGATCCTGTAAGCCGAGATGTCCCAAAGCCCAGGCTCAAGCCTGAGCTCAAACATCTACACTGCAATTTTATAGCCCTGCAACCTGAGTCTTGTGAGCCTGAATCAGCTGACCCTGCCCATCCAGGGCTGTGCTGTAGATCTTCTATCACAATGAAATACCCGTAGGACTCAGTCCCGTGAGGTGATCTGAGGTCTTGGCCCTCTGGCCACTTCACCAAGTTCCAGATTAACAGAATGCAACAGAAAGTACAGTCCAGTGTCACCACAAAGGAAAGGGTCAGCTGCCCCCCTCGGGTTCCTTTGAATGGCTCAGGGCTCAGAGGCTTATCATGTCTCTGCCCCAGGGCCATAACAAGGGTGAGGCAAGTGTGGCACTTGCCTCAGGCGCATAGCTGAGGGGGCACAGAAAAATAATATAGAAAACTAATTATTTTAAAGACAGCTACTTATTTTAAGACAGCGCCACTTCCCTTCCCCGCCCATTAGCATCAGCTGGCCCGCAGTTTACATGTCAGGCTGCACGTTGCTGCTCCGCAATACAACAGTCACCAGCCCTGGCAGCTGCCCAGTGCGACAGCTGCTTCTGAGCGGTGTGGGAGGCCAGGCACCGGCTCAGCCGCACCATGCACCGCCTTAAGGTACCCTAATGCAGTTCCCACGTGCAGGACATGGGGAGAAGGAGCTCAGGTTGCCCTGCACAGGGGCAGAGGTGCAGAGGGTGAGGTGGGAGTCTCAGGCTGGGAACCAGGACTCCTGGGTCTTGTCTCACCTCTGCCAGGGGAGTGGCTCTACCTCTTAGGGGCATGTGATTAGAGCTGGAGATCTGGGATCTACAATCCCTGGGTTTTATGAGTCGGGGTCTAGGCCCTCAGTCTGTTGGAGCCCTAGTTTCCCCTCCAAATTTGGAGTCCATGCTGCTGAGCCGCCTGTGCCAAGTGCTTTGAATGTGCTACATAAACCAAGGGGACAAGGCAGTGACTGTGGCTTCTTGCAAAAGAAGTTTTAGTAAACTAAAATTAATTAAGAGCTACATTGGAGCATCCCCGGGTCAGGAGAGATTATCAAATATGTCCATCTTATCAATAGAACACAAGGTAGTAAATAATATTAATTTCAATGCAATTATTGATGAGTTTGCCTCATTAAAAGCGCACAAAGTACAATTATAAACAAGTACCTGACATGGTGATATTTTATAATTATATGTATATATGTATTAATTGATTGTTTATGCAGCTCTCATAACTATGATAGATAAATATTGTGATGTTATTGTTATTAATTATTATTATTATATTTATGTATTTTCCCTTTTTCTATGAAATAACTACTATGAATATATACATGAGGGGGCACAATTTTATATTCTTGTCTCAGGCACAAAATTAGCTAGTTATGGCACTGCTCTCCCCTCTCCTCCTCCTCAATGGAGTGAAAAGAACATGAGTGGTTGGTGAAGGCACAGCTGGGGAGAAAAGCTCTACCCCTTCTTCTGAGGCCCTGCTCCCACATGGAGGCGGAGCAGCATGCAGTGTGCATGCTCCCTCTCCCAACCACAGAGAGAGGAGGGGAGCAGGTGGGCGCGCACTCACCTCAGCTCCCCCAGCCCTGGGGAGCGCAGGGGGCACGTGGAATGACCCCAGCCCCAGAGAAAGGCAAGCCATGTGACCCAGCGCAGCCCAGCTTCTCTAGCCCCAGAGCACCAGAGAATGAAGGAGGTCACTCCACGTGGCGTGGCCTCTTCAGCCCTAGGAAGGGAGGGCAGAGGGCACGTGGCATGGCCCCAGCCTCCACACCCCAGAGGTGGTCGGAGGGTGCGTGGCATGGCCCCAGCCTTCCATAGCCCTGGAGAAGGGTGCGCTGTGTCCTGGCCTGGCCTGGCCCAGCCCTTCCTCTTCAGCCCTGGAGCACGTGGAGGACAGGTGCTGGGGACAGCAGCACTCTGCCTCAGAATGCCTACTGCAGGCGTTTTGGGGACAGAGTATGAGCAGGGCTATGCCTGGTGGTTTGGAAAGGCCGAGCCTTCCCCTGCCTTACATTCTGGACACCCACAGTTCTGGGTCCCCCCCAAAGAAATGGGTGGGTAGTGTGGGAGTCTGAGCCCTCTCTCACCACTGGATATATAGCCACGTCTCCCCCATGATCCTCCAGTTGTTACAGAAAAAGATTCTTCAAGTGCTTGTTCACATTGATTCCAATCAGGTGAATGTAGGCTGCATCTAAGCTAGGGGACTGTGCTTTCAGCCATGTCAACATAGCCTATTTAGTGTAAACCCACACCATCAGCTTTCATGTAGAAAGTGTTTCAAGTCCTCGGGTTTGGAGAGAAAAGGCTGAAAACATGATCTGAGTATGCCCTAAAGGCTCAAAAAAGCGAAGACGCATACGACTCAAAATCTATCTGTCATCTTATTTTTTTAAGTCAGTCTCATGGGTTTTTTTTATTTGGCTCATGATGGTGGTGTACCTGAGGTTGGCCTTCCTCCCAGGGTGAAGAATTTTGCTCTGATATAGCACCTATCCAGGGCTGGCTCGAGCCATTCCTGCGCCCCGGGCAGCGGGCGCGCGACATGTGCGGCTCTGCCCCCGGACACACGGCACATGCGCAGCCCCCAGTCCCAGGCACGCGGTGCCTGATGGCAGCTCTAAGGGGCACCCTCCTTAGGTTGGCACCCTGGGCAGCTGCCTGGCTAGCCCCCCCCTTAATCCAGCCCTTCATCTATCAGAGTCCCCCAATCAGAATCTGAAATGGTGCTCATGAGGGCTGAGTATGAACTTCTGTGATATGGTTATGGACTTTATCTTGGGGATTTTCTGAAGTTTTTTTTAATTAAGTATCTGGAGAATTGCACCTTTACTGTTATTAAAACCACAATGGTAGAGGTGCTGTGTAGTTATTGAAGTGTAGGGGATAGGAGGAAAGATGCATTCAAAGCAATTCCTGGGCATGAGAAGCTGGTCAGTAAGCAGTCACATGTCAGGCACTACGCTTCCAGCATCTGCAAGCAATGTGGTGATCCCCCTAAGAATATTATATATCAAATAATTTACTCATCAAGTAGTCAATAGAATTTCCATCCACTACTGGATAGACACTTCCATAGTCCTGGGGCTCTTGTACACTTTAAAGGAGGAATGCGGAACTCTACATACAGCCCAGGGTCAGTGGGAAGTCCCGCTAACTCCGGGCTGCATGCAGGTGCAAGCTTTTAAATGTACAAGAGTCCCAAGAGCGGCTCTTGTGCATTTCAAAGCAGAAGTGCGCTCCTGGGCTACGTCTACACTGGCCCCTTTTCCGGAAGGGGCATGTAAATTTCACGAGTCGTCGTAGGGAAATCCGCGGGGGATTTAAATATCCCCCGCGGGGCATTTAAATAAAATGTCCGCCGCTTTTTTCCGGCTTTTAAAAAAGCCGGAAAAGAGCGTCTAGACTGGCCCCGATCCTCCGGAAAAAGTGCCCTTCGAAGTAGGAATAAGAGCCTCCGGAAAAGGGCACTTTTTCCGGAGGATCGGGGCCAGTCTAGACGCTCTTTTCCGGCTTTTTTAAAAGCCGGAAAAAAGCGGCGGACATTTTTATTTAAATGCCGCGGGGTATATTTAAATCCCCCGCGGATTTCCCTACGACGACTCGTGAAATTTACATGCCCCTTCCGGAAAAGGGGCCAGTGTAGACGTAGCCCTGGAGTTTGTGGTCAGCGGGGGACTCCAAGTCCCCTGCTAACCCCAGGCTCCATGCTGCATGGCCGCTTTGAAATGGAACACAGAGCCCTGGTCAGCTGAGGACTTCCCAGCTGATCCCAGGCTCCATGCATGACATTTGCCCAGTACCCGGGATCAGCTGGGGAGTCCCCAGCTGCCCAGGTTCTGCACTGGAAACCAGGATCAGCTGGGGAGTTGCCAGCTGATCCCGAGGTCGATGTAAACATCATGATGGTGTTTCAAAGTGCAATGCCACATGGAGCCCGGTGTCAGGACCATGTAGAGCTGCCGCTTTGAAGTACCCCATTTCCCCCTCCCCCTTTGCTGTCTCTCTCTGATAGAGGCAGAAAAGGGGGAAGGGAATTGACTAGTCAACTCATATCTATATCTATCTATATATATATATAGATGCCCCATAAGCAAATGCTTATCAGATAGTAGACTAGCCCTTAACGTGATCATCCTTAGATCCCACAGGTGCCCCGCAGGCAGCTGAGGAGACGCAGGGCAGATCCAAGTTTCCTGGGCAGCTCAGCCTGGTATCTCTGCTAGAGAAAAGCTGCGAAGCTCCGGCCCAGGGGGACACTGTGGCCTCCGCAGCCCAGGAAGCCGCCTTCTGCCTGCCACCTCCACACGACCAGCTTGGCCCCTTCCACGGAATGCTACACCCCTCCGGCGCGAGAGCGCAGAGTTAATGGACAGGCAGCTGGTGATGTTAGCGACCATGTGCGGGAGGCTGGCGCATGCGCAGTAAGGGTAGCGCCGAGCGCGTAGAGCAGGCATGTCCAAAGTCTGGCCCGCGGGCCAATTGCGGCCCGTGTTCCGGTTTAATACGGCCCCACAGGTAATTTGGCAATGTCTATCTTTTATGGCCCCCAACGAATCCATATGTATTGAGATGAATACATTGTAAAATCTCAGTTAATGTCAGTTGGCCTAAATCAGTTATAAATATATTTGGACACAACATGTTTACTTGGTGTTATGTTCCTGTTCCTATTTTTTGAACTTAAAAGTTGACAGACAACCTTTATTACCAATAATATGTAATGTACTTTACAATGTTCCTGCCATATATTTCAGCTTCCTGGATTTTTTTTTCATCTGGCCTTCAGATATGAAAGGCAGAGTGATTTAACACCTGTTTAGATTTGTGATCCATGTGACGAAATGAAAAGTATGCCGTTTGCAATAAACTTTGCATAAAATAGTTAATTTGCATTTAATTTTAATGGTTCAAAGAATGTCGGGCAAAATGGTCGGCCCTCACGCATGTTCACTTCATCAAATCTGGCCCTCTTTCAAAAAAGTTTGGGCACCCCTGGCTAGAGGGGATCCTTCCCTTCGCCCAAACTGCTGCGTTGATGGCCCCGCCCCGAGAGGAAGCGCGGGGTGGGGGCGGGGGCGGGAAGCTAACGGCCGCTTTGGTTCGCTCCCAATCTCCTCGGCCCTGTGGCCGACTGGCCCCGCCCCTCGGAGCGCTCTGCTGCGGAAGGGCGCGCCGGGCGGGCAGGCTGAGCTGACGGGCAGGATGGCGGCGCCGAGTCCCTGCGAGACGGCCAGGCTGGCCGAGGCGGCAGCGCAGTGGCTGCGCTGGGACAAGGTGAGGCGGGGAGCCGGGCGCGCCCTTCTGCCCCCGACATCGCCCCCTGCCGCGATGCGCGTGTGACGGTGCCAGCTGCGCCCGTCTCCCGCCTGCGGCGGCAGGTGACGGTGCTGGGCACGCCCGGGCCGGCTGCCTGCGAGCGGGGCGCTGCGGCTCGCGGCTGCCTGTAGGGCGTGGTCCGCAAATCACAGGCAACTGCTGCGCCCCCCGGTCCTGCGCGTGCTGCTAGGGGCGGCGGCGGCGGGAGAAGCTTGTCGGTGGAAGCAGATAGCTCCAGCCAGTCTCCCGTTCGCTGCGGGTTAGGCGGTGCGCGTGGATCGCAGAGCCCTCGGGCGGGCTGGCAGCCACCATTGCGTTTCCAGAACAGTTACACAATCCTGGACACGCAGGGCTAGACGGGGCCTCCAGCCAAGCTTGGTGAGATTGCAGGGTGTCTCTCTCTTCTGGAGGGCAGGTCGTAGTAAAAGCCAGGCTTGTGTGAGAGCAGCTAGGCACTTGGCCTTTGGTGTCCCGCTCGCCTGGGTGAATGCACACCAGTGCGCCCCCGGTTTGTTTATGTCCATGTGCACAATGCATTTTATTATGTGCACCAATATGGAAACGATGTGTGACACATCTTTATATTGGTGCGCACACAATTCATGCTGCATATGGATGATTTGTGGTGGAGGGTGGGGTGTTTAGGAGGAGACTCAGGCTTGAGGGGATGAGGGTTCTGGTTGGAAGTGAGGAGTTTGGGTACAGGAGGGGAGCTCAGGGTTGGGGCAAAGAGTTGGAGAGCAGGGGTGAAGACTGGGAGTGTGAGTTTTCAGATGGGGCTGTAGATATGAGGTTTTGAGTAGGATTATTCTAAGAGGGGTGGGCGAGATTCTGTGGCCTGCACTGTGCAGGGGGTCAGACTAGATGATCATAATGGTCCTTTCTGACCTTAAAGTCTATGAGTCTATGAGTACAGGCTTCTCTAGAAGAGAGGGTCTCCCCCCCCCCAGTCCTCTCTCTCTCTCTCTCTCTGCAGCAGCTCTGGGCTAGATGAGAGGTGCCTCTTTGCCAACTGTAGCAGTTCTGATGAGGCTGGGTTGGCTTGAGTTAGGGGCACCTCTCTCCCAGCTAGGGGGGATCCATGCTATTGTGAAATGGGTGGGTGATAGAATAAATGGAGATATACCTATCGCGTAGAACTGGAAGGGACCTTGAGAGGTCATTGAGACCAGTCCCCTGCCCTCACGGCAGGACAAAGTACCATCCCTGACAGATGTGCCCCAGCTCCCTAAATAGCCCCCTCAAGGACTGAACTCACAACCCTGGGTTTAAGCAGGTCAAGGCTCAAACCACTGAGATAATGTTGAGAAGGTATCTTTCCCTCTGCCAAGGCTGTTCTGTGCTCCACTGCTCCCAGCAGGAAACTGCTACAGCCAGGAGAAAGGAGCCTCTCACACAGCTGTGGCAGTTCTGTGTATGGCAGCTCTGAGCATCTGTTGCGGGCGGGCGGGGGGGGGGGGGCGCTTATTAGGAAACCTCTAGCGAACACTCTCTTTTCTCTGGTTTTGGCCATAATTCTATTCTGGGAGAAAATTTCATCCAAATTCATTGCAGCAAAAGATTTTTGTTTTGATGATGAAGAATTGGGGATTTTCTACAAAATGCATTGTGTTGAATAGCTGCTGACCCTTTTGTACATTTTTTTTTTAGAAGAGGAAACTGAGGCACAGGGAGGTGATGTGCTAAAGCAGCAGTGGCCAACCTGTGGCTTGCGAGCCACAAGAAAAAAATTGCGGCTCCTGACGGAACCCGGAACTGCTCAGGTCGGGTCGCTGAGAGCCACGTGCATGCTCATGGCCTGTGCTGTTCCATTCATGGCCTCCCAGCGCATTACATCATATCCTGCATGTGCAGGCTGTTTTTCACACAGTGTCCCAGCCTGCATGTGCTAGCAGCCAGCTGCTGTGCGCAGGCAGCGTGGAAGGCTCCGGGTGCGGCGGTGGTGCCAGCGGCAGCTCCGGGACTTGGGCATAAGGTTGGGAGGGAGGGGAATTGGGTTCGAGTGAGGAGAGGAGGTGTCTGGCTCTGGGGAAGGGAAAGGGGAGGAGAAGGGACGGAGATTGGGTGTGGGGTCGCTCAACGCATGCACCCCAGCGCCTGGAGGGAGATGTGCGGCTGTAGTGGTGGTGGTGGCTCCGGGACCCGAGAATTAGGTTAGCGTGGGGGGAGGGAGAGTGATTGGGTTTGAGTGGGGGGGTGCCTGGCTCTATTCTGGGGAAGGGGATGGGATTTGGTTGGGGGGGGGGGGGGTGCGCACAGCATCCCAGCCAGCACGTCTCAAGGCCAGCTTCTCAGTACACATGCCCCAGCACCTGCCCTGGAGGGAGACGTGCGTGTCTTTAGCAACGGTGGCTCCATCTCTGGAACCCAAGAATTAGTTTAGAGTGGGTGGGGGGCTGGCTCTGGGGAAGGGGATTGGGTTAGTGGGGTGCTTGGCTCTGGGGAAGGGGAGGGGATTGGGTTAGAGAAGGGGGGTGCTGAGGGGAGGGGAAGAGCAGACGGGATCCCAAGGTACTGGCCCCAGCTGTCTCTGTGCCCTCCTGCGGCCAGACCCCCCCCCCCCCACACACACACACAAGTACCCTGCCCCAGCATCCATCAGCACCCGGTCCCCTGCCTCCACTGCATAGTTGGGGCCACATTAGGCTTGGGGGGGCTTTGGAGGGGGTTTTACTTTGGGGGGGGTTTGGAGGGTATTTTAACTTTAACGGCACCATTCACACACTGGAAATCTGTGTCCTGAGCCCATCATACTCCCAGCCTCCCTGCCCTGAGCCCCTCAAGCTCCTGCCTTGAGCACACTCCAGCCCAAACTCCTGCACCCTCATAGCCACGAGCCTGCAGCTTGCTCAGCACTCCAACCTTACAGCTCAGCCCCAAACTCCCCAGCCTGGAGCCCCCTCCCTGAGCCAGCATCCCCTTCTCTACTTCTTCCTGCACCCAGATTCCCTCCCAGAGCTTGCACCTTTCATCCCTTCCCAGTGCTTTTTTTGTGATGGTATACTGGCACCTATTTTCCTCCCGTGCGGCTTTTTTTGTTTGTTTTGCTCAACAACTCCTCCTCCCCCGCCTACCATCCCCGCCCCCCGCCTCCCCCCCCCCTAGCCCCCCCCCCCCCCCCGGTACATGGCTCTTTGCGCTCTATCCACCGCTATTTTGGCTCTTCATCTCTAACAGGTTGGCTAGCCCTGTGCTAAAGTTCACCCAGCAAGCCAGTGTAGTGTAGCATTGGGTCTATAACTCAGAGCCCCTGTCCAATACTTTGTCCACTAGGGGTGGACAGTCTTTTCAGAGTTGCTTTTAATTATCTGCAGTTGCTTTTAATTATTCCACTTCATTTGGCATTTGAATAGCCTTTTGGCTCTTACCTTTAGTTTGTTTTCAGCAATGTTGTATTTTAACTTCCCTGTTTTGTCCCTATGACTTCCTGAGGTGAAAGCCAGACCAGAGATTGTGTCACCCATGCCCTACAACCTGTAGTGCCTCACAGTGCTTTGTTGTTGTAGCTTCTAACTTTGATCATTCACAATCTGCCTACCAGCATGCAGGTCACACCCTGAGTGTCTTTGTAAAGCTACAACCCTGGTCCAGCAGCTTGTCAGCAAAGCAATTTCTGTGAGCCCAGGTTATTTGCAGGTGAACCCAACATGTTCCCAACCCTAAGTTTTCCCCCAAAATTGTGTGTTCTTCAGTATTCAGTTCTCTTCTGAACAGTCCAGATATACTAAATCCTTTGGAGATTAGTACATAGTAACTTGTTGCCTTCAGCTAAGTTACACAATTAACAACACTGGGTTAATTTTGATGAAAGAACAAAACATTTGACTATAAAGTGATATTAAGAAACAAAAGGAAAAACTATGTAGCATTTTAAAGACTAACAAGATGGTTTAATAGATGATGAGATTTCATGGGCCAGACCCACTTCCTCAGATCATATTAGGGAATTGGGGCTATGTGGGCTGTATGTCTTTAACATCATACTGTGGGATTTTGTAACTTTACATATAATGTTGCTACATATATTTCACAATGATATTAATGAGCAGTGAGTTTAGTTTTGGAATGATAGCTCCCATGGCATATTTTATACCAAGATTATTATAGTATGTGTAGGGGGTGGATACAGGGGTACATCAGTCACAGTCCCCAATTCTTTTGCATTTTGCATTATAGGATAGCTTTATAAATACAACTCTTAAAATTTAACTAAGAACCCTTAGCAATATTTTTATTTGGTGTATAGTATAGGGTAAAAGCACTAGGGATGTGAATGGTTAACCTGTTAACCAGTAAGCATCAGCCAGCACCTAGCTGGCAGGAGGGCAGGCCAGTCTGGCCTGGCCTGCTGCGCCACGAGCACTCTAGACCAGCTAGGCTGGAGCAGCTCCCTGCCCACCCAGGGTGCAACACATGGGGACCAGCTGGAGGTGGGGCGGGCCCAGCCTGTCCAGAGCAGGCTGCTGCGCTGTGGGCAGGAGGCGCTCCAGCCCTGCTGGAGTAGAACTCACCCATGGAGCAGCTTGGCTGGCCTGCTGCTAGGGATGTTAAATTTAGATTAATTACTAATTGAATAGTCAATGGAATTTCCATCGACTGTTGGAGTAGTGAATAAGGGTGCCTCCGCCATTGAACAGTTCAAAGGCGAAGGCGCCACAGGGAGCATGGGGCCAGTGTGGGGACTGGCCCTCTGCTCTCTGCCATACCTGAGCCTTTGAAATGTTCAAGAGTCCCAGTGCGGCTCTTGTATATTTCAAAAGGAAATCCCACAGGGAATGTGGGACCAGGGAGAATAGGGGGAGGGGTGACCCATGTTAACTGATGTATTATGTATGATTAATAAAAAGAAGTAGAATTGGGTGTTTGACCAGTCTAATAATAATTGGTCAAACATTCGTTAAATATGGAAAATGGCCAAATATTTTAAGCACTACTTTATCAAACATTAGTAAAGGAGAGTAAGATTTTGTTGTTTCCAATAGGCTTACCCTTAATCGCTTACGTTTAATCACAAAAAAAGTTACTTGTATTTTTTGTATTAAAATAACTCAAAGTAAAATGAAATGAAAAGAAAGTGCCTTTTGAAGTGTCTGACATTTTAATGTGAGCATTATTCAAGACTAAACAATTACAAAAGAAAAAATAACAAAATCAAAACACAGAGCAACTGGAAAAGAAAGCAATTTTTAAATCATTAGGGATAGGCCAACACTTCAGATATTTTTGTTCCTTTTTTTATAGCTTCAGATATTTTTGTTCCTTTTTTTGTATAGCTTCAGCTTATATATGAATAGCTTTTCGTTGGTGACCTGGTAAACAAATAAAGATATAAATGAAAGTTTGTTCTAGAAGATTACAGGCAATCAATATGCTCAACTGTCAGTTTTTTCCCCCCAACAGGTGATACATCTAATAAAGTGGGTAATTTAAGTAAGCTTGCTATAACAGATGCAACTGTGATACAATCAGAAAGGTAGTCTGATTTCTACTCGAGGGCATTCTTGCTCCAATATTTTACCATAGTCAGATAATAGGTGGTTTATGGAAAGTTCCTCCGAAATGTGGAGCAGCATGGGAGAGAGTATGGAGGTGCTTGCTGGAAAATGTAACGAGTACGTTAGTGGTCACCAACCAGTAGATTGCGATCTATTGGTAGATCTTGGAACATTTGGTAGGTGATCCTGACAGGTTTGGCAGGGAGGCTATTAAGTGCCAGCACTTCATCTGCCCTTTGCTGTGTTGCTGCCTGCCACCCGTGGGAGCATTCTGCTTTCTGTGCAAGACATGGGAAGAAGAGGAGGGGATGATGATATCTGGGTGCCCTTCTTCTCTCCCTCCATATTCCATCTCCACAGAGCAAGCAGAGGGGGGACAGGAATGAAGAGAGTTTGCTGGCTGCTTTTGGGAATGGTGAAGGGCCAGAGTAGGGGTGAACTTGTCTTAGCATCACTGTACCACCATCTAGAAGCTACCCATGGTAAGTGGTGCCCCATCTGACCCTTGGCCCCAATCCCAAACCCTTCCTGCACCCCAAACCCTGTCCTAGCCCTGAGTCCCCCCTGCACTCTAACTTTCTCCCAGACCCTGAACCTCCTGCTGCGCCTCAACTCCATTCCCCAAGTTCAGCTCAGAATCCCTCCCACACTCCAAATCCTTTAGCCCAAGATCAGAGTCTAGATTCCCCTCCCCCACACCCTAGTCCGCTGCCTGATAAAGTGAATGAGGATGGGGGAGGGAGGGAGGAAGGAGTGAGTAGGAGCCGGGTCTCAGAGAAGGGGTGGGAAGAAGGCAGGGGAAGGGTGTTTGGGTTTGAGGTAGATCCTGGATTGCACTTAAATTCAAAAAATGATCTTGTGCTAGGGTTGCCAGGTGTCCAGTTTTGAACCGGACAGTCCAGTATTTGAGCTTTCTGTTTGGGAAATAAATTGAGGAAAATATAAATGTCCAGTATTTTCTAAATAAGATGTAATGTAGATTGATATAATGTCACGTGTGTTCGGTATTTTTGTTGCAACCATCTGGCAACCCTATCTTGTGGTTAAAAAGGTTGGAGACCACTGGAGTGGGTTGATACTGAATGATGGATGACAGGTAATTTTTGATTGGAAAAAGTGAAGTTGACTTTTGATCGCTGATAAACTGCATGTTACTATTTCAGTTATATCAACATAAGGTCCTGATCTTGTGAACTGTTAGGCACAAAAATGGTTGCATTGATTTTGATGGAATTATACCCATGAGTCACAGTTTGCAGATAAGCCTGTGTGGTACTTTTTCAGTACATGATCTACACAGAGTGGTTTCTCTCAATATTTTACATATTACAAAAATATTTCACAATAGTAATTCTGTTCGTCCCCAGTACTTTGGGGGAGCACAATAGTAACTCCGTTTGTAATTCCCCAATACTTTTGGGGGGGAGAGAGCAGAGCTTGTATTTGTCTATATTTTTAAAAAATCTTGTAGCTGTTTCTACTCTGGGGAGCTTTGCATCCGCGGTAGTGCCTATTTAATTGGTTAACCGATTAAACTTAATGTTTAACCGGTTAACCAATTAAAGGAGGGGTGCTACAGACAGGCTGTTCTGGCTGGGCTGGAGCACCCCTGCGTATGGTGGGCCCCACAGGGCAAGAGCTGGTTGCTGACTTTTGCCACAGTTCAGGGAGCTATTTGAAGAGGTGGCAGGGACCCAGGTTGCAATAAGACAGTACCTGTAAGAAATTTTAAGTTACTTTCACTACTGCCTTAGAGACTGAGAAATATATAGTATCGAGCTTTCGTGGGCACAACCCACTTCTTCAGATGAGTGGAGCAAAAGGGATGTAAACTCCAAATGTAAAGCAGAAAAAGGGGGAGATTTTAAAAAAAAACACCCTTGTCAATTATAGTGCCTGTGCTAAATGAGGCTAATAGAATGGGCTGTAAGTGTCCCGTACTTAGCTTTTGATGTGATTTGGTTGTTGAATATAACAGCCCAACCAGTTCATGTCTTTGTTCAATCCCTGGGAGATAGTGTCAAATTTGCATATGAAGGCCAGTTCCACAGTCTCTCTCTCTAGTTGGCTTCTGAAATTGCTTTGTAAAAGAATGGCTACGTTTACATCCATTAATGGGTGCCTGCACAGGTTAAAATGTTCCTCCACAGGTTTCTGTGTTACCATTTCAAATTTTTTTTAAGTTACAGACTAGCATGGCTAACCTTGAGACTTTTCTCACATGAATGCAGCTGTGCATCTGTTTAAATGTTCACTGGAAGTTTGTTTTCCTCTGTTACATTATCAAGCATGCTAAAGATGTTCAATAAATAATAATTTCTGTGATCTTCAGAAAGTCACTTGGTTGACTACAAGTCTAAGATGTAACTACTTTAAAATCTAAACTTTATTGTACTTCAGTAGAAAGTATGTGCTGTCATGCGATGGATAATTAATTGCACAAGATGCCACATATCACAATACATTGTTTCCCAATCTAAGGCACTCTGGCATCAGAATGTAGAGTCTGAATGTAAGATAGAGATAGGGAATTGAGTCACAGAGAGACAAACGATTTGTCCAAGGTCACACAGAAATCTGTGGCAGAGCAGAGAATCTTGGCTAGGGCTCAGAGGTCCTATGCCAGTATCCTAATTACTGGACCAAAACTTATTTCAGTATTCTCTCTGGCTTATCAGAGATTAGGGAATTACTAGTGTAGAAACATTAAATCCAGTAATCTTGTTAATATGAAGATTGCTGATATAAGGGTATTTCAATATAGTGAAAGTCTTGTATACTTCATTGGATGAGATATTACAATTGGATTTTGCATGTAATGTTCCAAGAAAAAGGGAAAATGCCTCCAAAGCAGTGCACATAATGAACATTTAAAAAAAAGAAAAAAGCCTCCCCTACTCATTATGGATAGAGTAAGGCTGTATCCCAGAATTGGTGAAGAGACTTTCTTCCAGTTCCTTCTTTAATCCTCTTTGAGTAATTGGTTTTTAAAGTAGTTGATTATTAAACTTTAAAAGTATAGCCATTAAGATGGATGGATATAGTCTCCCCAGTAACTGCTTGTTTGGAATATATTTGTCTTCATCTTCCCTCCCTTCTAACCCCTTCACATATTTCTTCTTCCTGTTGTTATTATATTAGCTTGTGGAACAGAGATGTTGCCTTTTTTTAAGTTTCATGCATATTTGTAGTATGTACTATACAAGTAATATCTATTTATTTCCCTAAATAGCCTTTCAGTACCCTCTCTTTCAAATTATTTTTTCACATAACAGTAATGGTCTAATCTTATACAGGTTGAACCTCTGAAATTGGGACTCTCTGGTCCGGCAACACCATGGTCTGTCAGGACCACGGATGTTGCTAGATCAGAGAGCCCCACCACCCAGGAGTGTGAACTGGCTGGGAGCCCCGGCTAGCGGAAACAGTGAACCCGGCTGGGAGGGACAGAAGTGGAACTGGCAAACCCCATCCCTGGGGAGCTCTGGCCGGGATGGGCAGTCATGGGGTAGTCAGCAAGGCCTGGCCCCGGGGACACCCAGCGTCACACAGCAAAAGCAGGGCAGTCGGCAAGCCCTGTTCCTGGGGATCCTTAGTGGAATGCAGCAGATGTCGGACAGCTGGCAAGCCCCATTCCTGGGAATCCCTGGTCAGACAGGGGAGAAGTAGGGCCATGGTAGCTGGGGTATCCTGTCCCCGGGAGTCCCAGTGGGCTGCAGACTAAGTCCAAGCCCTTCAGGCTGGAGCCCAGTGACAGTGGGGCTGTAGTGGAGCCAACTGCAGAGAGAAGGAGTATCCTGGGAGACTGGTAACAAGAGACATCCCCTGATCCAGCTGATTCCCTCATTGGAAATAGGTCAAGTCCCAAGGGTACCAGACAAGGGAGGACCAACCTGTATTCATAGAACTATAAAATCCTAGGTCTGGAAGAGATCTCAGGAGGTCAAGTCCAGCCCCCTGCTCGAAGCAGGACCAACCCCAACTAAATCAACTCAGCCAGGGCTTTGTCAAGCTGAGACTTAAAAACCTCTAGAGATGGAGAATCGACCACCTCCCTAGGTAACCCATTCCAGTACTTCACCACCTTCCTAGTGAAATAGTTTTTCCTAATATCCAATCTAGACCTCCCCCACTGTAACTTGAGACCATTGCTCCTTATTCTGCCATCCATCACTACTGAGAACAGCGTCTCTCCTTCCTCTTTGGAACCTCATTTTGTAATATTTTTGTATCTGACAGACTTTCAAAGTAGCGAGGATTTCTAAGATTTCAGCATCAGGTTCTCAAATTAGTTTGCAAACTGCAATTGGTATGCCAGATTATGGATATAATATTGGAATAAGAATCCTTTAATAACAGGACTAATTAAAATTATGAAGGTGTTATGATAAATACTTTGGAGCTTTTAAATTTGGTATACAAGTTTAGTTCATTTTTTTTTCCTACTCTACTGATTCTTAGTATCACAATTTGAGACTAAAGCTATAACAAACAGGCTTTCTCAGAATACCAGTACATTGTAATTTATCTTTCTACAGAATACTAAAACCTCAGAAATAGTGAAGAAAATGGTTGCTGAAAAAAATACAGGAGAACTACAAAAATGTTTTGGTTCACGGATGGAGTTTGGGACAGCAGGGCTCAGAGCAGCCATGGGGGCAGGAATTTCTCAGATGAATGACTTGACTATTATCCAGACAACTCAGGTACCAGGTTCACTTTGTTTTTTCTGTTCTGTAACTGCAGGCTTTTCTTCTGCTTTTAGAAGAAATGAATATTTTAATAAAAATGTAATCAGATGAAACAACATTATGCTTAATCACTCTCCAAAACCTCAAAGGTAGTTTTCAGTGGGAGCAGAATTAGGCCAATGTTAACTACTTTAGCAAACCCAGCAGCATGTATTGAAATACTAGTTTTAAAATCTTTACCTTAAAATTGCCATCTTATTGAGCTATATTAGGGCTGTCAGTTAATCAGTTAACTCACATGATTAAATACAAACATTAATCATTATTCAAATTAATCTCAATTTATTGCAGTTTAATGATATTGTTAAACAATAGTAGAACACCAATTGAGATTGATTAAATATTTCTGGATGCTTTTCTATATTTTCAAGTATATCAATTACAAAATGTCAGTGCTCTCTTATATTATCTTTACAAATATTTGCACTGTAAAATGATTAAAGAAATAGTGTTTTCCAGCTCACCAATACAAATTTTGTAGAGCAACGTCTTTGTAAAAGTGCAATTTACAAATGTAGATTTCTTTTTTTTGTTTTGTTACTTAATTGCACTTAAAAACAAAACAGTGTAAAACTAGAGATCCTACAGGTCCATCCAGTTCTTCTACTTATTCAGGCAATAGCTAATACAAACAAGTTAGTTAATGTTTATGGGAGATAATGCTACTCGTTTCTCACTTTTAGGTGGCATTAAAACTATGAACAAGTGTTAACATGGAATCCTGGCTACAAAACTGACACATGGGCCAGATATGTATGACCCCCCCCCCATGCTTTGGCCATCTTTCCAGGCAAAATGCTTCCATGATGACACTTATTTGTTTAAAAAAAAATCCAGTAACAAATCCAATAATTTTTTGAACTCCTTGAGGGAGAATTGTGTGTGCCCTGCACTGTGTTTACGTGCATTCTGCTATGTATTTCATGTTACAGCAGTCTCAGATAATGACTCAGCAGATGTTCGTTTAAGAACACTTGCTGCAGATTTGACAAAACACAAAGATACTGATGTGAGATTTCTAAATACAGCTATAGAACTTGACCCAAGCTTTAAGAATCTCATGTCTTCCAAAGTCCAAGTGGAATGAGGTGTGGAACATGCTTTTAGACGTCTTAAAAGAGCAATGCTGTAATGCAGACACTACAGAACCCAAACCACAAAAAAACAAACCAACAAACTCATAACCCTACTGGTGGCATCTTACTCAATAAAAATAAATATGCATCAGTCTACACTGCTTTTGGATAGCTATTGAGCAGATCCTGTCATCAGCATGGATGCATGTGGTAGAAGCATGAAGGGACATATGAATCATTAGCACATGGCATGTAAATACCAGGCAATGTCTGCTACAAAAGTGCTATGCAAATGTCTGTTCTCACTTTCAGGTGACACTGTAAACAAGAAACGGACAGCATTATCTCCTGCAAATATAAACAAACTTGTTTCTCTTACGGTACGTCTAGACTACATGCCTCTGTCGCCAGGGGCATGTAGATTAGGCTACCAGACATAGTAAAATGAAGCGGTGATTTAAATAATCGCCGCTTCATTTAAATTTACATGGCTGCCGCGCTGAGCCGACAAACAGCTGATCAGCTGTTTGTCGGCTCAGCGCGGCAGCCATGTAAATTTAAATGAAGCGGCGATTATTTAAATTGCCGCTTCATTTTACTATGTCTGGTAGCCTAATCTACATGCCTCTGGTGACAGAGACATGTAGTCGAGACGTACCCTTAGTGATTGACTGAACAAGAAGTAGGACTGAGCAGCCTTGTAGGCTTTAAAGTTTTAAATTGAAATAGTTGTATTTTTGAGTACAGTTTGTTTTTAGATAAATTGTAAGTTCAACTTTCATGATAAAGAGACTGCATTACAATACTTGTATTACTAGAATACTGTTTCTTGTTTAGTTTTTTTTACAAGGCAAATATTTGTAATTTGTAATTAAAAATGCAACAGTGTACTCTTTGTATTCTGTGCTGTAATTGAAATCAGTGTTTGAAAATGTAGGAAACATTCAAGAAAACTTAACTAAATGGTATTTTTTCATTATATAACAGTGCAGTTAATTGTGATTAATTTTTAAAATTGCGTGACAGCTCCAGTTTATATTAGGAATGTTAATGTATAGTTTATCCCTGTATGCTGTATAGACTTATTGATTACAATGCGCGCGCACACATGCTTTGCTGCCTCTATATCAGGCAGCGGGGGGTGGGGAGAGGTGGGAGCTGGTGCATGTGTGGAGCCTGCTTTTAAGCCTAAACCGATTTCATTTTCAGGTTTGAGGGGAAAAAAATGAATGTATTGACTAATAGTGATTATTTTTTCAGGTCACAAGTATGGGGAAAAAGGCATCTATTAATAACTTATACATTTCTGTAATCCAAAGTAAACATTTTTGCCCTGTCTGCCTGGATTTAAATTTTTCATTTGGAATTATTCACATTATAAAACTAGTCAGTTCATTATTTTTGTTTGGAGACTAGCCATTTTTTTAGTCAATATTTCTTGCTCCCATAAAATTGTGCTCTTAACCAATTTAGAGTACTTTATTTGTGGCTTTTTAAAAAGATTTGAAAATGTATTGCAAGCATATTTAAAATACTAAGACTGAGTTTTGGGGCTTTTGTATTTAGGGATTTTGCAGGTACCTTGAAAAGAACTTCAGTGATTTAAAGAAAAGAGGGGTAGTAATTGGTTTTGATGCTCGTGCCCATACTTCAAGTGGAAGTAGCAGCAAAAGGTACTCTTAATTTTCTATGGAAAATACAATTTTTTCTCTGCATGTTAAATAGAATTTATTGTAGCTTGGTCACTGTTTCTACAATATTTTCTTTTGAGCAGTTAGATGTGGGTGTACTTTCAATGTAAACATGTATGCACTGTACATCTGATAAGAAATTTAGCTTTGCTTTCTTTTTGTGTTTGGGTTACAAAACACAGGTAAAATCCAGTCTGTACTGCAAATTGGGACCATGTTTGTAACCAAAATAAGGAACAAATGAATTACATCAGAATCAAATCTACATGCTCGTTGTGGGTTTTACACAACTGTCTAGTGAGAGAATCTCATGAGTATATTTCCAAATAAACTTTTTTTGTCATTTAGGTTTGCACGGCTTGCTGCAACAACTTTTATCAGTCAGGGAATTCCCGTATATCTCTTCTCCAGTATAACCCCTACACCTTTTGTGGTATGGTTGTCTATAATTTCTTTTTCATACAACATAATAGAGTGCTGTCAAGTACAAAAAATATTATCTTTATAGAAAAAACAGATTTGTTTATCAGCTCATTGGTTTGCTACGTTTAGGCTTATTTCAGATCCTTACTGCTTCAGGTACAATAAGCCATAGAGGAAATGATTAGGATATGCAGTTGATACTTTCCCCTGAACTTCTCAGCTTCTCCTGAAGCACCTGTTCTCTGTTTCTGATTCTGTTTAACCATGATTTGCTGCTGCCGAGATAGCAGTTCTTCTGAAAAGTGGGACTGGTGGGGGGCCACCAGAGTTTGACAGATATTTTTGTACCTATTGAATTTTGGAAGATAAGCTCCTGCTACATTTCTGTTTGAGTGATAGCTGATGTTTGCTCATATAGTGCTTTCATTTTCTCTTTTAATGTAATATTGTATGAATTTTTCACTACAGGCAGTCCCCGGGTTACGTACAAGATAGGGACTGTAGGTTTGTTCTTAAGTTGAATCTGTATGTAAGTCGGAACTGGCGTCCAGATTCAGCCGCTGCTGAAACTGATCGCCAGTTCTGACTTACATAAAGATTCAACTTAAGAACCCCAAGCTTCCTCAAGTCAGCTGCTGCTGAAACTGATCAGCGCTGATTCCAGGAAGCCTGGGGCAGAGCAACTCTGCCTCGGGCTTCCTGTAGTCCGCGCTGGTCAGTTTCAGCAGCGGCTGACTTGGGGACGCCTGGGGCAGAGCAGCTGGGGTGCTGCTGGGTTGCTCCAGTAGCACCGCTCCTCGGTGCTACTGGACCAACCCAGCAGCACCCCAGCTGCTCTGCCCCTGGCGTCCTGATTCAGCCACTGCTGAAACTGACCAGCAGTGGCTGAATCAGGACGCCTGGGGCAGAGCAGCTGGGGTGCTGCCGGGTTGGTCCAGTAGTGCCCAGAGCGGGCGCTGCAGGACCAATCCGCAGCGCCCCAGCTGCTCTGCTCCAGGTTCCAAAACAAAAGCCTGGTCTGCTGGGGGGGGGGAGCACACTAGCCGCGCGCCCCCCACCCCCAGCAGACCAGGGACACTGGGAGCAGAGCGGCAGCGGGGTGCCGCGCCTCTGAGGCTTTGCTCTGGTAAAGTCTCAGAGGCGCGGGACCCCCCCGCGGCTGCGGCTTGAGTCCCGGTGCCTGTGGTCTGATGGGGACTGTCCCCAGCAGACCACAGGCACCGGGACTCAAGCCGCAGCCACGGGGGGGTCCCGTGCCTCTGAGACTTTGCCAGAGCAAAGCCTCAGAAGCGCGGGAACCCGCCCGGTGCCTCTGGTCTGCTGTAGACGGTCTCCAGCAGACCAGGGGCACCGGAGCAGCTTACGAACGGGGCTTTCTCGCCCCGGAGCTCGCAGGTAGCAATCCGCTACCTCGACCTCCGGGGCGAGAGAGCCCCGTTCGTAAGTGCAGATCCGACGTAAGTCGGATCCACGTAAGTCGGGGACTGCCTGTAATACCTGTTTCACTATTGACTAGTAGTTCACTCCTTTTGGCCATGCTGGGCTGTCATGCAGCTATCAAACATTCGGTGTCTAACCCAGTGTGCACAATGCTTACCAACTTTGTAGACCAGTCTGGTAACAAAGTGGACTGGCTACTGATTTCAGGAGACCAGCATTATTTATTTCTAAAATGTGCTCTCTGAATTAGGAACTGGTCTTGATGATGACAAAAAATCATTCACTGTGGTGACCAAATAGGAGGAATCAATTTTGATTGACTTAAATATTGATACTGTCTAGCTCTAATTTTATATAAATTTACAATGAAAAATGTGAAGGAAATTAGTACGCTTAAAATTTCACAGCAGTAAAATGAGCAAGTCTAGCATTTTTTCATACATGTTGTTTCACTTTGTTTTCAGTATCTTGGTACATTAAGTAAAACTGTAGTCTTTGGAAAATCAAATATTCTTTGTTTGACCTTACATTTATTGGGCATGTATGGTCCTGGACATGCTTGCAATTAAGTAGTCAAACCACTAGATGGCAAGGAAAACAGATATCTTCTAGACTTAAAATCATGATTGTATGGTGCATTGATGGCTTGATAACCAGAATTTCTCAGGGGGAGACTCCAGAATAACTCTCTTTATATTATTATTTTTCAGCCCTACACAATAACTCACCTGAAACTTTCTGCTGGAATTATGATTACTGCTTCCCATAACCCAAAACAAGATAATGGTTACAAGGTACTCCTGGATAACTTATATCTTCCACTATTTTCAGACATTACTAATAATAGCACTCTATGTTCATAAAGCTATCCAGTCCTTAATCTTCAAGGTAGCCCTCGGAAGGAGGGAGGTCAGTAGTATCATCCCCTTTATACAGATGAGACAGGTGGCTGAACCAAGATATGGCAAGTTAGAGACAGAGGCAAGATTAGAACTCAGATCTTTGGCATTCTGTCCTGTGTTCATTTGCCAAGAATGTGTTGCTTTCTTGGTCTAAAATTTACATATTTTTAATTTCCGCTAATATTGCTGTTTTTTTCAGATCTGTTCAGACTTTTTAAAAATTTTAAGAATTTTATAGTATTTTATAGTTAATGATTTGTTTCATGGGTCGAAGTAAACAGTTTGAACACCAAGAATAGTAGGTGACATGGGGGCTAAATATTTTTGACTGGTTTTGCTATTTAAAAATTGTCAGTTTTTGTGTACTAATAATCTTCCTTTTTTCTTGTCTTGTCTCAGGCATAGTGGATGTATATTAAATTTGAGGAATCTATTAGATTGATACAATGTATTATGGATACATATTAAATACCTAGCTAGCAAATGGGCTGAAATATAGTTTATCTCTAAATGAGATGAGCCTGATGGTGTTCTACTTGTTTTCCATGGTGGATTTAAATAGAGGGTACAACATCCTCAGGGGGAAAAAAAAGTTTAGGGAAATCTATATCCCAAGTATGTTGTGCTGTATTTACTATAATCAGCCATGAATTGTGCCTGGATTTAGCCAACTAAAACTAGTAAAGGTATACATGTTTAACATAACCCCTGTGTATTCTGGATACCGTTTAGGTGTATTGGGAAAATGGTGCACAGATAACATCACCTCATGACAAAGGAATCTCTCAAACTATTGAAGACAACCAAGAGCCATGGCCTCAGGCTTGGGATGACAGTCTGATTGACAGCAGTTTGCTACTTCATGATCCATATGTCACTATCAATAAGGACTACTTTAAAGACATACAAAAGCACTGCTTTCACAGGTGAGCTGTTGATGACTATCATTCTCTTGGTGACAAATCTATATTTTTAACTTGATTAACTTTAATGTTACCAGTTTCAGAGGGGTGGCCCAGTTTGTAACAGGAAAAACTTAAAAAACTATCAATAGTCTAATAGCACCTTAAAGACTAAATAGTTACAAGAGGATGATAAGAACCATTAGTTTGCACTTGGAAAGATGACTATCACCTGAGCCTAGCAACCATTAAACAAGATATACTAGAAAGCCAGGAATGTATAAAAATGATGTTGTGATATTACAAACAAGTATTGTATATTTGTTTGAGAAAGTGGTTTTAGTTCTTAGTTGCATGTACCTCTAAAGTATTTAAAAATTCTAACAAAAGAGTATAGTGAGTGAAAGATAAATAACATAGCAACATACAGCACTGTCATTCAGTTCAGCTTCTGCTCCTATGTTGAAGTCTGTTGAAATGCCATTATTTAGCTTGGGGTACTGAATCCTAACACCTGTTCTTTCCCTTCTCCTGCGCTCTATAGAACAAACTTGATAGGATGCATTGATGCAGTCAAACATAGTGATAGAGATAGGGGGTAAAAAAGCTACCTTTTTAATATAAACTGTGTTCCTTTTGGTTTCATAGTTTAACATGGTTGCAGAGTATTGAGTTGTTTGTTTCTGAACCTTGTTAAGTAACATACAGAGCATAGTGCCATGTTAATTCAACATCATTCATTTATTTGATTTCAGGAATATAAACAAGGAAACAAAGCTGAAGTTCATCCACACTTCTGTGCATGGGGTAGGCCATGAATTTGTGCAATCAGCCTTTAAAGCATTTGACTTTAAACATCCATTTGCTGTTCCTGAACAGAAAGATCCTGATCCAGAATTTCCAACAGTCAAGTACCCAAATCCCGAAGAGGGTAAAGATGTACTGGTAAATATCTTTTTAAAATACTTGCAATCTATGTTAAAAAAGTGTTTCCTATATCAGGCTGAAATTGCACCAGAAATCTAGGTATAAAAATTTTATAACACAGGGTTTAAATGTTGAGTTTCCTTACCACTAGGTTTCTTGAAAAGCTAATAAATGTCATTTCATAGTTCTAGTTTAGCTTTTAACTAACTGGTTATCTAATCATAAGATAAACTATTAGAAGATATTTTTTTCTTTAACTCTCCAGTAGAATATTCAGGATTAACCTGAGAAATAAAATTGTCATATGGCCTTAATAAAAAAACCTGAGAATGTTTATTCATCTTTAAAAGTTATCCAATTACAATGTCATTTTTAACAACATGAATCCAGCAGCTGTTAACATTTAAACTACAGTGTAAGATGACATCAGATATAGAGATCTAAGGCCTTACCTGCAAATGTCCATGGGAGCAACCTGACTTGTATGAATGGTCCCCTAACTTCAGTGCAGTCTCATTGAATTGAATGGGCTTTGAACCAACTCCAAAATAAGTATGATGAATAAATTAAATCATACTCTGTGGCTTACTTGAATACTGCTGCCCATTTATCTCTGCAATAGTGAGGGGGTCCCCTCAGTACTAGTATGGTGTTTTCTGCTATAAACATAGCTTTGTGGATTCAAGTGAAAAATGGGAATGTTACAGGCCTATAGGAAAGTGAAAATACTTTTAATATTAACCCTTCTCTGGTGTTAAACTTTACCATTTTTTTCTAGATATTATCTTTTGCTTTGGCTGAAAAAGAAGGGGCTGGAATTATCTTAGCAAATGACCCAGATGCTGATAGACTCCTTGTTGCAGAGAAACAAGAAAGGTATAGTAATAAAAAATATGCTGTAGGTCAACCACAGCTATTTGATGTGAATCCTGAATTAACTCTGGGAACATTTGTGGCTTGTATTAGGCAGTAGGTCAGACTAGATGATGATTGTAATGATTCTTTTCGGTTTTGCACATAGTTTGTTTGTTTGTTCTGTTTGTTAAAGAAAACCCTGAGAGCTCTAAAAGTTTGTTTAGGGGAGGGAATTGATAGCTATATTGCAATAGCACCCAAGAGATTGCAGTGCTGACTTAAGAGTCCATAGTGCTAGGTAATGTACAAAAATAAGACACATGTGAAGAGACAGTCCTTACCTCAAATATCTTAGTCTATTTTACAGCATATCAAGATTCTTAACTAGAAATCTTCTGTAGTAGATTGCAAAAATCCTTTCTTGCTCATTTCATTTAGCAAGTAGTAACTAGCATTTGTAATTCCATATCACTCTTTCATTTACCTCCACAGTGAGGGGGACTGCACCATTTTTTCGTATCCACCCCCTACTATCTTTTTCCCAGTGCAAGAACAGGGGGTAGAGATTTACTAAATATACTAAGATATATTTATTAGACATATTGGGACTGATTATCAGAGATTCTGTATATCTGCAACTCACTTTGACTCCTGTGAGATTTGTAGGTACTCAGTAACTTCTGATGATCTGGCTACTAGTTCTCAGTTCCATTGTAAACCATGTATAGCTGGATATTTGTGTCTGTCTAGATTCTGTTGCTGGGGCCACAAAAAGTAAGCTCGTTTGGGTGGGTCCTGCCACATTTGTCAAATGTGTTTGCGGCCTATGCAACTTGTAATTCTGGCTCACCATCCAGTAGTTTCCTTTAGTGACCTACACCACACAGACTGCTGCTAAAAAGCTGTAGCTGATAGCTGTTCACTTGGAGTGTGCCATCAAATACTACCATCCAGAAATTTGATGTTTCTCATTTTGCCTAATCTGGTAGAACAAAAGTTGATCTGTACAGAGCTGCACTGAACTTCAGATTTTCATTTCTTTACAGTATGGAATAGCATTGTGCTGCTGCTGGCAAGAGCAATGTGGATGATATTTCACTGTGTATGAGTTAGCAGAGTGATGTGAAACAGTCTCCTACTGTGGTTGTTGAAATAGAGAGGTTTGAGATTATACCACTCAGATGAACACAGAGTCTCTCAAGCTCCCACAGAGGAGAGCACAAGAATTCTTTCTCCACACCAGAATCACTGAGATCCTCTTCATTCCTACAACTCCAGAGTTTTTCATTGTCTCAGCTGTTAGAACTAGAGAAACCTGTGAAGAGGAATGGGCTTATCAGCACCCTCGCCTCTGCATCCATTAAGGACATGTAGATGAAGCCTGTCATCTTTTACTCTAAAAAGTTTTATGCTGTGTAGTTGTAGCCATGTCAATGCCACAATATTAATATTCAGCCAGCATGCTACCTGTGTTTGCCTTTATCTCCTCTCTACTGCTCTTGCACAATGATGCATGCATTGAAGTTTTAAATCAAAAGTACATTTCAGTCAGGAACAGAATTTCCAAGTCCACTTGCATACCAGCAAAAATACAATGTAAAGAGTAAATGTGTTAACTAGGGGGAAAAAGGTGCAAGCAGCTAACGATGTTGCATTTGTGAAACTTACACACAAGATTTCCTCTGCATTGAGAGAAAAGTAAATGCTTCTACAGGGACATTTACCCAGAGCGAAGTAGGGATGTAAAATCCCTTCTAATCAGTTGACTGGTGAAATGTTATGATTAAGTGGTATCGTGGGAGTTAGGGGTCCGGCCCTGTGGAGTTGTCCATTCACTGGTGACCAGTAAGCATCACCTGGTAAGTTGTTCGTATTTCTAGAGCAGAGTGCCAAACACATCTTTTTTTAAATCTGACTTTAATATTCCATGTTAGAAACTCTGCCTGTGGTTTAGCACACTTACATCAATGTGTGAACTTGCTTCTCTTTGCCTCTTTCCTAATCTCTTGGACAGCCATAGTCCTTGCATTTTGAATCCATTCCTGTCCTCTTCCTCTAATTCCTTTTGAAGATGTTTGTACACTAATTAGTATATTAAGAATGGACTTCTACAGTGTCTGTACTTCTCCCTTGACAGAAACTCCTGTTAGAGCACAAGTAGTTTGTCACCTGCTATTACACTAAACTGTTGCTGTGCATTACTTTGTACCTGTTGGCATCAATAGATGCAAGAAACTGAGGCTGCTTCTCTTTCACAACAGGTACTGTTTTTCTAGGTCTTGATTTATGTCAGCTTTAGTGATGTCTTTGTTCCCCTTTATAACTGGATTTTTTTTTACCAGTTTTGTCAGCTCTCCTTTTTTGCTTTTCCCTTCATCATTTTCCTTGCTCTTCCAATAATTGAGTCAGTTTTGACCCTTTTGATATTTCTCTGTTTGAGACTTTTCCATTCTTGATGACCCAGTGTCCAGATATACTTGTGATTAAGTGAAAAGTAGTAGTCCAGACTGCCATTGACCCCACTTAAATAATGGTCATTGAGTACCAAGTGTGTTCCCCCCTGCCCTCCATGTCATGTTGGTGTTATAGCTTGTGAATATGAGGACTTCTTTATTAAAGTAGATGCTCCAAAACACCTTAGTTTAAAATTTAAAAACATACTTATTCTCAATTCTCCTCAGCTTTAACAGTTGTGTTGTCAGATGAGAATAGTGAATGGTTGAAGCTTTTTACAGGCACATATACCAATGGGAATGGTAAGAAGATGTCTTATTTTAGTTGGATAAAAAAGTAAAGAATATTTTAAAATGGAAAATAAGACACTTAGTTCCCATTGATTTTCAGTGGGTGTTGAATGTTTAATGAAATACACCCCCATAATGACTAGATGACTTCATTTTCTTTTACATTGGTCATCTACATTGTTTTGTAATGCTTACATTGCATTTTGTTTTCAGTGGTGAGTGGAAAGTGTTTTCTGGCAATGAGTTGGGTGCTCTCTTAGGATGGTGGATCTTCACTTGCTGGAAAAATCAGAATCAAGATCCTAGTGCCATCAAAGATGTGTACATGTTGTCCAGCACGGTATCTTCCAAAATCTTGAGAGCAATTGCTCTGAAGGAAGGCTTTCACTTTGAGGTAAACTGTTGTGTAAAAGTCTAATCTTGTTTTTGTTTTTTCTGTGCAACATATTTGTTTTTTCTGTGCAACATATCTTACATTTCTCTCCCTGCAATATCACTATAGGAGACATTGACAGGTTTCAAGTGGATGGGAAATCGAGCCAAGCAGCTCATGGACCAGGGGAAAACTGTTTTATTTGCATTTGAAGAAGCAATAGGTAAGAAATGAACAGTACAGATAGCTCTAGTGCACTGTATAACAGTAAAGATCAGTTCTGCTTCAAAAAGTGGATATGTAAAAATGCCATCATTTTAACACTCATAACCCATGAGTGTTAAGTATCTGATCTACCTGGCTAAGTTTTTACTACAGATTGGACTTCCCTGATCCGGCATCCTTGGGACCTGAGTGGTCCCAAAAGAAGGATTTTGCTAGACCAGGGGTGGTTATCTCGGCCCCCCAGCTCGGCTTCGCTCCTGGTCTAGTCTAGTCTTCCAGCAGGCTTCCTATGCATGAGCATTCCTACTCCATCCCACATTCCGGCCCCATCAACTATGCCACAATGGCAACTGACCCCACCAGTCCGCAGTCCTGCCACCAGGACAACCTCTCCCCCCAACTCCCTGTGGTAGACTGCTGCTCAGCCGCCAGGATTTCTGACCCTGGGCAGCACTGGCCCTGCTGTCGGGGCTCCTGACTCTGCCAGCTCTGTTGCAGCAGCCCCGCAGTCCTGCTGCCAGGGCTCCTGGCCCCACCACAGCAGACCGCAGTCTCGCCAAAGCCCGCTGATGGAACAGTCACCCTGCCACTGGCTCAACCAGACTCCCACAGCAGAGATCCCAGCCACTGGCCTCCCTGCAAGAAGCCTGGCTCAGTTCTTGGCTCCCACAAGGCTCCTGCCTCTGGCCTTCTACTGGGTTTCTGTGGTCCACGGACATTGACGGAGTAGGGATTCCCAGTTGAGAGAGGTTCAACCTGTACTTCCTCTAGCACTGCAGAGGTGATGCACACATGGTAATGAGCTGGTTTGTACATTATAATTGGAATTGTTAACATAGTTACAGGGGTTGCATAAGTCACAAAGAAACCAAATTAACTTGGAATCTGAGGTTGAAGTTTCCATAGATGGCAATTTTAAAATAACAATTGGGTTTTTTTTATGAATTGACACACAAATTGGGATAACTCATGCTATATGGGAAGCTACTGTTTTTTTGGGGGGGAATAGCACTCCAACACCTAGTGCAAGTGTGCCTTTTGGTGATGCATTGGCAGTAACACATGTTGCCATATAGAAAGAATCAAATTTATGACCAAACTCAGTGACTAAGCTTCCCCATTGTGTTTTTTAACTTGTAAAAGTACCTCTTGTGACATGCTCTAGAAATGGTTGGAAAATGTTAAATGGATTTTTGTACGGTACTGAAGTGTGTGATTTCATCTCTTCAGGTGATTTTTCTGCACAAAATGTTGCAATTTAGCATATTACAATTTTTATTGATGCTTTTCCTAATATAAGAACATGAGGATACTTGATTACTATATAAACTTTCAACTTCTGCAGTGTATCTGTATTTTTGGTCAACCTTGTTTTTTCTGTATACTCTATATGCTTTTGTTACAGTTTTTTATATGCTTTCTTTTATTTAGGATATATGTGCAGCCCTGTTGTCCTGGACAAAGATGGTGTCAGTGCTGCTGTAATAACTGCAGAGTTGTCTAGTTGGCTAGCAACTAAGAATTTGTCTTTGTCTCAGCAGCTGAAAGCTATATATGAAGAGTGAGTTTAATTTAATTGTCTCATTTTCAGATATTCACCATCTCAATGCTTTAGTTAACTTGCTACTTAATATTGTGTAATATAGTATCGAGGCAAAGTACTTTTACAACACTAATTATCTATCTACAAGTTGCCCTGTTTCATAAAAACAAAGCTTTATTCTCTTCCCACATCTTAAGAATAAAGTATACAGTTGCCTCAACTAACTGTTCAGTTTGAATCTTATGACCCCTTATTCATGTGACTGTGCATATCTCTTCGACAATAATGAGATTTGAAAATATGCCAGAAACCAAATGGAGCCTCTGTTGCAGTTGTATTAGTCCCAGAGAGAGAGACAAGGTGGGTAAGGTAATATTTATTGGATCAACTTCTGTTGGTGAAAGAGACAAGCTTTGGAACTACATAGAGTTTTTCAGGTCAGAGTGTGGTAATCAGTGTCACTGTTAAATATAAGCTGGAATAGATTGTTTAGCATAAGAAGTTAACACACATTCTAAAGGGACTTTTAAGGTGAAATGGCCTGTTAACACCCCTGCAGTCATAGGACAAAAACCAAAGGTTTAGTGGGTTACACCACGATGCTGTAATAAGCCATACATTCAGTATAATTAAGGCCATGAGTTTTAGTAACTAGCACAGTTGTGCGTGCATTTAGGCTCCTAGGCTTGTCTTTTGAAGGCTTGTGTATCTTGGGAAATGATCCACCATAGGGATCTTCTGTAGGCTTCACAAGATACATAAACAAAGGAGCTTTTCAGTAGCTTGAAAGCTTGTTTCTTTCACAAACAGAAGTTAGACCAATAAAAGATACTATCTCATTCATTCATCCACCTTTTCTCTCTCATATCCTGAGACCAACACAGCTACAATACTGTCATGGGTCCATTCAGTTCTTGGTGTGTATATATAATGCCTTTTAAAATGCCAAAGAAATGTGTTTGACTGGGAACTAGAGCTGCGATTCTACACAGGACTGGGACCCTGTCTTTTTATTAGGGATGTTGAGTATCGGTTAATTGATTAGTCGAGTAACCTCATGAATTCTTATCGGTTAGTCGACAATTCATTATTCCCCGGGGCTGGGACAGGCAGCCAGTGTGCTCTGACCTCACTCCCAAAGAGCCCCCCTGCCACTCCATACTGGGTGGGTGCCAGGTGGGAGCTGGTCTATGAGGGGAGTCAGTTTATAAGCCAGCTCCTCTCACGGACCGCTGCCTGGTGCCCCTCTGATAAAGAGGCAGCAGTGTAGAGTTATAGTAGTCCCTCTCTAGGAGAAGGGGGTCTGAGCTCCCGGACCTGGTTGGAGCTGGAACGGAGTTGGACTGCCTGCCCACTTGGCTCCTAATGTATTTTAAATGCAGAGCCGCAGCAGGGGTAGGTCCTGGACCCAGTGTGAACGGAGGGGGGCCCTCAGGGAGGGAAATGCATGTAGTCCATAGTATTAACGTACAGTAGACTTCTAATAATCCGGCACCTTTGGGACCTAGGTGATGCCGGATTATCGGATATGCTGGAGTATCGGGAGGTACTCCAGCGGGGGGCTGTGACAGGTCTGCTGGTACCTGCACTGCGTCTGGGGGGTGGGTGGGTGGGGAATGGCGTGGTGAGGGGCGAACCCTCCACCATTTTGCAGGAAGGCGGGGGAAGCCCTGCACCGCTGCTGAGAGTTTCCTGGAGGGGAGCGGGCTCCCCACCCCCCAGACTGAAGTAGTAATCGACAAGCAGGGGGTTGAGGGGTGGCACTACAGGACCAACCCTGCAGCCCCCTAGCCGCTCTGCTCTACAGCTTCCCCAAGTCTGCTGCTCGTCAGTTTCGGCAGCAGCAGACTTGGGGAAGTAGCGTGGAGCAGAGCAGCTGGGGTGCTGCCAGGTTGGTCCCGCAGTGCCACCTCTCGCCCTCCTACTCAATGCCCAGCAGCACCCCAGCTGCTTTGCTCCTCGCCACTTTCCCAAGTTCGCTGCTGCTGAAACTGAAGAGCGGTGGACTTGGGGAAGCTGCAGAGCAGAGCAGCTGGGGTGTTGCCAGGTTAGTTCCACAGTGCTGCCCCTCACCCCTCTGCTCGGCGATAACTACTGCAATCTGGGGGGTGGGGAACCTGCTCCCCTCCCGGAAACTTTGGGCAGCAGCGTGAGGCTTCACCCGCTTTCCTGCAAAATGGCGGAGGCTTCGCCCCTTGCTGCGCTGTTCCCCACCCACTCCCCGGCTGGTCACAGTGCGGGTCCTGGCAGACCAGTCACAGGGATATAAGCCCCTTTCCCTCTTCTCCCCTTCCCTTTCCCAGCCGTGAGAGCCCATGGGGCTCATAGCAGCTCCTCTTGTCCGGCTGGCTGGAGCACTTCCGGGTTCCAGTTGGTGCTGGACTATCGGGAGTGCCGGACCACTGGATGCCCGACAATTGGAGTTTTACTGTATAAGCTTTTGCTTAACGGTTAATCGACAACACTGTTACATCCCTACTTCTTATATAATTTGTTATCTGTGCCTATAAGACCTGTGTTTTACTGGAAGTTTTGCAGATACATGCTATATGATTACATAGACGAGGTATCTACGTAGAAGCAAACTACCGTAACTACTCTTTGTTAGTCACAAAGAGTGGACTACAGAGGGACAATTACCTATGGCAGCGTAATTGGTTTTTTGGTTTTGTTTTGTTAATATGTTATGGATGACACATCTTGAAGAACCCTGTTGTACCTGTGTCAACTGTTCTTTTGTCATTTGCAGTTCTATCCTTTTTCTTCCCTATTATAAAAAATGATATTTTTGCAGCAGTTAAAATAGAGGGGAAAGTTCATATTAAACTAAATGCCAACAGCTTTGGTCTTTTTAACAAAAATAAAAATGTGACTTAAAAATATATATTTTACAATCTAGATGATTGTGACTGTGTTCTCAAATTGTATTTTCTCTTAACAGGTATGGCTACCACATTACCAAAGCTTCATATTTCATCTGCCATGATCCTAAGGTTATTAAAGATCTATTTGAGAATCTTAGAAATTTTGATGGAAAGAACACTTATCCAAAATCATGTGGCAAATTTAAAGTTTCTGGAGTAAGGGATCTAACTACTGGCTATGATAACAGCCAGCCTGATCAAAAGGCTGTAAGTATAATTTTGTAAAAAAAAAAATCTGATAATCATAGGACTATAAAATCTGATCGAATAGTATGTTTAACATTGAGAGAAAAGTAGAAATACCAACTAAAAACCACATCGATTCTCGTCACCATATTTTGTGATTTTTTTTTTTTTGGTCTCAACTGAGCTTCCGTGGCTGACTAACATTTCATGCAGAGGATAGTGCTGTTTACTACAGCTTCAAGTTTCTCTGTTTTTTCCTACTATTTTAGAGGGATTCTCTTCCCTTCAGCAGTGATATAAGAAATGTAAAATATCTATTCAGACTTGAAGTTCTGAGTTTGTTAGCCTTTTTTTAGAATATTGGTTCTACACGGGAGATTTGTACTTTTTTGCTTTGATAGACACTGAGCATGTGTGTCATGTAGCTCTTTCCATATGCTACGAAAACCTTGACAAGATTTCATGATGTTTTATCTAGTAGTGACTCACAAGCCATGCCAGTGCTTCAATTTTCAAATCTTAGGTTGAAGGTAAGATTTTGACTAACTCCAACATGGTGAAAAACAACAAAATTCTACTTCTTCAGAGGAATATCCACGAAAGCTCAAATACCGTCTACGCGTTTTGTTAGTCTTTAAGGAGCTACTAGACTATTTGTTGTTTTTCCAGTTACAGACTAACTTGGCTACCCCTCTGAAACTTTCCAACATGGTGGTTGAAGTCAAGAGGACAAAATAATTTAGTTTGCATTTTGTACTGAATACAAATTGTTGGGTTTTTTCCTTTGCATTTAAAACTCATTATATATATTAAAGTACCAAACTTTTAAGGAAATGATTCTATGCATTTTTAGGTGCTTCCTACCAGTAAAAGTAGCCAAATGATAACATTTACTTTCGCTAATGGAGGGGTGGCTACTATGAGGACCAGTGGCACAGAACCAAAAATCAAATACTATTCTGAACTGTGCGCGCCTCCTGGAAACAGGTATTGTGTTGCTTTTTAGGATTAATTTCAGTTATTTTTAAAGGTCTGTTTTTAATATTACATTTTTTCCTAAAGAGTGTATTCCAAGCTTTAATTTTGCACAATTACAGGCTGCCCCCACCCCCCCACCCCCGACTTGTGATGCGATCAGTTATTGGGATAGCGTCGCAAGTCAGGGGCATCGTAACTCGAGCCCGCATTCATGACAGGTGTCGTGTGCCATCGTAAATGTGGGGCCAAGGTTGTAAATTGGGGGATTTCGGCTCCTTCCGCACTTACGGAAAAGGTCATTAGTGTGGGGGGTTGTAAATTGGGCCATTGTAAAGCGGGGGCCTCCTGCAATGGCTATTCTTGCTGTTGCCAAAATTTCATCGAACTGTATCCTGACTTCAGTAAGAGCAGAAAGGGACTCTGTACTTGATGCCATTTTAAATTTGCATTTTAAAATATTCTAAGGCAACTTGAAATGGGCACTTCCTTTGAACATTTTTTTTTTTTTTTTTTTTTTTTACTGGTTCAGTTAGTAATTAAAGCCCTGATAATATTATTGAAAAAACCTATACTTACTCCTTTGATTCAGAAGCCTCGGACATTGATTTGATCATAAGTAAATAACACCTTGATATGTAGCCCATTTGTCTGAGAGCGGGATCAGTTTGGTCCATTTTCATATATAAAAAGTATTGAGAGTTTTTTTTTTTTTTTTTTTTCAAAATATATTCTCAAACATGTGATGAGTCTTCTGGATTCTTCCTCATCAGAGGCTCTTATCTTTCATCTTTCAACCTACAGTATATTTATATAGACATACAAATACTAAAAACTGGCACGTCTGTATGCTTTAGGCTTTTTAGAAATCATCACAAGTAATATCCTAAGTGCAACACTGTAATTAATATAACTTACCCTCTTAAAGGCAAGCAACTTCAAATTTTAAAGTACCCTCCTTCTATAATTCCTTTTTCCCTGTTTTTAAAAAGGAGGCAAGAAAATGTGCCTTGTAGCTTTGACAATTAGCCATATGTACTTTTAGGTTACTCAGTTCAGATCTAGCCCAGTTTGGTAGTGTCTTGAACCATCCTTTCTATGAAAAGAATAGCTGGTGTCCACAAAACAAAGACACAGCTTTGAAAGTTTCATCAGAAACCAAGAATTGAATGTGAATGGAGACTGCCATATCTGTATGCTATGTTGTAGCTAAAGTACATTTATAGTGTATTGTGGAAAAGTTTGCATTTCTTTTTCTGTATCTATTCATAACTTTTTACTGCTCAGCTATTAATGATATTGAAGATTTTGGACACTAATGACTAACTCAAATAGAAACCAGAAAACACTGTCTGTGAATTGCTCAATTCATGTTTATATTAGGGAGGTTAAGTAGTGGTTAAATAGCTAATCGAGTAGGCGGGTAGCCTGGCTCCTTCTACATTTAAACTGCACAGCCACAGCAGGATTAGCTGCTACAGCGGGGTCAGCTTGTGCCATCTCGGGGACCACTGCAGCTGTGCCTCCCCTGTCCACTCACCCAGCAACAGCTCCTGCTTCCTTCCCCCTTGCTGCCTCTGTATCATTGGCAACAAGTAGGGTGGACAAAGTGAGTATTCGAGAGTATTGACTCGAACACCCAATAGGCCTAAGCTTATGGGGTAGTCGACTACTTGAGTAGTCACTTAAATTCCTAGTATAAATATTTATTATTGAATATTATGGTAGTATTTTCCTAACGGCCTCAATCCCATTGTGATGGACGCTGTAAAACAATATATGAAAGACAATTCTTGATTTTTACAATCTAAGATGAGCATCAACAGCTAGGTTACAAAGTATGTATGTGTGGGTATAGCTAGCTAGCTTATTTTTATTTATTTATATCAAACTTGTTAAACTATAAATACCATTAGCTTAATCACAAATAAAAGAAAATTTTATATAAAGTCCATATCGCTAACCATGAATTATGGATGTAATGGGAAGATTTATAGCTGAAATCAGATTTTGTCTCATATCCAATTACATTTTGAAAAACATGGACAAACATGTAAATTCAGCTCCTTGATACACAAAGATTAAAACTAAACACTGACATAGTCCCCACATGTATTTTTAAGAAAGAAAGCACACAATTGCTACTAGTATTAATTTAAAATGTTTGGTTAAAACATCACACTGAGTGTTAGACTAACAATTACTATTTTTTGTCATGAAATAGCAGGGTCCACGTAGCTGGAGTTTGCTAGTGCATAGCATGCTAGCATACTGCAATTTACAACCCATCTTTGCCACGCACTGTCTTGACAAGCCCTCAGAATCTTTTTTTTTTCCTTCTAGTAATTTTTGCTATTCTGCAATGATTTGTTTGGTTTTCTTTTTTGTTTCTTAGTGACCCGGACCAACTGAAGAATGAATTAGATGAGCTGGTCAGTGCTATTGAAGAGTATTTCTTTCAACCAAAAAAATATAAACTGCAGCCCAAGACAGAGTAAAACAACTGTAGCTGGTTTCTTTAATTGCACTTTCCTTTGCGGTGTGTTTTGAGCAAAACTCTACACTATTTAAAAACTAGGGCATTTTAAGGACCAAAAGGAAAGTTTAGAATTTATTTCCTTACCAAGATGTTCCTCCTCCTCTTTGTTCTGTTTTCTCTTATCTTCATAAAGCAAGGGTTTCCTTTTGAAAACTATCAACTAAAAGTTGTCTGATGCAGTTATGTTTCAATAATCAAGTCTTGTTCTAATAAAATATGTTGTTATACTTGCCTGCCTTCATTTCTATAAATGCAATCTGCTTTTAACATTTATGTTGATGAGGAACTGGATAGCAC
Organism: Pelodiscus sinensis; assembly: GCF_049634645.1. Taxonomy (NCBI): domain Eukaryota; kingdom Metazoa; phylum Chordata; order Testudines; family Trionychidae; genus Pelodiscus; species Pelodiscus sinensis. The sequence continues at coordinate 94,060,072 of NC_134715.1, read as the reverse complement.
TGCATGAATATGCTTAGGTTTATCTTTGCAAGTGGGCTGTGTAACTAAAGGGAACTAGAAATCTCTGGGTAATTTTGGTAAAATCAGAGTAGATGTCCCTAGAAGAGCAGGTTTCCAAAGGTGATTTTTAGCCAAAATAATAGGATTTTGAGGAGGTTGGGTATGAATTTCTCAGTCTTGATAAGTTGTGTAATTAGTTGCTTAGCCTCTATACTTTACTTCATAATGAACCATATGAACATGTTTTACTGCTCTAAGCAGTACAGGAGCAAGGTTATATACTATATCAGTGTCTGGGAAGCTGTCTCATGCAGTGATGTTACATGCACCTTATACAGAAGGTATGCTCCTCAAGTTATACATTACAGCTGGTATTTATTTATACATAATAAGTTGTATATCTCTTCACATGTCACTAAAATAGAACCCATCAGTTTGTCCAAGCTCCCTAACTTTTGTTCCTTCCTTATTTAGATTCCTAACCTTTGAGGTTGTGGTCCATGAAGGTGCCTCTCCTAGCTTGTACTAACACATAGAATAAATGGATTTTGATTGACAAATTTATCTGTATACATCTAAAATCATACATGAAAGGAGTTACGGGATTACAGTGTGGGCTAGTTTTAGCCTACATAACCATTTAAAATATTTGTGCTTAATGTTGGTGCTTATTGCATACATATATGGAACATAGAATTTGTACTACTAGCTATGCTAGTCAGCATAAATTAGTCAATGTAGCAGAATGGGTTCTGGCTATCATCCTGAAGGCTGGGAAGGAGAAATGGAGCATCCAGGTTGGAGTTGAGCATGCCAGTTCTGTGTCTTTCTCTAAATACAATTAATACTGTGCTGGGCAGAAACTGGGTTCTTGGTACATACTTGTATAGTGCCTCATATGATGCAGCCCTGATCTTTGATTAGGGCCATAAATAATTAAGTACTACTAATGATAAAGAGTGGGAGGTGTTTGCTATTGACTTGAATGAGACTCAGGATGTTTCACTTCATACATAAATTCTTTTCAGGTGGCTTTCCATACCACCTCAACCAGAGTGATCTTCTAAAAATGAAATAACTAAAATAACGTATTAAAAATCAGGGGAGGACAAACTGCAGTATGAATATACTTCACTGTGAGAGAACGTCTAATTAGAACAGGAGTGGGGAACCTCTGACATGCTGGCCACATGTGGCTAATCCCTTAAAACACTGGTGGGCTGCAAAACAATTTGTTTACATGAGTGTCCAGAGGCATGTAGCCCTGCAGTGTCCAGTGGCTGTGGTTCACTGTTCCCAACCAATAGGAGCTATGGGTTAGGAGCTATGGGTTAGAGTTAGGGTTATGTGACCGCTTACGACAGTTCCCATTGGCTGGACCAGCAAACTGTGGGTATGTCTGCGGATGCTCAGGGTAAAGAAAACACTTTGCGGCCCACCAATGGCTCACCTTGACAAACGGCATGCAAGCTGAATCATATATTTACTGTAAGTACCATATTAATGTTGGAGATTGTACAACATGCAGCTAATATTAGTCTGTAACTCAGCATTCTTGTGTATATTTGTTTAATTGTGCTAAAATGTATCTGGCCTAGTGTAAACTGAACTGACTCTTGGAAGCAAAATATAACTCAGTTTAAAGTGAGATTCTTATATACCAATGACTTCCTTTGTAAACAAGTGGTAAAATCGAAAAAAAGAGTACTGAAAATAAATACTACTGATTCTACTCAAACTACAGGTAGTTGCCAGGATTTTATTCTGGCACAAGAGAAACATGTTAAGCTGTATGCAAGATATTAGACTGTGCTAAACAGGGTATTTGTAGCCAGGCAATTACACATTGTAAGTAAAATGATATCCTATTACAGATGAGATCTTTGTAGTCGTCAGTGGAAATCTGATAGCAAAGCCATATTTTAATGCTTTTAGAGTCTAGAGATGTGCAATAGAAATAAATTGTTTCAGTCTCCATAACTTTAAAGCAAGAATTATTCTAAACAATAAAACATGATTTATGTAACCTTCACAAAAGGGTACAGTGCAACTGATATCTATCACTGTTCTGTACATATTCAGTTAACCAAACCAGATGTGCACACTACATAATGGAGCTTTTATGAAAATGACAACATATTTGTTAAAAGTATTTAAACTAGCACATTACCTTTTAATTCAAATGATTGTAGTCAGACACAGCTTTCACATAGGCCTTATTTACAGGATGTAGATTTAAAGAGGAGGCAGTAATAAGTATGGAGAGTGCACTAAAGATAGCCCAACTAGGTGCTTCAGTGCTACAAACTGCAAAGCAGAAAATGTTATTTTGTATAACAATTTAATCTAAATCCTATACAGAATTATGGCCACAAAGTGAAAGACAGAAAACAATGGGAATAATCTTTCAATATAGTAAAGGACTTAAAGAGAAGATATTTAATGGAAATCCTTTTGGTTGAGCAGATTCACTAGGAAAACGTTTAGCAGCATATAAAAGCAATCAGATCACTGGTCTACAGCCAGAATGCTTCTGAAATAAATGTAGTCAAACGTTACTAATTCTGGGTCACTGAGAACGAAAATGATGCTTAAAATTGTTGATTGGCTCTGGTTTTCAAGATATGCTATCGGGTCAGTTTATACTACCCTTGACTTGCGAATGGTGGAGGATAAGTGAGTTATAAAGGGAAGGGATCTCAGTTTAAACCAGAAATGACTAAAATACATCTTTGACTGGATCTATGAATAAATCTATGACTGGGTTTGGACAGTACTTGCGTTTTAGGCAAAATAATGAATGATGCAATCTGAAGCTGGTATTGCGTCATACATGATATGAATTGCATCATGTTATTCCTAGAAGTCATGGATGTTTTACTGCATAATGGCAATGTTTTGCCATCCATTCCAGTTGCTCATGCAGTCCATATGAAAGAAACCTATGACAACATGAAACAACTTTTGAGGTGCATAAACTATGACCAACATCAGTGGCAACTTTCTGGCGATTTGAAGGTTGTTGCTCTCTTGCTTGGTCTGCAGACTGGATACACAAAGTAATGCTGTTTTCTCTGCGAATGGGATAGTCGAGCAAGAGATTCCCCCTACATCAAAATAGACTGGTCACTCCGACAGTCATTGGAGCCTGGGAGGAAAAGTGTTCAGCATCCACCACATGTTGAATCAAGGAAGATTTTGTTATCACCCTTACACATCATGCTGGGTCCGATGAAGAACTTTGTCAAGGCCATGGACAAAACACAAGCAGCTTTCAAGTACCTCTGTGGAAAATTTCCACGGTTAAGTGAAGTTAAGATAAAGGAAGGTGTCTTTGTTGGTCCTCAGATTCGTGAACTTCGAGATGATGCATTTGACCATGCACTGCGTGGCAAGGAAAAGATGGCATGGAAAGCCTTCCAGTTAGTGGCAATACATTTTCTAAGAAACAACAAGGCAGACAACTACAGGTTGTTGGTGGAAAACCTTCTCAAGGCATACAAAAGCCTTGGTTGCAACATGTCACTAAAGATACATTTTTTGCACTCTCATCTAGATTTTTTTTCCCACCGAACTGCGGAACAGTGAGTGACGAGCACGGCGAGCGATTTCACCAGGACATAGCGTTTCTCCATTGTTGCAATCAGGGCAAATGGAGCCCATCAATGCTTGCAGACTATTGCTGGACAGTGACAAGAGATGCTCCATTTAATGAATACAAGAGACAAGCCAAGAAGTGCCGAGTAGACACTGAATAGGACTAAACTATGTACATAATAGTTTTTGGCCTTTTGTTTCATAATTAATTTTATTTATATAACCCTTTTGCTGATTTTTAAAGTGTTACATAAATAGGACAGGTGAAATATTATCATGTAAAGCAACCATAAACACGTGAAAAGACCTAGGTTTTTAATTTGATTAAAACTCTACTATCTACACAATATACATAGATGTAAAATGTAAAAACTTAAATATCTTGGAAACAGTAGCCAATCAGTTGTTTTAATTGTCATATTTGAATTCAGCACATCAAAATACATAATAAATAGAAGATTTTATCTCTGAAGCAGACGACTCCTAAAAAATTGTAGACCAGTGTAATTAAAAGGACAAAAATACTACAGGCAGTCCCCGAGTTACGTGGATCTGACTTATGTCGGATCCGCATTTACGAACGGGGCTTTTCTCGCCCCGGAACTCGTGGGCGGCGGGACCACCCAGACGCGCAGTGGTCCCGCCACTGCGTCCTCCGGGGCAAGAAAAGCTGCTCCGGGTGTCCCTGGTCTGCTGGGAGGGGTCCCCAGCAGACCAGGGACACCCCAAGCAAAGCCGCAGAGGGTCTCCCTGGTCTCTGCGGCTTTGCTCCGGGTCTCCCTGGTCTGTTGGGGACCCCCGCCCCCCAGCGGACCAGGCTTTTGTTGTGGACGCCTGGGGTGTAGAGTAGCTGGGGTGCTGCCGGGTTGGTCCTGGGGGGACCTACCCGGCAGCGCCCCAGCTGTTCTGTCCCAGGCTCCAGATTCAGCCGCTGTTGAAACTGATCAGTGGCTGATTACAGGAAGCTGGGGGCAGAGCAACTCTGCCTTGGGCTTCCTGTAGTCAGCCCCTGGTCAGTTTCAGCAGCAGCGGCTGAATCTGGAGCCAGATCCGAGTTATGTACAAATTTAACTTAAGAACAAACCTATAGTCCCTATCTTGTTCGTAACCCAGGGACTGCCTGTATTGTGACAGCAATAGATGGGTCACTGTGGAGGAGGGTTCTGAATTACTACAGTGAATTTTATCCCAGTTCTCAGATTTGAGGGTATTGTCCACATGCTCAGATTCTAACATCACCAGATTGGTGCTTGAAAGGAATTTTCCCTAGGTCAGATTGTCAGATGCTAGATTTTTTTTTGCCTTCCTCTGCCATGGGAGGCATTGGTCACTTGCTGGTTTGAACTGTAACAAATGGTAGATTCTCAGTAAGTTGAAGTCTTTAAATCAAGATTTGAGGACTTCAGTAATTTCAGCCAAAAGTCATGGGCCTACTACAGCGATCAGATTAGTGATCCTGGTGGTCTCTTCTGGCTTTAAAGTCTGTAAATCTGAGCTATACAGACTAAGCACTTAATTTTCAGAAAAGGAATATATAGGATACAGTAATGCATGTGCTTCAAGATATGAGCCAACTATTAATCACTGGTTATTAAGTTTCCCCTAGGGGCAAATTATTTTGCGTGGGTCCATTAAAAGATTTCTTGCAACTGATATCAGCCATTGCTGGAGATAAGAATCAGATTCACTAGTGGTCTGATTGCATATGGTAAGTCCTATGTGTAATTGACTGTTCCAAGAAGGAAGAACAGGACTATCAAGGGGTTTTCACTCCAAAACCAAGAACTAGCCTGTGATGAGTATGGATCACTAAGCTGTGGACTCTGTCTCCTGTAAAGAGCAAGGGGTCGTGTATAGGACCACAACAAGTCTGAAGCTAATATTATCCACCAGTAGCACAAGAACCACAAGGCACAACCAGAACTTTGCAACAGTATTAACTAGCAATATCTAAGGTAATTGTTTAGTCATGTAGCCAGTTGGTAAAATTATCTCCCACTATTTACTAAAAACACAGTCATGATTTGCAGTGTTTGTTTCTACTAACCACTCTGGAAAAGTGCAAGAATGATGATAGATTTAACTTCACAGCCAAAGATAATGCAGATCGTGAATTTCTAGTGCTACTAAAAACAGTTGTTGATTAACTACAGTGGGTGCTCAAGTATAACAATGTGGACCATGATCACTAGGAGGTGAGACTGGAATTTTGACTAATCTGAGATTTTTAAAAATATGGCACTTCAGGTTCCAATCTAACCTGAGGTTCAGGGGAGAAACAAAACAGACTGACGATGGATTAAACCGTTTAGCAGCCTTTATCCTGGTAAGAATGTTGAACTTAATTTGGGAGCTGTTTTCATCTATAGTGCGCACACCCCTGATTTGTGAATGTAGCATCCTTTCCTCATATGTTTATCATAAACTATAATTTGGATGTGAAGAGGTTGGAGGTCTTTGCTTCTTGAATACTGCCTCTTTAATACTGTAATTCTAACTTTCTGCCCTCCATGGGTACAAGTTCAGAGGGCTGCCAAACTTTGTGTCAAAGGAGAAATTTACCATAAGTCAAACAATTTTCAGAATCCCTCAGTTCTAGATACAGTATAAGGTAACTAGCTATTAACTGCAGTTCCTGGATTTATTGGGGGGGAAGGGAGGAGAGAAGGGGTGTGATAGATTTTTGTTTAATTAGACCACAGATCTGTAACTTTTTATTATGATGTTTAGTAAAAGGCTTCTATCTAATATTCCCTTTAGTCTAATAAAGCTAGCATACCAGTCCATTTGTAGACTTAAATGTGGGTGTTTAGGAAACCTATTTCAGATTGGACCTCTCTGATCCCAGCACCCTTGGGACCTGACAAGTCTTGCCCAGGGACTGTTAACAGTGTCCCCTCCGCTGCTGGTGTACTGGCTTTCCCCTAGTCGCAGAGTTCCCCTGCTGGCCACCAGCCCCTGCTCCCAAGCTCCTCTCCTGGCTGCTGTCCCGACTGCCAGGGGCTCTGCAGGGATCCTTGCCCTAGCAGAACTCTGCTGGGATGCCAGCCCCACTGCTTGCATGTTGGCTGAGCTTCCAACACTAGCAGGACTGCTGATCCCGCTGCTGCCATTCTGGTAGGGCTCCCTGCAACTGGCCCAGCAGTACTCCCAGCCCCAGAAGGGCTCCTGGTTGCCAGCTCTCCTGCTGCTGGATTCCCAGCTACTGGAATTCTCTGATCTAAGAACATCCGTGGTCCTGCCAGACAACCAGGCTACGTCTACACTGGCCCCTTTTCCGGAAGGGGCATGTAAATTTCAGCAGTCGTCGTAGGGAAATTACTTTATTAAGTAATTTTTAAATTTCTATTCATATTTTAAATTATGAACCTACCTCCTTTTCTCCAGCAGTCACTATTGTATGGTTTAATTTACCACTTCCTTGGCGAAAACTGAAACAAAGAAATTGTTATGCACAGCTACCTTTTCCACACTTTGTTTTTTTCCCCTCCTTCATTGGGCAATGGGCCTACCCTGTACTTGGTCTTCCTCTTGCTTCTAATATACTTGTAGAGTGTTTTCTTATTATCCTTTGTCTCTATCTAGATTGAACACATTTGTTTTCTTAATACAAAATAAGTTTATCATGAGAAATGGAGGCAACGCTAAGGTCCAAACAAAACTGTAAACTACTCTTTGCTGACGCATGTTCCTAGAAGTAAGCTGAGCGTGTTAACAAGTGAGTTCAGTAATTTTTTTTTCCTTGTGTAATTTGAAATGGAAGTGGGCGTCCAGACTCTTTAGAATGAGACTATCCATTTTGGGGGGAATTATAGAAATTAAACAAACCCACTATTCACTGAAATCTGACTGAGGTCAAAATCTGAATTGTTTCTTCATGAGGATTTTCATGAACCACAGGATTGTCAGTTCTGGCAGAAATGATTTAACAATATCCAGAGGGATGAAAATTATCTTGGAGGCAGATTAAAGAATAGACACATTCTCCTACCATTTAATTAAAAAATGAATCAGAGTGGCTTAGCAGCACATGGGTGAATACAGCATCAGTAAGGACACAATAACTTGGGTATAGCTTTGTAGTTGGCTACTCACACCTGGCTTGAGTTAACTCAGGTGCTTAGGTTCAGATGCTGATGCAGTTTTCTGTCACACAACATTCAAAGTCACCAATATTGACACCATACAAAGGGTTTTGTCTAGAACTACAATTCACTCAATCTTGCCTTTAATATATTTCCATATACATTTCAATCATTTTTGGCTGATCTGGGCTTTTACAGGGAAAATATTAATGAAGAACTTATGTTATCCACTTGAGAAAAATATTGTAAGTAGTCCCTTTGGGTGAAAAATATTTTTAGCATGTTTGTATAACCTTGGGTGGGCTAGACTTCAATACCCTTCTCCAGTGCCTAAAAGAAACCCCCACTTCTACAGCATTACTGGAGACCCAGAGTGAGTCTGTAAGGAATTTCAGCAAGGATTGCCCATTGTCATCCTCCCTACATTCAAGTTCCAAAAGAAACTAAAGACATCAATTTAATTCAATAACTTTATAAAATCTTAAGAAAACATACTCTAATTCTTACAACAGAACACAGCTATTTTATAGCTCACAAATGTCAACAGTTACAGTAAACATAAGTAAAGAGAAAACGAAAAGTGAAATTTGAACCATTCAGTCCACACAACTACAGTAAGAAGAGACACAGGTTCCAAAACCTTAGATTTAGTTAATGAAGGTCTCAGTTTGTGCCTCTGAGATCCAATTTGCACTATATGCTGAGTCTGAATGATTTCTCCACTTGCTTGTAGGGAATCCTCAGTTGGAGTCCAGGCAGACTCTTCCTCTGCTATGGTCCCTGCTAGGCAGCCAGCTCACTGATTAACTAGTCAGTTAGTTCACAAGTAAACAGGCTTAAAGAAACCCTGTTACAAGAAAATACAAAAACAGAGAATAACAAAATAGAAATGACTCTCTCCATTGCTACATTTACAGAGAAGCTGAAGAATCCCACTGAATGAGAAATTAAACTAGAACAGTGTGACTAAAATCAAAACAGCATTTAAAGCACACAACTAACACAAGTTATTTCCCCTACCAGGTTCTCCTAGCTCTAAGCAGTATTGCCTGTGATCCCTGGTAGAGGGTTAACAACATCACTACATGCTGCAAAGTGAGGAAAAGCAGCCAGTTCTCTGTTCCTGGCTTAGCTTCTTCCAGCTCTCATAGGCACTAGACAATCATTTGCCCTGCCTCTTTTCTCATGAAGTCTGACTCCAAACTACTGGACCAACTCCAGAAACTTCTGGGTTGAGTACTGAATCTACCCAGCAACAGTAACACTCAACTCATTCCTATCTCCCCCAAGGGGTCTCTTAAAGATATAGCTCCCTATTAAGTGCATGGGTTACATATGGACAACAATGTGCTAGAAGAACTAAAAATTCAGTAAACTACTGAATGGCTTTGTGTTAATCCAATCAAATCACCTTTTGCTTTTGGCTATTTATTGCAGGTTTATTCAGCTTAGCCTGGTCACGTGCAATTGAAGAAACCCCATATCCTCGCTGATGCTGGACTGCCACTGTCCCTGCGCACTGTGTAACATTGAGTCTGATGGGCAGCATCTCCATTTCCACTCAATATGGTGGAAAACACCTGCTATAGTTTGCCTGATTGTAAGAGGACAGCCTTGGCTTCGTGAAGCATATAACTGAAAGATACAACTCCCCCACCGTTGGACAACGTTTATGTAAGAGCTCCAAAAGTTAAACACTGGGTTCCCTTGCTCTTTTTCTGGACATACAGGCAGTCCCCGGGTTACGTACAAGATAGGGACTGTAGGTTTGTTCTTAAGTTGAATCTGTATGTAAGTTGGAACTGGCGTCAGCCGCTGCTGAAACTGATCAGTTTCAACCGTGGCTGAATCTGGATGCCAGTTCTGACTTACATACAGATTCAACTTAAGAAACCCAGGCATCCCCAAGTCAGCTGCTGCTGAAACTGATCAGCGGCTGATTCCAGGAAGCCTGGGGCAGAGCAACTCTGCCTCGGACTTCCTGTAGTCAGCCGCTGGTCAGTTTCAGCAGCGGCTGACTTGGGGACGCCTGGGGCAGAGCAGCTGGGGTGCTGCTGGGTTGCTCCAGTAGGGCGGCTCCTCTGCGCTACTGGAGCAACCCAGCAGCACCCCAGCTGCTCTGCCCCAGGCGTCCTGATTCAGCCGCTGCTGAAACTGACCAGCAGCAGCTGAATCAGGACGCCTGGGGCAGAGCAGCTGGGGTGCTGCCGGGTTGGTCCGGAGGGGCGCTGCGGGACCAACCTGGCAGCCCCCAGCTGCTCTACCCCAGAGGTAGGCAAGAAAAGCCTGGTCTGCTGGGGGGGGGGGGGGGGGGGAATTGCTGCACCCCCCACCCCAGCAGACCAGGGAGACGGGGAGCAAAGCCTTGGAGCACGCCCACAGGGGGACAGCGCCCCCTGCGGGCGTGCTCCGAGGCTTTGCTCCCCATCTCCCTGCAGAGCAGGGAGACGGGGAGCAGCTTTCCTCGCCCCGGAGGACGGGGACGGCGGACCGCGGCGCATCTGGGCGTCCCGCCGCTCCCGTTCTCCGGGGCGAGAAAAGCCCCGTTCGTAACTGCAGATCCGACACAAGTCAGATCCGTGGAACTCGGGGACTGCCTGTAGTCCTCATATTTCATGAGTACATTGGTTACTTCATCTGCTCTATGCAGAACATAAAATGAGTCAATGACCTCTAGTTACTTGCCTACTTTGTCCATGGGAAATGCTCGAAGACTGGAATCTCAGGCACTGCATGTTTTTCATACAAAAGAATGTGTACTCCCATGTTGCAATGGTAAGTGATCTTTCAGAACACACGGATTCTAGGGCAGCAACTTCTGACTATCAAGATATCACAAAGTGCTGCATCCACAAGTGTTCTGCCAAGGACACCTAGAAATGACATAGCTAATCAGTTTGCTTATCCACGCTATCAAACATCTTGTGTAATCATCATCTTTGCATTGGACTTGTGCTTTTTGTATATATTGCTTGGTCAATGGCCAACACTACGTGATCAGCTTAAAATTAAACAGCTATATCAATACTTCATTTCCAAACTGTTTAGAGACAGACATCTGTTTGTTTGATGCCTCAATAACTGGAAGGCAAGGGATAGCTGACTTCTCAAGAACACAATCATGCTGAAGGGCAGTATAAAAACATGTTCCTCCAGGAAGTGTACATGAGTCAGCATTGAGAGCCTTCATGCAAATATGTGCCAATTCATGTCTCAATGCAGGTTCCAGGTTTGAACTGTAACCATCAGCTTTTAATGGGTCACGTATCACCACTCAGTTCTTGTGGACCTTGTTTCTTGTTCTGATGGTACTGCTTTATCACATATCTAGAGAGTGCTTTAAGAAACCTATTTACAACTCTTGGTGACAGTACTCTGTCTGTTAGGGGTTTTTTTTCCTCCAAAATCAATATTGTCCCAGAATAGAATTGTTGGAGCTTTCTTTGCAAAACTCCGTGGAGTTTCATTAGAATCTTTTACCCTCCTGTAGCTAAGCAAGGTTTGTGTCATGGCTAATTAGCATATTTCCAGATGCACAATGTCCCTGTTTGTTTAGTATGGTGACAACTTGACAGAATTGTTAACTCTGGGCAAATAGCTTTAGGGGACTGTTTTCAACACTTGGATTCAAGGTAAATAAAGCCTTGGCACAGAAATATGAGTAAGGTCACTTCATCTGGGAGATCAACATAGCCAGCCTCTGACTTGCCAATAATCCAGCGAAACTCTACAATTTGATGAACTTGCATGACAGACTTTGCAGATTCAACACTTTAAACTGATTGTTGTGAGTAGCCAGCGATAACTCATTCCAGGAGGATAATCCAACATACTCTTAATCAGTGCACCACTGTGCAATGCCCTAGTTGACTGTACATCATAAGCTTGCATACTTACAGGTAATATTATCCTCTTATGTTTAAGAATGAATTTGTTGTTGCTGTATCTGTTTCTGCCTCTGATAAGGAAATCTATTAATGTACTTTTTTGAAAGTGTGTCAATGTACCCCATCTCGTTAACATTCTTGTGGTGTATATAAGAAAGGGGATGAGCTGGGGGAAGTCACATTCCAGGCAATACAGCAGGTCCCCGAATTACGAATATGTTACGGACCAAATGCTTGGCTGTAACTTGTAATGGTTGTAACTCGGAACCCACTGAGTTACACTGCGACCGAGCTGTTCGTAAGCGTGGATCACGTTCGTAACTTGGAGCCCGCATTTACGACTGCTTTGGTTGTAAGTGCGGATGGTCGTAAGTCAAGGTGGCCATAAGTTGGGGACCGGCTGTATTTCAGTCTACCAACTCTGCAATACAAAAACATGGTACTCCTCAGGGACATATATCATAGGTGTAAACTGTGATTCTGCCACTCTGCTTTAAATTTGTTTTACTATAGTATTCAATATTTACTGCAAACTTAAAGATTAGAACAATGCTGTGATGTTTACATTTGTTTCTGCCATGATTGTGCCTAAATGATTATGAAAATGTACAATATATTGTTTGTTTATAATTTGAAGCATCAAGACCCTCGTGCATTTTCACAAGCTCAATTAAAATCTGGGTAAGTCTTGTCATCTGCAGTACCTCTTGGTGGATGACAGTGGTATGTACAATCTTGTGGGCTTCACAGTGCATCTGTTCAGCACAAGTTGGCTTATACTTATCTACAAATTTTGTCCAAAATCTTGTGTAGTTTCTGTAATGCATTTTATGGTACCGAACTTCAACTTTCATAATGTCCTTGTACATTAAGAGAATGTTATTTTTGAACTTCCCAACTTTCCTGCATCTATGGTTTCTGCCTGGTCTAGTTAGTCTCTTACATTCCTGGTGATGTAGCCTGCCTTTTTCTGGCATAAGATGCGGATACAAAAACAGTGAAGCCAGGCCTTGACCAAAGTGCCTTCCTGGAGTTGGGTAAAGATGTAGAATGGTTCCGGAAGAGGTACTTTCCATCATCCTGTTTTCCTGTAATACTGACAACTGAACATAGCATTTTTTACACACACTGTACTTTTTGTGTATAGAATGCCTATTGTAGGCGGGATGGATCCCTGAGTCACTGGGGATGTTATCACATTCTCTAGACAGCAGCTGTTGAAATGCTTCCAATTATCACCTGGAAAGTTCAACCATACTTGAGCATGTTCACAGTATTTATCCAACCTGGCACATGGAAATGGTTGAGTGGAATCCTTGATTTGATGCTAGAATGCATATAATAATGCAAATCAGCCATAAAACTGGATTTCTTGTGAATCTTAGATGACTAACAGCAGATTTTCTGGTCTTCATCACCATTTTTGAGTGTGGCCATATTGATTTTACATGAATACACATGTTAATTGGTCAAATCCAAGGCATGCAAGTTTTATTACTGGCTCTGTATGCGGTGCAAGTGCTAGGCCTAATACCAGGATAACTTTCCAATAGTTGCATGCTGAGAAGCAGGGGAAGAAGGAGGAGACACACACCTAGGAAGCCATAATGAAATCACATCCTGAAAATCTATCTGGATAACCATGTTCATTACTGTGCATGCAATATCCCATAATATTAACTGTTAATTCTAGAAAAACATGGTAGTGCTAGGTACATATACTTTTTATTGTGTTCTTACCCTTTCTTTTTTGTTTAAAATGTAAATAGATACTGATTTGAGAACACAACCTCCTTGTAAAGACTTTATATGCTACTGTTCATTTGCCAGCAAAACATACGACCATGTACATTTTAGGAAGAAATTAATTTGAAATATCATGAATTCAAATACTTTGCCTGCAGTTAGAATGGAATGCATTCATAATTACTGAAACATGATTGCTGCTGATAAATTAGGTAACGGGGTAATGTATTGCACCAGTAATTTTAACAAAATAGCAATATAGCTGATTATTGCTCACTGTCTGTATGATCAATGAGGACCATATTAGTGTATAATTTGCACTAGATAGCTCAGACTTCGGTGCTTTGAATTCTGCAAGAAATTGTCTATAAAGATAAGGGGTTTTGAGATTTCAAATATATTTTCATATGAAGTATGATGCTTTCACTAATTATTTCAATATAGTTTTGAACATTTTTTAAATCATTTTTTGTACTATTTTGGGCCCAGATTAAGCAAATATTGTGGAAATTGTAGCCAAAATACTTTAATTGGGATAGCATAAAAATTGGTTTATAGTCAGCTAACTTTGGATGTATTGTGACAGGGTTTCTGAAAGAACTTTTTACACAAGATCTCTCAGGCTATTGCCCACATATCTGCATAGAAGAAAACTTCCCATATAGCCTGTAAGCCCACTCTGATTCGTTCCCAGTGAACTGTGTGAGAGTGTTTGTCCTTTTAGGCCTATTGGAGAGGGTAATTGTGGGAAGGCATTGGACTGTCAACATGCAAGTGATTTAGTCTGTGTCCTCATTATAAAGTGAGTGGGTTACCTTACCAGTCTGACAATGGCACCCAAACCCCTGCTAGCCTGGGTTTAAAGCACAACCAAACTTAAGTGAAAGGATTGTGTGCAGATGGGGGAGTGGCAATACCAGAGTAATAGTCCAAGTTAACTCTTCAGTGAAGACATGCCCGAAACATGCAGCAGCAGCAGCAAAGTGCACGCAAACAGAGAAAGGGAACCAAGAATATTGGGTGTTGCTCCAGGGCCCCACGAGAGACAGCCCAACCAACCTCTAAATATTAACAAGAAAGAAGAACTTTGAAATATTATTGTAAATCAGGTTATAAAAAGTGCTGAAACAAACTTTTAAAATCAATATCTAAAAATTTAATTTGATGGTGGCTTTAGGTGAAACTTGAACTGAATTTCCATACTTTCCAATGTCTGGGTAAATGTAAGTTTCCTCTGTCTGATTAGCATGATTTTTTTTCCAGGACATTTCTATCTTCTGCAGCCAAAACAGTTTCATTTTATTAGTGACCCTAGGAAGTAACCACACCTTAGTTTTAATGGTTGTCATTTTGCAGTTTCTTCTGTAGTCATCTCCAGTACAAATAAAATACTTTTACTCTTTCATGGTTAAACAAATAGCATCCAGAAGGAAACTTTTCTACACTTTTTCATTAAAAGACCCTGTATGGACCCAGTTTAATCTTAAGAATTGGAGTATCCAAAATTATGGTGATGCTTGCAAGATCTCCAAAACTCTCTGAACTACATGGGTTTTAATTTTTTTTTCCCCAATTCATTCTTGATAGGTATACTGCAACCATACCTATGTATACACAATCTTAAATTCACCTTAGCAGAAATGTGCATGTGTGATAGGTACTTAACCATAGTGATTCCTGCTGACAGGCACAAGTCTGAACTGGTTACCGAAGCTAGGCTTGGAGGGAACTTAAGATTTATCACTTTTCTTTGACGGACTGGGTGGGAATATTCCACATGACTGATTTTTTTTCTTTCTTTCTATAATTACAGTTATTGGACATTGCTGAACTGAGGCTCTTATGGTCTTTGGTTTCTATGTTTCTAAAAGGTAACACATGCAGGAGTCTATGATTTTAGGCCTTGAGCCAAAACTCATTGCAGCCATCAGCAGTATCTTTTGACTTAAGTGGGCTATACATTTAAAATAATACCAGGATATCTATCCAAGGCTCTTAGCAATCTAACACCTAATACAATAGAGCAGGTCCTTAGCCCAGCCCTCACTGATGTAGCCCTCAACTGAGAAACCTCACACCTCTGGTGCTCCAGCCCTATGGGCGAGAGGAAGGGATAGGGAAGACTGAGGTTCAGGGCTTCCCATAGACCAGATTTACTTTTTTGTGGTTCCAGACTTAGTAGATTTTATAGGCTCCCTTAAGCTCTGGAGTAGGGACAAAAATGAGGGGTTCATTGTGTGGGCTGCCAAGTGAGACAGCAATGGGGTGCAGGATCTGGGAGGGAGGTTGCAGAAGGAGGAGAAGTTTCAAGCTCTGGGTGGGAGGTAAGGTGCAGAAGCAGGCTGGGAATAGGGTGTCCAGGGGGAGGGAGCAGGAGCAAGGGAGGGTGCAGTGTGTGGCCAGGAGAGGGTGCAGAAACAAGGGAGGGTGTCAGAGCACGCGGAGGGTGCCGGGTCTTGGGAGAGAAGAAAGGGGGAGTGAGTAGATTTGGAAGGGGGTGTGCTGAGCATGAGGGACCTTTCCTGGTTTCGTGCCTCCTTGCAGCAACAGCCACAGCCATGCTGTCCTGGAGGCTCTGCGGTCTGGGCCTGGCCCTGGAGGCCCTGCTGCCGTAACTGTGGTCTGGGGCTGGCACTGGAGGCCCCGCTGCTGCAGCCCACGTGGTCCAGGGCTGGCCCCAGAGGCTGGAGGGGCCGCTGCCACATAGTCCTCGGTCAGCCCTGAACCATGTGGCTGCAGCAGGGGCGACTCCCTACTCTGGGGCCAGCCCCAGACCAGAGGGGCATCTCTGGTCCTGGCCAAGGCACCACTAAGGAGCCTCAACCCCAGCACTGTCTCCTCCCACTGCAGCCTAACCTGCTGCAGGGAACACTCTCTAGCAGCTGTGCAGGGGGAGAAGTTCCCTCCCGTGTGCCACTGAAAATTGACTTGTGTGCCATAAGTGGTACACATGCCAGAGGTTGCCAACCCCTGCACTAGGGGGTGGAACCTGGAACTGCCTCATGGGCTGGATCTGGCCCACTGAGAGGCTTTTGTCAACCCCTGCCTTAGGCCTTTATCTTACTACAAACAGCAACAGTTTCTGAACAAAAGGAAAAGCCTAAAACATCAATAGGTTCCCTGCTGTCATTTTAAACTATTCTTATGGGGGCTAAGAGAGACATCACACCATCTAGGCATGCTACTTTTGTTTTTACACTTATTTTAATAGGACAATGGCTCAGCTCTTTCATGACCATTTACTTGTATTATCAAAACTCTCCATGCCTGTGAAGACAATTATAAACAAATTCTGTTATGGGTGCTTGCAAAATATGAAGCATACAAACATACACTCCGATAAAGGGCATCTTTAACATTCTGCTGATAGGAATAACTGGAACAATATATAAATAGAACCAGAAGAATAAGATGTCATTAGATAAGAATTTAGTGCTTTATCCAAAGCCTATTGATGTCAATGGAAAGTCTCCCATTGACTTTAATAGGGTTTGGATCAGGCCCTTATATACTTATTAAACAGGCTGTCATCAAATAAAACAGAAATAGCAACACAAGCTCTTTTGTTATAATGAATAGAAGATGATACACCAATAATGGTGTCCTATTCTTTACAGGCATCCTTGTGACCAAATGAATACAAGAATGTATTTTTGTAGCATGATGGTGCTACTTCTATTGTTATATTAGGGTTGAAACACCAAAACGTTAACAGATTAATTTGGGCATAAGCTTTTGTGGGTAAAACCACTTTGTCAGATAAATTTATGAAAGTTTGTTCCCAAATAAATCGGTTAGTCTTTAAGGTGCCACAGAACCCTCGTTGTTTTTGCAGATGCAGATTAATACAACTATCCCTCTGAGACTTGTCAGACTTTGTTTGTGAGGAAGATAATGTAATAGCAACAAAAAAAGAGGAAAAAATAGGAAACTAACAGTGAAATCTCTGAAGTGCTCTTCTGCTGCAAAGAGCAGAATCTAAAAAAAAGTTGCAACTCCACTTTGCTACTCTGCAGTAGCACTTCCTGTTTCATATGAACAATCCACTTGTTCACTTATCACCAATACTGATGTTTATAACTTTGCATCTCCCCATTAAAATATTCTGCTGTCTCACCATCAACTTTTCCTTGTATATGATCATTTGTAAACATCACACTTTATGAGTTACAGCAGTATAAATCCTGAGTTACTCCACTGAAATGGAGTTACACTGTTGCTACTGACAGCAAAAATAGCTTTGTTTGTTGTGACTTGTGAATCTCTCCACTATAGCAATAACATAATCTTAACAAGCTATCATTGCATTCACATATATTGTTAAACTGGTAACTATAAGAAACAGAAATACTTGTTGGTATTGATTAATTGGATTGATTTAAATAGAATATTCTGAAATAAAATTGTCACAGCCTGAGGACACAGATGTGGTGATTACCTTTCAGTAACTGTACATTGTTTTCTTATGCATACAATGAACTTGGCCTAGTTATGGGAATCTCCATCTGTATAACCAATCTTGAGAGTTTCTCAATAATAGTATAGTATGGAAATCCCTGTATACTAGTTCTGCAATTTTGTACATCTGTAAAGCTATTTCTTAATACAGTGAATTGCAAATGTGCCTACTCTAATTGGCTAACTAGCTGTGTTCTGGGCTGACTAAACCTTTAGTGTACTGATAAATACAGTATAAAAGCCTAAATAACGTGATTAGATTAAATAAATTCTCT
This sequence comes from Pelodiscus sinensis, assembly GCF_049634645.1. Lineage (NCBI taxonomy): Eukaryota > Metazoa > Chordata > Testudines > Trionychidae > Pelodiscus > Pelodiscus sinensis. Next base: position 94,042,024 of record NC_134715.1, on the reverse strand, counting down.
CTGTTTATAGGGGCTCCTGAATTTAAATTTCCAAGCTGTTTGCCAACTATAAAAATGATTGCTTTTGTTCTTCTTTCACTTCAGCTGCATGAAAAAAACCCCTAAAACATAGATGGATTGAAAGAGAAGGGGGAGGGATTTGCTAGAAAACTGGACTGTTAGACCACTGCAAGCATAGCTGCCACTCAAAGCATTTATTTTGGCTTATAAAACCTTGCATTTGAGTTGAAAAACTCTACTAGGTAGAGATCATAGATAGGACAATAGAAGGCCCTGTAACTGAACTCCAGCACATACCTAGAGACGCCTCACTGCCACTTCCTGCTGGTGATGAAGAGGGAGCTAGGATTTCCTCTTGAGGTGCTGTTCAGTTTATGGCTCTCTTTCATATCAGCATCTGGCTATTAGATAATTCAAATACAGCAACTCCTCTGTCCCACCAACTGGGGAAAGTAGCTCTTTCTAAGTTGAGTGGTTATGCCTTTTCTTCTATCCTGCCTTCTGTCTCGTTTACTCTTCGTCTACCTTCTTACTTTTTTTTAATGAAACAGGGACTCAGTTAATTTTGTCTCCTCATCCTCTGTGAGTAGTTCTAGTGCCTATCTGGGCCGCTGCTCTATGAAAAGCACCCATGAAACTGACTGGAACCATGCTAACTTCACTATAAGAGCCATAACACAATCTGACAGTAAAATCTGAGACACCATTATTAAATAATTGTCTGACTTCCCATTGTCTGATTCCCTCCCAAAGTTTTGCACATTTGTGAAAATTAATTGTTAAACATCAATAACATTTTAAATTATATTTTTGAATAATTTGTCAATATCTCAAGCATAAACGTGTATGTGACTATTATGAAACCAATTCTAATTTTTTTTCTTATCTAATTTTTAATGTAGTGCTTATGAAAGGTGTCTGATAGCATACTACCTTTAGGCTATGTCTACACTCACGGCTTCTTGTGTCAAATATGGAAATGAGGATGCATGGAATATGCGAGGAATATCACTGAGTCTCCTTTACATACCTAATGAACCACCATTTTTGTATAAGAGGCTCTTGCCCAGGAGCTGTCTACACTGCCCCTTCTTGCACAAGAAAAACCCTTTTGTGCAATGCCGTTATTTGTGGGCACATATTCCTGTTCATCCAGAAATATAATTTATGCTATGTGCCAACAGTGTCCGTCTGCTATATATATTGGACAGACTTCTCAGACACTTCACCAAGGAATTAATGCCCACAAATCAGACAGTTTCACAAAGAAAAAAGTTTCTTGTCATTTCAACCAGCCTGGGCATTGTCTCAACAACCTCACTGCATGTATCTTACTTCAAAGAGACTTCAACACCAGACTACAAAGGGAAACCTCACAACTGTCATTCATGCTTAAATTTGACACATTAGGAATGGGCCTTAACAAAGATGCTAACTACCTTACCCATTACAAAGATAGCTTCCCCAATTATCACCCCTAATATCATTCTCCTAGACAGTAACCTTCCCTCCTCTGTTCTAAAATCTGATTTGTCAATTTTATGTTGTCACTTTTTTTTTTAATTGTATCCCTTTGGTATATATGGTCATGCCAATTTTCTTCCACAATTTGATCTGAGGAAGTGGGTCTGGCCCAAGAAAGCTCATCACCTAATAAACCATCTTGTTAGTCTTTAAAGTGCTGCGTAGTCCTGTCTTTGGTTTCAGCAAGATCAAACTAACACGGTTACATCTCTATTACTACTGGGAATCAAAAAGATCTAGTAACCATTTAGGGTTTAAAAAAAGAGAAAGTTTGGTCTGTTTTGAACTCTGCAAAGTGAAGACTTCAAGTTGGGGAGGGAGGGGTAGCAGAACTGTTTCTTTTTTTCTCTTGTCCAGCTAGGTTTGGCCGCCTAAACTCCTTGGGCAGCTTCATCACCCACCCCCGAGGTGGAGGCGCTGCCTAGGGAACTCCAGTACAGAATGTTCCCGGAAGAGAGAGCGAGGGGAGCTGGGGGTTTGCGTGGCAGCCCCCGGACCTAGCCAGGGAGCGGCACGCACCCACCAGCCCTCCCTGCACTGCAGTTGTTGCTCACATGTGACTGGTAGCCCAGGACTGTCCCTGCTACACCAAGTTTGCACCTAGTACTTGTGCCCCGGGGGCAGCTGTTGCTGGTGCCTGTGTTCGCGCGGGGCAGCGTGCAGCGCGCTGCATGTACCTGCTAGCGGCTGAGCCCCCTGCCGGGGGGCTCTGTAGGCGCCGAAGTGGGCAGGCCCCGCCGTGACTGCTCCCTGCCGCTGCCCCCTAAGGAGGCTGCCCTGGCTGAGGCGGGAGTCGCGGCGGGCGCAGCTCCTCGCGCCTGTGAGAGGGACCCCGGCAGCCTCCGGCCGGCGGGGCGCAGCACCAGCAGCACGTCGGCGCGGAGCCTGCGGAGCCGGCGCTGGGGGGCGCCTCCCCGCGCGTGTGACCCTGCGCGGCAGCGGCGGGGGCAGCCCCGCTCCGGCCTGGGAGGCGCCGCTCGGAGAAGCTGGCACGTAGCGAACGATCCGAAAGCAACAGGAGCTGCATGGCCGCTGTGGTTCCCGGCACGCACGCTCCGCCTTGGGCTCTGCCCCAGCGAGTGCGAGGAGCCGGAGTCCTTCTCTCGCCACCCAGAGCGGCGCTTCCTCGCGAGCCAGCCCATCCTTCCTGCCGTAGGTGAGTCCTCTGAGCTCGAGCTTGCAGCCCTCCGGGCCGAAATGGCAACCAAACTCAGGGCAAGTGGTTCTGGCTTACAGGGTTCATAAGCGGGCGCGGGTGTCATTGTAAATTGCTCGTCTCGCTCTGTCCATTGTAATACACCTGCCCCCTTCCCCAGCAGGGTAAGTACGATCAGTTCATATTTTAGAATCTGGGGCAGTTTTATGGTTTTGGGGAAGTAAAATAATAGTTTATATGGAAATGCCAACATGAAATGATGTTTAGCTGCCCTGATGACATCTGCCTGTTCCACTTCCCCGTTGCTTGGGGAGTTAGTGGTGTGCATTAAATCCTCAGATTAGATCTCTGTTCAGTGAGGCTCAAAAGCTCTGCCAAAATGACTTTACAGGGTCTGGTTTAAGTTGAGGCAAGCAGGGAGATATAGAGATGCCCCCCCCCATCATTGTGGTGTTTATATAAGAGCACCTTCTGTTCTGAGATCTTTAGATAGAGGATCATGTTGTTTACAGTACTGAGGCACAACAGAATGAATTCAGGGTAATCTTACATACTGCCTTTGGCCTGGGAACTATATACACTGAACAGTTGTATATCCATTGCCTAGAAATGCTGGAACTGCTCAAGAACAATATAAGAAGGCAGTTATACCAATGTGTGATTTTCATTGCAGGATGGTCAAAACACCTGAGCAGGATCTACACTTAAAAGTATATACTGTCACAGTCAGGGGATACCTGCAGCACTGCTGGAAAATGGATACTTCATTACCTGTAGTGGGTGCCCCCAAAATATTCTTGTGGCTTTTAGTGTAAACTGAATCAACCTTGCCATTTTAAAAAAGTTTGATTAATTTTTGTGTAGGGTGTATATTGTGCAGAGAGCACTTCGAGTCCACAGTTTCCTTCTATTTACTCTTCCCCAAAAAGGTCCATATTTCTACAATCCTTCCTTCTGCTCAGGTGCACATGATGTAATTCCATCCAGAATCTGTCAACACTGTTCCATATGTCAGAAGGCTCAAGAGTGATCTTTTGAGAGCAACACAGTGCCTTCTCAGAGGGGTGAAGCCAGTCTCTGGTAGTCCAGGGTACTCAGAATGTGAATTTAGATACCGTAAACACAATTAACAAGCCTACAGTACCTTTAATGCTAAGTGCTAAAATAAATGTAAAAGATGAGTGTATGCAGGAGTTATGACATGCAACTATTTTTAGAGCAGTTTTAAAAGATTTAGACCTGTCTGTTGCATTTTATTTAGAAAGGAAACTAATACTGCAATAGGAAACTGTTGCAGTACAGATGGAGGGATTTGTGACCCCAGTTAAATCCAGAGATTGAGTGGAACATTACTGTATGCAATGAATAAAATGTACTCTTGCCATGTATTTAAACCAGGGGTCGGCAACCTTTTCAAACAAGAGAGCCAAACTACATCAAAATTCAGAACAAGTGGTCAACAAAGAGCCGTATAAGAATGCCTATTTGCATGACTGAAAATATACAACTTAATATTATTGATAATTGACAAAAGGATTAATAGTAGCATTAATGAAACATTTTACTCACAGACATTATTTATGCTGCTGCATGTTTTCACACATTTCTTTGAAGTTTACATCATAACTGGTCAAATTCAGGTTCATTCAAGCTACGTGAGTAATTATGTGTTTTTAACATTTTTCATTTTAATTTAAAAAGTTGCATGTATTTTGGGAATGACAAAAAAGCCATATTTGGGTTCCATTCTGAGCCATATTTGGCTCAAGAGCCGTAGGTGGCAGACCCCTGATTTAAACACAAATGACTCTGAGCTTTGGACAGTGATAAAAAATGGTATAAGAATTAGGGGTGTAAGAGTGTAGCCATTTAAATAGGTAATCAATTATCCAAATATTTACACGTGGATCCCAGTCTGACTCCTGGGGAGTTGTCTGCTGCCACACACTGCTGTCTCTGATACGGAGGCAGCAGCATGTGGCGAGAGGCAGAAGCCCCTAAGTGTGGGAGGAAAATGGCTTAAAAATCGGCTCTCTGCATGCACTAGCCACAGAGCCTTCTGCTGGTTCACTCTGTTGCCTTGATATCATAGGCAGGAGCCGTGATCAATTACATGGTCAATCAGTTACACACATTTTAATATCCTTAGTAAGAATGGTCAGGAGCTTCTTTATAAGTGATTAAATATCAAATTGTCAAATTGTGGAAATTTCTGTAAGCACTGTACAACAGTACTATCGACTGAAGTAGTTAATAAGAGAGGAGGGAAAAGGACAAGTCAAAAGGGAAATGGGTGCATTCTGTGATGTGGTTTCTTCATAAGAATTCATAGAATTTAGTCAAGTGAAAAATAGATGCCTTTAGGTACACGTTTTTGTGGCATTCTGAACATGTCATTGAATAGGTAAAGTGAAATGAAGTTCAGGGTGTAACATGATTGTCAGTTACATACCTTTTTCATGCCTCAACTAAGGATGTTAAGAAGCAGGTAATTGGCTAATTGTATAGTCGATACAGTTTGTATTGACTACACAATTAGTTAATAAGGGGAGTCTCTTTGTCCCAGTTTGTGCTGGGTCTAGAAGCTACCCCTGCTGCAGCTCTGTAGCTTAAATGCAGTAGGAGCCAAGTGCGCAGGAAGCCTGGCTCCTCCTACATTTAAACTGCAGAGCTGCAGTGGGGCTAAGTCCGGGACCCAGTGCGAGCTGGGAGTGGGACCTATGCATTTTAAATGTAGTAATTGCTGCCCAGCTTTTACTACATTTAAAATGCAGAGGCACAGCAGTCTGGGACCTGACATGAGGCTCTCCCGGCCCGCGGCATTGTGGAGACGGTCCTGGGGGGAACTGACTTTTAAGCTGGCTCCTCCCAGCAGTGGCTCCTACTTCACCCCCTCTTGCTGTCTCTGATACAGAGTCAGCAAGGGTGAGGGGAGGGGAGCGATTAGTCGACTCAACTACCCGATAAGGCTAGGCTTATCGGGTGGTTGACTACTCGACTAGTAACTTACATCCCTAATGTGAACACTATAACTTGTCTAGCAAGCTGGCTTGTTTTTCCGGTTTTGGGATTAATTAATGCATATATTAGGTTTTAAAATTTAGATAATTTTAAACTGATTAAGAAGATTCAATACCCAAAATATCAGGCAGGAGCATCTTAATTTCTGTTGTCAGCAATAGCACATAGGAACAGATGTCAAGAGCAGGAACAGTAAACTAGTTTTTTAATTTGCTGATGGATTCCAGATTTGTTTATACACCATTCATTTTGTAATTCATAGCACAGCCAAGTGTCTGTTGCCACTTTCCTGAAAGAATATTCATTGTTTCTTTACACTCCATTTAACTGTTTTTAATTCATTTGAGGCCATAGAACAAAGTGCTAGCTAGTGTGACAGTAATTATTTTGAGTGGTTGTCATCATCAAGGCAAAGGACTTGCCCAGGATTTAAAGCTGTATACATTTTATGGCCTGATCCAAAGCCCACTGAAGTCAATGGAAAGAATCCTTGAAGAGTCAGGATTTTTTGAAAGTACATGATGGATGAGAAATTACTTGGGAATTTTGTGAGAAGCTTTGATATTTGGAATTGAGTGTGTGTGTGTGTGTGTGTGTGTGTGTGTGTGTATGGGTGTGTGTGTATGTATTTATATTTGCACACACACACACCAAATGGAAGAGTTACCTGTCATTGCTCAGGTCCTTCAGAGCAGGAGGCTGGTGGTTTGGGAGGGTGAGGGGTCTGGTGCAGGAGTCAGGGCAGAGGCTGGGGTTGGCTGCTGGTTTCTCCCTGGGGGCCTCCCAGGACATCAGGGACTGTGCACCTCGCATACTGGCTTGTGCGTGGGGGCTATTGGGCTCTCTCTCTGTCTCCCCTGGCCCATCCCAGGGCAGGGGGCTCTCTTCCTCCCCCTTGTACTCTCCCAGGGTGGGGGGCAATCTTCTCCCTCCTCTACTCTCCCCGATGTGGCCTGGCGCAGGGGCACTCTCCCAGCCTCCCATTCTCGCCCTGGACTGGTTAGGTTAGAGGCAGGATGTACTGTGTAAAAGCATCTTTAAGATGTTACTTCTCTGCTGTTGTTTTTTTCTTTGCTGTCTAGATCAGTACTGTATTTCTCAAAGTGGGCCACGGCTGCAGCCAGTGGGAGTGTTGCGGCTCTGTGGCTGCAGAGCTGTTAGGTGAACAAACTGGAGTGGCCTGAGAGCAGCTTTCTCAAGGAACAGATAAGAATTCATGAGGTTAATTGACTATTCAGTTAGCCAGTATTTAACATCCCTAGTGTGGAGTGGTTTCATGTGAGTTCTGCAACCAGCCTCCATTGGCTGATGTGACAATTGGGGCCTCCTCTAGGTAGGGAGGATTTATGTAGTGGCAACATCCAGACCACTTCCTTGTACTGCCTCTGCCACACTGTCAATTCATGCTAACTTTTCTGTGAAGCCTGTCTTCATTTGTAGCCAGGAGCTGTGGCGTGTTTGGCATCTCACTATTGCTTGTCTGCAGTTTCAGCTCTGCATTCAGAATGTTTTATATTTGCATCCTTGACAGTCAAAGAATTTGAACCCAGCTCTAGGCTGATCTTGTAGATGTGGTCCAGAAGAAGGAGTGGAGCACTGCTCCTCGTCCTCCTGCACCCTTGGTTTGCCAAGATCCTGTTTGTCTCTGGGCATAAGCTAGTGCATTGACGTTGACTGCTCTGATTATGACTTTGCTGCTGTGATACCCAAGAGATTAGGAGTGTGGCCCTGCAATAGAGACTGATGAAGTGTAGCATATGTCCATCCATTCTCAGGGAATTTTTTTACAGTAAGGGTAATATCTGCATCACAGATCTGTCTGGTTATTAGGGGAGTGCTGCTACCAGGCTGGCAAAGTTTGCTCTTCCCAGATCTGAATCTAGAATCGAAGGAGACATTAAAGCTTTAAATGATGCTGGCCTAGGCAGGATTCGGGGAGAGGCTGAATGAGTTGCTAGTAGCTGCCCCAAGGCGTATGAGTGAATGATGACGGGGTACAAAGAGATCCAGAAAGCATGCTGTAGCAGGTCAGTTTGCTTGTCCTAACCCAAATATGGTAGTAACTTGGCTGAATGGAGTTTACCAAAGCCTGCAAGGAAAGATTAAGGTATAGGCATGGGCAGTGAGTGACCCTATGGCTGGGGGAGGCTAGCCCTCAGTCCTGTCCCTGCTACTCAGGACCCTGTGGGAGCCAAGTGCCCCCCCACTGCAGGAGCAGGCCATCCCTGCCCCAGTGGATGGTGCCCGGCCCCAGATGGGTAGGGGGGGTGGAGTGGGCAGTGCATGGCCCTAGCCTTCCCTGGACCATGGGCGGGGGGACTGTGGCCCCCCTGGCTGAAGAGTGTGGGCTGTGCCCAGCCACAGGAGGGCTGGTGGCATGGCCCCAAGTTGTGATGGGGCTGAAACCAGGCATCCCTGGGAAAGAGGGGGGGAGATGCTCTGAAAAGAAGTGGAGGTTGGGGGTGGAGTGTGGGTGGGGCCAGGCTGGCAGTTTGAGAAGACGTTGCCTTCCCCTGCCTGTCCTTGGATTTAGGCAAGGGAAACTGTTTTGTCCATTTGCTCTGCATGGTGTGTATCTTTGAGTGAATCAATAAGCAACACTTTATTTTGTAGAAACTGGTTTTGAGTCACTTAAATCAGTCACTGTCCAGACTACAAAATAAAAGGCCAAAAGGACGCCAAATACCATTGGGTCAGGCTAGTTAACGTGATTGGAAAACAGGGATGTTGCAGTCTAAAGATCCGATCTAGATTAATAGATTCCAAGGCCAGAAGGGATTGTTGTGGTCATTTAATTTGACTCCAGTATAATATACACAACTTCCTCCAAAATAATTCCTAGAGTAGATTTTTGAAGAATATATCCAATCTTGATTTAAAAAATGTTAATGATGGAGAACTCATCCTAACCATTGAAAGAGGGGTAGGTTCACATAGTTCCACCTTGGGTGGGATGAAGAAAGCAAAACCTGTTCTCTGAGAGGGTACTTGAGGGGATTAAAACATTCGTCATTTTGTAATTGTGCTTAGCTTGAATGGGATTATTAACAAGCATAAAATTAACAGGTCTACCCAGAGGCAGAAAGTTACACATTCACATAAATATTTGTGGATCAGTTCCTAAAGCAGAATTTATCCCTTAGTTTACATTAGACCCCATTGAAAGCAATGGCATTAAACTTCTATAATTTAGGACAGAATTTGTCTATAAATTAGGACAAGAACAACAGAAGGAAGTCACACAGAAAGAATGGATATGAGGAAGGAAGACAAGGCTGACTACAGGGAGATTCTGAGGCTTGTGAGTTAAAGAGATGCATGTTCTAGGCATTAAAATTAGGTTCCATTAGCTCTTTGGCACTACTAATATTGAATCCCAAGAATCTGCTTTTTCTATTACTGTTCATGATTTTAGTTCCAAAAGTTAGATTTAGTTCTAGGTTTTTGAAAGAGGACAGTCCATTTGAAAATGGCACAAGTGTGGACATGGAAAGCAATTCATGTACTTAGTTTTTAAAAAGGCAAGTTGATGCCAAGAATCTTTGAGTTTATATTAAATACACTCCAGAAGTTCAATACTTGTTGAAGTATGTCCAAACAGATGTCTAATATAGTTTAATCCTTAGATCAAGCATTGAAAATAACTTGTTACTCTCTGCTGTAATGTTAGATGTCTTTATGGTAGCAACATTTTACATCACTGGAGATTGTGATTGGCGCTGGACACAATTTTATGAATAAAATTTTTTTTCATAAAAATTACTTTTTAATTGGAGCATTTTCATGAAAATGTTTGATTAAAACAAAAAAAATCTTTCCCCCAAAGAAATTGGGGAAAAAAGAAACTGGGAAATACGGTCTAGATGAAATTACTATAAGATGGGTGCACAGCAGGTTGAAAGGCCAATTTAGAACAGTTATCAATGGTTCACTGTCAAATGGTAGGACATATCTAATTTGAGCACAGAGAGGTTAATCATGGATCTGGAGCTATTCAATATTGTCATTAATGACTTGAATAATGGAGTGAAGAGAATGTTTATACATTTTTCAGATGACATCTAGCTGGAAGCAGTTGCAAGCACTTTGGAGGACAGGATTAGAATTCAAAACAACCTTGACAAATTGTCAAATTGATCTGAATTCAACAAGATGAAGTTCAATAAAGTCAAATTCATAGCACTTGACATAGAAAGGAAAAATCAAATGTACAACTAGGATTGCCAGGTGTTCGGTATTGAACCAGACAGTCTGGTACTTGGGTCTTCCATCTGGTAAAAAAAATTCAGAAAATACCGGACATGTGAAATGTCCAGTATTTTCTGTTTTTCCTGGCTCAGGCATCCACCAGAACATGCGCAGCTCAGGCTGACTTGAGGGGGGGGTGGAGGGAAGGAGAGGAGGAAGGGGGGATGGAGCGTCCTGGGCAGGGCTTAATATAAAAGAATGCAGCATACTGGGATCTCAGAGAACAGACTTCAAAATAGCCTCCTTAAAAGGGTAAACTTTTCCTTTTGTTGACAAAAAAAAACCCAACAAACTTTTCCCCTGGAATATTAGCACTTTTTTTTTTTTTTTTTAAACACTGGTCCTGGGAATTAAAGGGTCCATGACTGTTTTTTCAGCCCCGGTCAGTTCCTTCCCCTCTTATCCCCTCTCCCCCCCAAACATGTACAGCTACAAAATGGGAAATGACTGGTTAGGTGAGTGGTGGGCATTAATTTTTGGCTGGTGGCCACTTCAAAAATGTTTGAAATAGCCCAGGGCCACCTTGGAAGGGGCGGGGCCTAAACAGGAAGGGGCAGGGCTACCCCACCCTCACCCCATGACTGGTCTGGGGGTGGGGGAGCTCCTTTGCCCCCCCCTTCCCACTAGGCACTCATGCCCTGGAAGGGGCTTGGCAAGCTCCCCTACCACCAGGCTATTTAGGTCCTGGGGGCAAGAAAACGTGGGAAGCCTCCTCCCACCCTGCAAGGAGCATGTGGCACTTTGAAGTACCGTGGGATCCTCGCAGGGCTGGGGCAGGGCGAAGGAAGCTTCACCAGCAACCCCGCCCCCAGGCTCTGATTGGCCTGGGGGCGGGGGTGTGTGCAAAGCCTCCTCTGCTCTCCCCCCCGCCCTGTGAGCAGTGCATGGCACTTCAAAGCACCACATGCCCCTGGCAGGGCGGGAGAGGCTTCGGGTGCTCCCCCTCCCCCAAGCCTTAATTGGCCTCTGGGGTAGGGGAGCAGCAGGGTCTCCGTGGCTCAGATCCAACCACTTGGCGGGCCGAATCTGTCCCACAGAGGTCCTTTTGTCCACCCCTGGGTTAGGCGGTAATACTAGTGAAGAAAATCTTGACGTTATAGTAGATCACAAAGTGAATATGAGCCAATAGTGTGGTGAACCTGTGTAAAAGGCTAGTATTGCTCTGAAGTGTTTTAACAGGAGTGTCATTTGTAAGACATGAGAGGTAATTGGCCCTCTATTGCGCACTGGTAAGGCCTCAGCTGAACTACCGTGTCTGTTTCTGGATGCCATACTATAGCAGATGTATGGACAAACTGGAGAGAGTCCAGAGGATAATAACAAATTCTAAAAGAGTTAGAAAACCTGATCTAGGAGGAAACATTGAAAATGTTGGTTGTGTTTTAGTTTTGGAGGAAAGAAGAGTGATTGTGGGACCTGATAATGTATTAACAGCTGTAATAAAGAGGACTTTCACCGTGTGTGTGTGTCACTTAAGCTATGTCTACATACGTTATTTCGGAATAAATTCAAAATAATGGGCTTCTTACTCTGACTTCTGTAAACCTTATTTCATGAGGAGTAAGGGAAGTTGCGGGAAGAACGCTCTAATTAGAAATAACTGCTGTGCCAAAAGTCAAAATATGCTGTTCTGACTTAAGCTACGCAATTAGCATAGCTCAAGTTGTGTAGCTAATTTTATGTTTAGCTCTGCTGTGTAGATGTGCCCTTATTGAAAGAGTGGAAGCCCCCAGAGCACTTGTCTGCAACCCCACACCAACTGAAAGGCCAAACAAATTAAATTGGATCCATGGTTAAGTTTTTTCCAGTTTTAACAATGTACCACGTATTAACTAGTAACAAAGGATTTAAAAAAATCTTAAATATCAGAGTTTGCAGATATCTACAACTCTAAAAAAAAATTGTTAAAAGAAGCCTTTCCTTTTTTACCGTAAGCCATTAACACCTATGTAAACTTTGTTTGAAATGCAATCATGCAAATGTCATGAGCTAGGCCTTTTGTTCTAGTATACAAAAGCAGCCTAAAAGCTTTAATCCACCTTTGGCATCACTCCTTACAGCCTGTCCTAGCCCAGGAGAGAGTCCTATGTCTACAGCCCAACTAGGGCTGTTGTGCTGAGACAGATAGTCTGACTCTTGTTGCAAGTTATGACACCCCAAATAAAGTCACCTCTGCTCCCATCTCACTGCAAAGACTCCAGCAACCACCCACAACCTCTTTTCCCCACCTCCCCCCATGTAATCTGCTCCTTCCCTCCCCAGCCCAGCCTAGAAGAGAGTCCAGAAGAGAGTCACACAGCTAGGGCTGCTGTGCTGAGACAGTGTTTGACTCTTGCTGCCTGCAGCCCAGATGGAAGCAAATTAAGACACCCCAAACAAACTGTCCCCTGATCCCGCCTCACTGCACAGATGTCAACAACCCCACTCCCCGCTACACACACACTTCCTCCACCTATTCCATGCAGTCTGCTCCCCCTCTCCCAGACCAGGAAGTTAGGAGTGTGCTGGGTTTCCTCACAGGAAGCGGCAGGCAAACTCAGCTGCTGTAATCGGATATCTAATCAAACCTCTACTCTAGGGTTGCCAGGTGTCCGGTTTTGAACCAGACAGTCCAGAATTTGAGCTTTCTGTTCAGGAAACAAAATGAGGAAATATAAATATCTGGTATTTTCTAAATAAGGTGTAATGTAGATTGTGATGTCATGTCAAGTGTGTCCGGAATTTTTGTTGAAACCATCTGGCAACCCTACTCCTCTTCCAGACATGTACTTACTACACGCTCCAAACTCCCCTCCCTTTTGCCCCCCTGCCATCCCAGCCACATACTTACTTACTTCCTCCCTCCTCCTTATGCCCCCTTCCCTACCAGCAAGCTTGTTGTCTGGAGCAGGAAGTTTCTGCTGCTGCAGTAGTTCTCCTCCCAGCCTTAAACCTCTTGGTGGGGCTTATTTAGCAGCTGCACGGCCGCCCTGAAGTGCAGCTTACAGAGAACTTAGGTTATAATTGGTGAACATGACGTTCATGCTCTTGGCGGTATGTACTAGCTGAGCCCTGAACGACTCAAAACTACCTGGTCAGTTGCTGAATTGTTTTCCATTTTCAGTGTTAGCAAAAAAAGTTTCACAATAGTGTCTCAAAAAGGGAAGAGACAGCTTCATTTCCCTATAGGGAGTTTGCATCCTTGAAAGAAGCCTTTGCAAGAGCACAGTGGTAATGTTGTTACAAAGCATTTTGTTGGTTAGACAAAAATAGAAGTGCTTCCTTAAGCTGAGGTCAACAACAGTGACATTTTGTTTATAAACGGAGAGATTTCTGGACTGTTCCCCTTGCATTCTCTACATGAAACGAGCAGTACTTGAAAGATGTTTAAAATAATTGAAATGAGGCATACAAATATATATTTCTTATAGTATTTACATCTTTCAGCCGCTGCTGAAACTGACCGCCTGTTCTGACTTACATACAGATTCAACTTAAGAACCCCAAGCTCCCCAAGTCAGCTGCTGCTGAAACTGATCAGCGGCTGATTCCAGGAAGCCTGGGGCAGAGCAACTCTGCCTCGGGCTTCCTGTAGTCAGCGCTGGTCAGTTTCAGCAGCGGCTGACTTGGGGACGCCTGGGGCAGAGCAGCTGGGGTGCTGCTGGGTTGCTCCAGTAGCACCGCTCCTCGCTCCTTGGCGCTACTGGACCAACCCAGCAGCACCCCAGCTGCTCTGCCCCAGGCGTACTGATTCAGCCACTGCTGAAACTGACCAGCAGTGGCTGAATCAGGATCTGGGGCAGAGCAGCTGGGGTGCTGCCGGGTTGGTCCAGTAGTGCCCAGAGCGGCGCTGCAGGACCAATCGGCAGCACCCCAGCTGCTCTGCCCTAGGGTCCACAACAAAAGCCTGGTCTGCGGGGGGGGGCACACTAGCTGCGCCCCCTCCCCAGCAGACCAAGGACATGGGGAGCAGAGCCGCAGCGGCAGCGGGGTGCCGCGCCTCTGAGGCTTTGCTCTGGCAAAGTCTCAGAGGCGAGGGACCCCGCTGCGGCTGCGGCTTCAGTCCCGGTGCCTGTGGTCTGCTGGGGACCGTCCCCAGCAGACCACAGGCACTGGAGCGAAGCCGCAGCAGCTCTGGCAAAGCCTCAGAAGCTCGGGAACCGCCGCTGCTGCGGCTTCAGTCCCGGTGCCCCTGGTCTCCAGCAGACCAGGGGCACTGGGAGCAGCTTACGAACGGGGCTTTCTCGCCCCGGAGCTCGCAGGCAGCAATCCGCCACCTCGAAAGCCCCGTTCGTAAGTGCGGATCCGACATAAGTCGGATCCGCGTAAGTCGGAGACTGCCTGTATTCAAGATAGCTAAGTCTAAAGCTTACTGTGAAGAATTACCAATGGATCTCACAATGCTGACTAACTGGGCAGCAAAATGACAGATAATGTTCAGTGTTGATAAATGCAAAGTATGCATATTGGAAAACATAATCCCAACTCTACATACAAATTGCTGAGTCTAAATTAGCTGTTACCACTCAAGAAGTCTTGCAGTCATTGTATCTAGTTCTTTGAAAACATCTGCTCACTATGGCATTATAGAAAACTGACAATATTAGGAATAATTGAAGAAAGGATAGATAATAAGCAGGGCTTGCCAAACCATGGTGAGCCCTGCTCGCCAGCCGCGCTGTCCGGCGATCTGCAGAAGAACCCGAACCCGGCTCTTCTGGGTTCTATTGCATTATTTGTCGAGCCCTGATAATAAGACAGAAAATATCATAGAGCCTCTATAAACTCATGGTACACTCACACTTGCAATCCTGCATGCAGTTCTGGTTGCCTTCTCTCAAAAAAGTTATATTAGAATTGGAAAAGATAGAGAGAAGGACTGCAGAAATGCAGAGGGGTATGGAACAGCTTTCATATGGGGATAGATTAAAAAATCTGAGACTTGTTTAATTTAGAAAATAGATGAGTAAGGTTGGTATGACAAAGATCTATAAAATGAATGGTACAGAGACATTAAATAGTTCAGCATTATTTACTGTATCACATAACACAAGAACAAGGGGTTCCCAATGAAATTAATAGGCATTAAGTTTAAAATTAATAAAGTGCGTTTTAATCCAACATGGTCCATTTGTGGAGCTTGGTACTAGGCGATGATAGAAAGGGCAAAAATATAACTGGGTTTAAAAAAGAATTAGATAAGTTCATGGAGGATTGATTCATCAATTGGTGTTAGCTAGGATGGTCAGAGATGCAATCACATGCTCTGGGAGTTCCTAGCTTCTGATTTCTAGAAGCTGGGAGTGGGCAGCAGGGACAGACCACTCAATAATTGCCCCAGTTTATCTATTCCCTTTGAAGTGTTTGATACTAGCCTCTGTTGGAAGACAGGATACTGGGCTTGATAGACAATTGGTCTTACCGTGAAGGGCCATTCTTATGTTATGTAGATTAAATAATAATAATTAAAGAAATAATATATAAATAATGCCAATTAACAGGGCTTGCCGAACCGCGGCGAGCCCCACTCGCCAGCTGTGCTGTCCGGCGATCTGCGCATGCGGAGATCGTTCTGCGCATGTGCAGATCGCCCGAACCCGGCTCTTCTGGGTTGCAGTCTACTCTCCATGGGCAAGTAGATGGCATTATTTGTCGAGCCCTGCCAGTCAACATGGTTTTGTTGAAAAGAGAGTTTGTCAAACTAACCTGATACATTTTCAATGAACTTGTAAATTTGATTGGAAAAGGTAATAGTGTTTGTAATATACTTAGATGTTTGTCAGGTATTTGTGTTGACAACACAGAGCACCTGGATTTAGAAATTAAAAAGATACAAAATTATCATAGAATACGTTAAATTGATTAAAAACTGGCTAAGGAATAAGTCTAAAAATGTCATTTTAATGGGGGAATTGTCACTGAGCTGCTGTTTTGCTTGTGAGGTCCAGCAGGGATTCTTGGCTCTGTGTTATTTAGCATTTTTACCAATGATCTGGAAGAAAACATAAAATCATTGCTGATAAAGTTTGCAGGTGACACAAATATTGGGAGACTGATAAATAATCAAGAGGGAAGGAAACTGATACAGAGCATTTGGGTTGCTTGGTAAGCTGGGCACAAGGAAACAATGTACATTTCAATATAGATAAATCAGTCCTACATCTAGGAACAAGGAATGGAATCTCAATTACAGGATTGGAGAGACTGTCCTGGGCAGCAGTGATGCTGATAAAGACTCATAGGAACAGTTTACCTTGAATTGTGGTCGATTCTCCATCTCTGGCAATTTTAAAGTCAAGATGGCATGCTCTTCTAAAATATACGGTCTAGTTCAATCATAGCTATAGGATCTGAAGCAGGAATTAATTCAGCAAAGACCTATGGATATTCAGGAGGCTAGACTAGATGATTATAAAATTACTAGATGGTCCCTTCTGGTCTTGAAATCAATGAATATGGCTACTCTGGGCTGCAATGTAAGTCCAGAGTTAGTAGAACTTGAGTTAGCAGATGTTGGATTTGTTAACACAAGGGCTTGAGCATTTCTACTATTTGTAGCTCTGGGTTTGGAATTGTTGAACCCTGAATCCCAACCTTGTGTTCCAGTGTCTGTATTTATATTGTGCAGGCTTGAGTTGAACTACTTAGATCCCAGACATCCAAGTCTCTTCCCAAAATGTGACCTCTTCAGCCCTTTGTTCGTGGTGAAGTGTGGGAAAACTTGACTGACCAACAAATTTGACTGTCAAGAGGACAAAAAAGCCCATGAAGCCAAACTGTGGGAATACTTTTGGCAGGCTCCCAGAGCATGAATCCTAGTAGGGCTGTGTTCACACTGCAGAGCAGTGGGGCTTGTACACTGCTTGACTCAGGCATGAACCTTCAAGACCATAGAGTTCAAGCTCTATGGATTTGTGTGTAGATGAAGGAGAATTAGGCTTGAACCTGAGTTTGAACCCTGGGTTTACGCTGAAGAGTAGAAATTGAATGTTTCCATTATTGGTTACTGTTTTTAAGTAGAAAATTGTAAATGACTGTTACTGTAACTATAAATATCTCTTTCCTTTCAGAATTCCAGTACTGTGCAATTAAAGGAATCTTCATTCCTGGGAACTTGAAACTCTGGTAGATTATTTCTGAATCCCTTGATGATTATAAAATGGAGCCTCTGTCATTCAAAGTTAAAAAACTTCAAGCACCCACTGATCTCTCAGTGGATTTTAGTCTCCAGCTTGTTGGTTCTCTGCCAGTACATTCTCTAACCACCATGCCAATGCTGCCTTGGATAGTGACAGAGATTCGGCGGCTCAGTATGCAGTCTTCCGTAGAAGAACCTAGCACCACCCAAATCCAGCTTTATGTTTCACCAGCAAGCCTGCGATGTGAACTAGACACAGGGAAAAGCCAACAGTGGGATCCTTTGAGTTGCTGCAGCCTGTTTGAGTATAAGCCACAACATGTCCACAAACTGATTCACAATAGCCACGATCCAAGTTACTTTGCTTGTCTGATAAAAGGTGGAGCAGTAAATCAGCAAAGTATCTGTTACGTATTCAGAGCTGCTGATCAAACAAAAGTAAGTAAGAAAGCAATTCTCTTGCTTTGCTCCATAAGATATTAGAAGCTGATTTTTGGGACATGTAAATGCAGAAGAGAAATTAATACTATGCATTTCAAAGTGAGATAACTTTTCTGATGATTGGATCTTTTCATTACAGTCTGACTTCTAGAAACTCAGTCTTGCAAAGACATAACACAGGGGCTGAACTTACACACACTCAGTTTTACTGTGTAAGGTTAGGCACAAATGTACATCTTTGCAGGATCAGGGCTTAGTTTACAATAAGCTAGTGATAGGGGCTGAAATCCTGGCTCTGCTGAAGTCAGTGGAAGTTTTTCTATTGATGTCAGTGGGGCTAGGATTTCATCCATAAACTGCGGTGGACCTTCTCTAATCCTACATTATATGAGTAGCTTGTGTTCCCTCTGAGAATGCTGTTGTTCTAAAAATAGGCATCCAGTTCTGCTTTTCTTATCCATGTGAGTAATCTGCTAATACCATTTGCTCACATGAGTAAGGTGAGTAAAACTGGGCATTAGGTTTCTGAAGCTGATTAGTAGTGTTCAGTGGGCAAAGCGGTAACACCACTGAGGTATAATTTGCAGTTATTAATATTGGAGGCAAAGCTCGCACTGGACCAAATCCTTCATGCTTTACTCATGAGAATGGCCCCTGAAGTCCCTCAGAGAGATTTTTTGTTTGCATGGGTTCAGTATATCACATTGATCTACCGACAGCTATCTGCTCCGCAGCAAGACAGGGTATAACACCAAACAGAATGGTGCCTGGCTCAGTGCTGGATACATGGTTATGGACACCACTTCAGTTAAATTCCCCCAAGATAAAAAAACAGCTAATTAAACTAACAGCCAAATAGGGCCTAAATCGCAAGTGCATCAGTGAGAAAATACTGTCAAATTTAAAAAGGGGCCACTCAATATGATATAAGATGTATGCATTTAAGAGTGGGAGTAGATGGACTTGGCACTGAGTAGAAAGAAGCTTTTACAAATGGTTATGTACTTCATTATGTGGATTGTGGTTTCGTTAGGATGATAGTTAAAATCTTTCATCACCTCCAGTATAATTTCTTCTTTAACAGAGTGAAAAACAGAATACTGTTTTCACTTGCTCGATCTGACTCCTGGAACTGTTTGAAATAAGGGAAGTACAAACATTTGGGGTTACAGTTTCAACTGTGTCCATAGATTTTTGGATGCCAGTGTCTGTGATCATTATTGTTTTAATTTGGAATTGCGTCATCTCTGTTGTGTTTTTCTTTACAGTGTCCATTTATTTTGTCTCTGTGTGCATGTAAGCATTACTGAAAGTTGTGCATGCTTATCAGAGAGAGATCTGTGTATTGAGACAGCAGAATACCCAGATTGGAAGCACAGCAGTGTGTTAGGATCATTATTGTTTTAATCTGAAATTCTCTCATCTCTGTTTTGTTCTCCTTCAGAAGAAACAAGTATTAGAACTCTTAACTTCTGTGGACTGAGTGACTCAGCAGACTCCTATTCCATTCCATTAGCTCTCTTGTCCCAGAGGATGCCTTTCAGTGCCTGCAGCATTTGCTCAGAGAAATCAAACAGCAGTTTTCCAGATTTAGATTGTGTTGATATGATCAGCTTCCTCTTTGTTGCCTCAATGGACAAAATATGTACAGCATATTTTTTCTATTTGTGCCTATTTATTTAGGAAAAAACACAACAGTCCAAATTAGCTTGGTGACCGCATTGAATTACTAAAACTTTGTTGTAAGCCACCCACCTCAGAGCAGGTCTTGAATTTACACTCTATTTACTTTACTTATTTACCAGTCCAGTCTTGCTGAATAAACATTTTGAAGTTATGATCTCACCTTTCTGAAAAACTCAGGCAGAATTTGTTTACATATGAGAAATTGGGCCAAATATAACTTATTAATACAGTGGTTACAGCTGCAGTAGACTTAATTGCTTATTCTCGGTGTTACTTTTCATTATTCACCCCCTAGGCTTTTTCCAAAGTATTGTAATAATTAGGGACATGCAGTGCATTTTATAGGACAAAAGGTCTCTGGTTAAAATGCTATAAGATCCAAGTCCATAAGTATCTCTGTTGCAGCTCTGTTGATAAATCCAGGAAAGGCAATGCTTGATATAGATCTGTGGTGGGCAACCAATGGGCCAGAACGACATGATGCCTACTGCTTTCGCAGCTCCCTTTGGCCAATAACAGTGAACCACAGCAGTGGGAGCTGTGGAGGGCTGTTCCTGTGGTCAAAATCAGCAGAGTGTGTGGTGGGCCACCAGCAGATTATCCTATTGAGCCTCTGCAGTTTGTCCACCACTGATGGAGATGGAATTCACACTAATACAGGAAGATAGGGCTCCAGCCAAATTGGATTGAAAACCAATCTTGAATTACTGGGAGGAGGAGTGTGTGTGAGGGAAGGGATGGGCCATTGGGTGATGAAGTGGGGCAGAGGGGCCAGGGAAGAGGCAGAGCAAGAGAGGGACCTTGGGGATACAGTTACCAGTATATTAGAAAGGTGGCAAGTACCACACCATTCCTGAAATCACCTCACTCTTATTTTTGTTGGACAATTTTAAATGTAAGACTCTTGCTAGGTAGCAAATAAAGTAATTTGTTTTTAAAATCACAGAAATGAACAAACACTATATATACTTCACTGGCAGTGGTCCCCAACGCAGTGCCTGGCGCCCGCCGGGGCATTTATGTGCGCCCACCTAGTGACCAGGGCCAGCCCGAGCCATTCTTGCACCTCGGGCACACAGCGCTTGCGTGGTGTCTCCCCCGGGCGTGCGACACATGCGCGGCCCCTGCCCCTGGGCTCCCTGCAGCCCCAAAAGGTTGGGGACCACTGCCTCATTGCCTCTTGCATGATCCGTAATTAATTGGTCAGCTGCTTGTGAGCATCAGGGAAGAAGCAAGTCTAAAGGTGGAATTTGAAGGAAAGGGCAGTGGCCTTACATATAAGTTCAGGGAGTATGTTTCACATAAGAGCAGGCTGGACAGAAGAAGGCAGGAAGATGGCTGTGGGAGAAGCAGATAAGGAAGACTAGTATGATTAATAGGCTGAGGAGGGGGCAATGTGGTAAGAGACAAGCATAATTGTGAAGGACTTTGAAGGTGTAAGGGTAAATGGAGGAGAGTATCGGGGAACAGCTACTATATGTGGCATACTTCCTAGGGGACCTGGCTCAGAACCAAGCGAATGTCTGCATATGCAAATATTAACAGCGAGACCTTGGGATTTAGAGCAGGCCTGGGCAAAATATGGCCCATGGGCTAGATGCGGCCCCTCAGGCCACCAGATCTGGCCTAAGGAGACAGGCAGGCTCCCCTGCTTGCCCCGTTCACCCTTAGAAACACAGCTGCCAGGTCCCCTTTCTGTTTCAAAACTGGAGGGAAGAGGGAAAAGCTTCAAGAGCTGCCCCTACCCCCAGAACAATCTAATTGGCTGGTTTCTGGCCAGAAAATGGCCAATGGTAACTGCCTGTTTGAATAAGAGGCAGCCAAGAAGAACCATGCACCCTCTCCTCGGCTCAGTTATTCACATAAGCACATGGCCAGGCAAGGCAAGCTGGCTGGGAAACGTTTTAAGCTCTGCAAGCCTTAGCTCGGCAGGCAGGCAGGCAGGCTGGTTTGGCTACTGGCTGATAAGTCTCCTGGACAGAACTTGCTGCCTCTGGCACCCTAGCCACTCCCTTCCCCAATCCTCTTCCCCCCCAATCAATATACCCAAACCCTCTTGTACTCCCTCCCAAATCTGGCACACCAGTCTCTGCCTCAGATCACAATCCCCTCCTATCCTAGGTCACATCCCAAACCCCTGCACGCCAGTCCCCTGCCCTAGGTCACAACTGCCTTCTTCATGCAAACTCCCTCCCAGACTCCAGTCTCCCTCCTGCACCCCAGTCCTTTACCCCAAGCTTCCTTCTGCACTCAACCTCCATCCCAGACCCTGCATCTTCTCCATTAATACATGAAAGAGTGCGGCCCTTGTCCACTTTCCAAAATCTTGGTGTGGTCCCCCTTCAAAAATTATTGCCCACCCCTGGTTTAGAGTGTAGAGTCTTAAAGTACTGTGTACTATGACTGCCAGGGTTCAGTAGGTCATTGCCACAGAGTAAACAGGATCCTCACTGGGCCAGCTTTTACTGAGGCTACTCTTTGCTTGTGACCTGTTCAAGGGAAAGAGCAGGAGATTCATTAATGAGTCCCTCCTTTTTCTCAGGGAACCCTCTGTAGCTCCTAACCCTTTCTCTGTCTCTGCTCAGCTTCCATAACCTTTCTAGGGCTCTTGCAGAAAGAGAATAGACTAGAACAGGTTCTTGGATGAATCATAGCAAAAAATGAAAGTGTGTGTGAGAGGTTGTGTGAGAGGTTGTATGTTTCATTTGTTTCTCTAGTACTGGGGATGGCAATAATTTCTGGTTGGGGGCCACTCCAAGATTTTGGAAAGTAGTAAAGGGCTGCATTTTTCTATGGAGGAGATGCATGGTCTAGGATGAAGGTTGGGTGCAGAAGAGCACACGGGGTAAGGGACTTGGGTGCAGGAAACAGTGTGAGGTCTGAGAGGGAGTTTGGGTGAAGGAGCGGGTTGGTCAAAGGATTGAGGTATAGGGTTACGGAGGGAGTATGGGTGCAAGAAAGGATTCTGGCCTGGAGAAGGGACTCTGGGGGGGGTGTGCAAAATCTGGGAGGGAATTGTGTACTCATAGTGTAGATGTAACCACAGTGCCTCTCCCTGCCAGCAGAGCAGAGAGCCGCATGGAGTGCACTTTAAACCGCAATGGCTGTGTACCTGAGGGTTCCAGCAGGGTGGTCCCCAGGCTGGATCAGGTGGCTTGGCGGACTGGATCCAGCCCCTGGGCTGTATTTTGCCCGCCCTGCTCTTGTGTACCTGACTGGGCTAAAGTTAGTTTTTAGCTATTCTATGGTAAGGGGATTTGGTGGTGCAGTTCACATATTGAGGGAACGCTAGCACATAGCAGTGTCTCTGCAGCACTTCTGTGGAGAGAAGGTAGAGGGAGAGCAGCTGTAAGTAGTCAGTAGGAATTTCCTCATGGGCTTCAGTGGGGCCAAGATTTAATCTGTTATGATTTGGGGGAGGGGGGATTGGGTAAACAGATGCATGGTGTAAAAATAACCCAATTTTTGCATGGTGGGTTAAGTATCATCTGCATTCCTGATATAGCCATGCACAGTGTTTTAGACTGAATGGCTTCTTCAGCCTTCCTAGTTTTCAGCTGCAGAGAAACTTGTTCCCACTAGGAAACTGGGGAAGCATAGCCCCTCTTGAAGTTCTCCCACAGCTCTCTGGCAGTTATATGGCATTTGAGGCAGTTATTGTGTTGGGTGGCTACATAGATATTATGTGACTGATAGAAGAGTCCTCAACTTTCAGAATCAGTAGCTGGCCTATGGGTGACAAGGAGAAGGTGTGGACCAAAGATTTTGACCCTGAGTACAGGTTGGACCTCCCTGGTCCGTCACTCTCAGGACCTGATTGGTCCCAGATGAGGGACTTTGCCAGATCAGGGGAGGTCTTCCTGTCCCCCTCTTCCCTTGGCACCTCCCAGTCCTGGCTTTCTGTCCTACAATACTCTTGGCTACAAGCCTTCCATCAGGACTCTGTTCCTGCAACATCCATGCCAGACCACAGATGTTGCCAGACCAGAGAGTCTGGGTTAACAGAGGTTAAACATGAATCTGAAATATCACAGTGTGTTTCTATACTGCTACAATGTTTCTTATCTCAGAGCCAGGTTGTCAACATTCATCATACATTTTTTGTTCTCTCTTTTATTGTTGAAAATTGAGACACATGTATGAGAAATGCAGAGTAGTGGAACTAAGGTTATAAAAAGTGCTTACAAACTTGCTGCTGATTTAATCACTGACATTTTCTATTGTTGAGCATCAGAGGGTATGTTTATACTTGCACCACCTTTCGAGAGAGAGATGCAAATGCAGCTGAGCGAAATTGCAAATGAAGTGCGGATTTGAATTTCCCGTGCTTCATTTGCATATTCACATTATGGCGCTATTTCGAAATAGTGCTATTTTGAAATAACAAACGCTGTGTAGACGCAGTTATTTTGAAAGAAAACCCTTCTTCCAAAATAACTGGTAAACCTGACTGTAGGAGGAATAAGGGTTATTTTAGAAGAAGGATTTTCTTTTGAAATAATCATGCTGTGACAGTGTTTGTTATTTCGGAATAGCACTATTTTGAAATAGCGCCATAATGTGAATATGCAAAAGAAGAGAGGGAAATTCAAATCCACGCTTCATTTGCAATTTCGTTCGGCTGCATTTGCATCCCTCTCTCAAAAGAGGGTGCAAGTATAGACATACCCAGAGTTTTGGTGCTACTAGCTTACTAAGACTTGACACAGGTTAAAGAGGCCTATGATTAATATAGTATCTGAGCATGTTTCAGACTATAATTTAGCTATCCTCATGAATACCCCATGAGACAGAGAACTATTATCTCCATTTTACAGATGAGAAACTAAGAGACGAAGACCATTTAGGGGTCCAGATATAAGGGCAAGGTCTTAACCACATGGCCATTACTACTCTCTAGAAGGCAATAGTCATCTATCACAATATGAGCCACATTCCCAGCAGTCTGTATTTGGATTCTCAGTCTTGCAAAATGAGACATTGTTTGAGGGCTCAAGAGTTCCATCGGATGAGTATTTCTTTTCTTAGATTTTGTGAATCTTTATATGCTTTTGCTTCTTTCATTCCCTTCACCTCTGGGCATGGAAACCTTGACATACTGTGCCAGAATTCTCCTTGAGACGTCCCACATACAGGTTGTAACAGGTTTGGTACATTTGTGCAGTGGTGTTTAGCATATACTGACTGTAAAACCACGATAGGCTTGTTTCAGGAACTTTATTGCATATGAAGTTATTTATATGTTTTAGTGCTGGAAATGCTAATTGCACCACTATGCAGTGAAACGCAGTTTCCCAATTGTACATGGTACTGGGGCAGGGGTGGATGGGTGGAGGAAAAATATGAGCACACATTCCATAGCCTTTTTTATTTATGGCTGTGTTCTAAGATTCCATATGCTTGACGTTCAATAAGCAACAGTATGTAATTAAAAAGGAAAATAAAAAGAAGTGATTTTGTCTTCTCTGTTTCTAGAAACAGGTCATTGGTGGGCATCTTACACAGCAGAGTTTGCTTGAGTTGATGACAATCAATCTCATCTGGTATGGGGGCCACCCA